>NC_090418.1:10225608-10591367 GCF_036365525.1 Heterodontus francisci | reverse complement strand
AGAGAGAGAGTGAGGGAGATGAGGAGAGAGTATTTGGAGAGAGAGAGAGAGAGAGAGAGAGAGAGAGAGAGTGAGGGAGATGAGGAGAGAGTATCTGGAGAGAGAGAGAGAGAGAGAGAGTGAGGGAGAGAAAGAAAGCGAGAGGAGAGAGTATCTGGAGAGAGAGAGAGTGAGGGAGATGAGGAGAGAGTATCTGGAGAGAGAGTGAGGGAGAGAAAGCGAGAGGAGAGAGTATCTGGAGAGAGAGAGAGAGAGTGAGGGAGATGAGGAGAGAGTATCTGGAGAGAGAGAGAGAGAGAGAGAGTGAGGGAGAGAAAGCGAGAGGAGAGGGGGTCTGGCGAGAGAGAGAGGTTCTGGAGTGACGGGAAATAAAGGGGTTCGGGGAGAGTGGGGGGGGGGGGGGGGGAGATGGTGAGGTTCATACGAACATACCATTTGGGAGCAGGAATAGGCCCCTCGAGCCTGCTCCACCATTCAATAAAATCATGGCTGATCTGATTGTAACCTCAACTCCACATTCCCGCCTACCCCCGATAACCTTTCACCCCCTTGCTTATCAAGAATCTATCTACCTCTACCTTAAAAATATTCAAAGACTCTGCTTCACGACCCTCCGAGAGAAAACATTTCTCCTCATCTCTGTCTTAAATGGGCGACCCCTTATTTTTAAACAGTGATCCCTGGTTCTAGATTCTCCCACAAGGGGAAACATCCTTTCCACATCCACCCTGTCAAGACCCCTCAGAATTTAACACGTTTCAATCAGGTTCGGAGGGGGGGGGGGGGGAAAGAGGGGGTAGATGGCAGGATCTGGGGAGAGTGGGGCAGGGGGGGGGGGGGAGATGTACATTTTGACGGAGCAGAGGTAGGGCAGGATTTGACGGGGTCAATGCAGGAGGGAAATGTGGAAGGTACATTACTATAAGGAACGTTATCAAATGTGTGGTGATGCAGGAGCAGGATCTGGAGGGTGATTGCGAGGGTCTGGCAGACTGTCTCCCAACCTCTGAGAACAGAGACCCATGAAATCTGAACGGGGATTGAATTGGAAGTTGGGGGTGGGGGGGGGGGGGGGGGGGGATGCAGTGTCAGTTGGAACTGAGTCCATCAGGCTGTACTTGGCTGTGTGTTCTCCAACTCGGTGTAATACGAGCTGACTAAATATTTCTCACATAAAGTCAGTGTGCTCGACTCTGCGAAGTCCAATGGGTTGCCTTTTGAAAGGGAAGCTTTAAACTCAATCCATTGTTTAGATGTTTCCTTTTCTGTGTCTCTGTGTGTGTGTGTGTGTGTGTGTATATATAGAAAAAATGTATTTAATTGACATGTTCAAGATTATGAAGGGAGTTTTTGATGGAGTAAATAAGGAGAAACTGTTTCCAGTGGCGGGGAGGGTCGGTAACCAGAGGGACACAGATTTAAGATAATTGGTAAAAGAACCAGAGGGGGGGGGGGGGGGAGATGAGGAGAATTTTTTTTTTTAACGCACCGAGTTGTTGTGATCTGGAACGCGCTGCCTGAAAGGGCGGTGGAAGCAGATTCAATAGTAACTTTCGAAAGGGGGAATTGGGGGAAATATTCAAAGGGGAAAAATTTGCAGAGTTGGGGGGGGGGGGGTGGGTGGGACTTCATTGGAGAGTTCTTTTGAAAGAGCCAGCACAGGCAAGATGGGCCGAATGGCCTCCTTTAGTGATCTGTGATCCTACATGTTCTAATTCCCTAACAAATGGGACACTGGGGAACGCGGGGTTTAAGACAGCAGACGGTGAGGATCCCCCCCCTCCCCACACCCCCCCCCCCCCCCCCCCCCCCCCCCGACCAATAGGGTACGGGGCATGCTGTCATTGGCGAATATGGGTTGCGATATCATTCATCGATACATGGGGCTGACTCCCAGGTTCACACTTTAGGTGTTTCCGGCAAAGTCGTGTGATTGTTCCAGGGAGCCAGAGTCTGGTGGGGTGGGGGCGATGCACTGTTTGCGAGCTCCCTGGAGAGCCCAAGGCCGGAAATCCACAGCCTGGGAGCAGGAGGAGGCCGTTCAGCCCCTCTGGACCTGTTTGGTCATGGCTGATCTGCATCTCAACCTATCCCTCAATACCCTCACCCAACGAAAAACATCTAATCCCGCCCCCCCCCCCTCCCTATCCACTGCCCTCTTGCAGGGAAGAGTGTTCCAGATCCCCACTCCCCTTTGTGCGATGAAGTGCTGGCTCCAATTTTAAGGTTCTGCCCCCTTTTCCCCCAAACCTGTTTTGGACCACCACATGCAAAATGATGGAAATGCACAGCAGGTCCTTTGGTCCAACCCTTTCTCCTCCTTTAACATGCTCCCTAAACCCAACCTCTTTGACTAGGCTTTTAATCATCTACGCTCTACCGCAGAGACCTAGGGAGGCTCACAAGTTGAGTATATCGGAGACTGAGAGCGGTAGACCTTTGCAATCAAGGGGATTCAAGGGATCAGGCGGGATGGTGGAGTTGAGGTAGAGGATTAGCCGTGATTTTGTTGAATGGAAGTGCAGGCTCGAGGGGCTGAATGGCCTGCTCCTCGCTCCTATTCCTCATCAGCATCTCCTTATGTGGCTCGGTGTCAAATTTTTGTTTGAGAATCGCTCCTGTGAAGCATCTCGGGGCGTTTTATACGTTAAAGGTGCTATATAAATGCGAGGTTGTTGTTGTTGTCAGCCTCTGATAGGCAGGTTGGCGTTATCGAGAAGGAAGGGGCAAGGGTATAGCCAGCTTGAACGTCCCAGGTGAGGTTCGTCGCCCCCTCCTCCCACCCCACTCCGTCCCTGAGTGCCTTTCAGTCTCCAGACTGTTCTGTTATGATGGTTGCTTGGAGGCCTCCCTCGCAGATGTGAGTCGGGGTTCAGTGGGTGGCTCTCTTCTCTCGGAGTCAGAAGATTGTGGGTTCGAGTCCCGCTCCAGAGGCTTAAGCCCCAGGTGTGTCCTGACGCTCCCAGTGCCCGGACTGAGGAAGTGCCTCTGCAGGTGATGCCTTGCGGATGAGGCGTGAAACCGAGGGTCCTGCCCGCCCTCTTGGAGGGGTGTAAAAGATCCCACAGCCACTATTGGAAGCAGAGCGAGGGCCTTCCTTCCTCCTGCAACCCCCCCCCCACTCACCCCCTCCAGATGTCCTGGGCCAATGTTTATCCCTCAACCAACATGAATGGAAAAACTGATACTCTGGTCATTATCACATTGCTGTCTGTGGGATCTTGCTATGCAAGGCGGGTGTTGGGGGGGGGGTCCCAAAGCACTTTACAGCTAATGATACGTGGTCGTGCACACTCAATTGGCATTCGTGCTTTCTCCCTCTCCGATCCTCTGCTCCTTACTGACTTTGACGCGTTCCGTGGCTAATATTCTGTCAGGGCCGAGAGTGTCGAGGGTGTTTACGCAAAAACAAACAATCTAAAAGACACTTCGCTTGGGCAGTGTGTGCACATCCACCGTTGTGGCAAGGATTGATGGGCTGGGATGAATTGAGCTGGTTGCTCTCCCGGGCTGGAGATTCACATTGGTGCCAGACCTCTCATTCTGTGATGATCTGTCTCGATGCCAGAACTCTTGTTTTCAAATCCCTCCGGGGTCTCGCCCCTCCCTATCTCTGTAGTCGCCTCCAGCCCGACAACCGGGATCTCTGCGCTTCCTGCAATTCCGGCCTCTTGCGCACACCCCCCCCTCCGATTCCTATCGCTCCACCATTGGCGGCCGTGCCTTCAGCTGCCTGGGGCCCCGAGCTCTGGAATTCCCTTCCCTAAACCCTCACCTCCTTCAAGATGCTCCTTAAAATCTTGCTCTATTTGGCCAAGCTTTTGGTCATCCTTATATGGCCTTGTTTCATATTTTTGTTCGATGACAGTCCTGTGAAGCACCTCAGTGATGTTTTACTACGATCTAAGTGGTCTCTCCCTCCCACATTAGCTGGACACCGGGGATCCCTTGACTAAACCCTCTTCTCACCTGTTGTACAGACTATAAATGAGGCAGGGAAACAGGGCAATCGGGGATTAAAATAGCCATCGTGGCCTGGTGATTGTTCCGAAGTGCTTGAAAACTCTTCTGCGTCAAAAGCAACATTTGATAGCCCGTTCAAAATGAAGCACTGGTAATTTGTCGCAGGCCCGGCTGAATATCTAGGCAGGAATAATACTTGACTGAGTTGTCCGTGAATGAATTGTATTGTTCCAAAGAGAACGTCAGACACTGTCTACTGTGCAATGTCGCGCGGAGTTCGTTTGATGGGTTTTTTTCGGCTCCTTTCTCTGAGGGAATCTTGGTTTGAAAAGAGGAGACTTCGGGGTAGAGTTTTCTAGACTGTGATGTTGAACTGAACTGGGCTGTGGGGAACAAGGTCCAAGTCCCAGTGAGGCCACAAGAAATTAGGAATGAAATGGAGCCTTTAGTGGGGGGGGTGGGGGCGGAGTGTGGAGGCGTGAAGAGGAAAACGTTAAAGATTCACTCCCTCCACCCCCGGCGCACAGTGGCAGCAGCGTGTACCATCTACAAGATGCACTGCAGCAACGCACCTTCGACAGCACCGCCCAAGCCCGCGACCTCTACCACCTAGAAGGACGAGGGAAGCAGACACATGGGAGCACCACCACCTGCAAGTTCCCCTCCAAGTCGCACACCATCCTGACTTGGAACTATATCGGCCGTTCCTTCACTGTCGCTGGGTCAAAATCCTGGAACTCCCTTCCTAACGGCACTGTGGGGGTACCTACACCACACGGGCAGCAGAGGTTCAAGAAGGCTTCCCAAGGGCAGTTAGGGATGGGCAATAAATGCCAGCCTTGGCAGGGATGCCCGCCTCTCGTGAATGAGTAACTAAAAAATTCCATCCTGAGGGTAATTCTGACAGGGAAGGCTATTGAGTATAAATGGAGGTAGGAGGGAACTAGCTGAGGGTTTTTATGGGGAAGAAGGGTTTGAGGGAGATGAGGCTGAGCTATTCAAAAGAGGCAGGCTACTTGGCGTTGATGGTTCCTTATCTTTTTTTATTTATTCCGCATCTGTATTTTTCATGTCCATCTTCATAAAAACTTTCATACTTGCATTTCTATAGCGCCTTCCATGACCTCCCGAAGCACTTTACAGCAAACGAAGTACTTTTTTTTTTTGAAGTGTAGTCACTGTTGTAATGTAGGAAACGCAGCAGCCAATTTTGCGCACAGCAAGATCCCACGATCAGCAGTGTGATAATGATCTGTTTTTAGCGGCGTTTGAGGGATAATTACTGGTCAGGGACAACTTTTGAAAGACGGCACTTCAGACGGTGCGGCGCTCCCTCTGCGCGGCGCTGGGCGCGTCAGTCCCGATATTTCAGCTCAAGTCTCTGGAGTGGGCTTTGAAGTCACAACGTTTGGACCCGGGCAAGGGTGCTGCATACGAGGCCATGACTGACCCACGTTGGAGTTTATTGGGGAGGTGACACTGGCGTGACTTTGCTTATTACCCTCTGAAGTGGCCAAGCAAGGCACTGTATTGTAACTTCAGATCTGGCAGTCCCTATGCTGAGGTATTTTGGGACCATTATACCAATCCTCACGAATTGGCCTGGAGTCACCTGGGATTGATGATTAATCTTTGGGGAGCAACCCTTGCGGAGGGGAGTTGGTGGGTGCTGATGGAAAGAAGTCGAATAGAGCAGTTGCAAAGACGGCTGTCTCTCTGGTTTCCGTGAGCACTTTTGTTTGTTAGTTCTAAATATATTGGCCGAGGGAAACGGTGACTCTCTGACCCGACGGGCGATTGGAGGTTGGCGGTCATGTGATTCAGCCTCCAGGAATGCGTCCAACTGGAGTTGGCAACCCCACCACTCTGACACTTTGTTTGGTCCTAGTTGTATTTATGGGATGTTATTGACAGTGCCTGTGGGAAGAGAGAGAAAAACAAGAGTGAACGCTTCAGGTCAGTGACCCTTCATCGACACCGTTTCCGGCATTTTCCGTGCGTTTCATTTAGTGAGCCTGCTGAGTTTTGGCGACAAATCCAAGCGACCTGTTTCTTAATCAGTTTTGTCTGCTGCGGATGTCGCAGTTTTGGAACGACTTTATTTTCCATGATTTGCCCTGGTGGGATTTGAACACTTGACTGCAGTGAATTGCTAATCCAGTACTGTAATCACAAGGCTACCTGACATGAGCAGAGAGGATGCCCAGTGATGGTGAATACACCCATCTTGAATCAAAACATATATAGAGGCATTGGCAATGGTACAAGGATGATTTATGAGGATGATACCAGAGCTGAGAGGTTCTAACAATCGGGAAAGATTGAACAAGGCTGGGGCTCTTTTTTCTAGGAAAGAGAAGGCTGAGGGGTGACCTGATTGAGGGCTTTAAAATGATGAAGGGGTTTCGGTCGGGTAGACGTAGAGAAGATGTTTCCACTTGTGGGGGGAGACCAGAACTAGGGGGCCATCAATATAAGACAATCACTAATAAATCCAATGGGGAATTCAGGAGAAACCTCTCTCCCCAGAGAGAGTGGTGAGAATGTGGGACTCGCTCCCACAGGGAGTGGTTGAGGTGAATGGTGTCGATGCATTTAAGGGGAAGCTGGATAAACACACGAGGGAGAAAGGAATCGAAGGATACGCTGATAGGGTGAGATGAAGTAGGGGGTGGGAGGAGGCTCGTGTGGAGCTTAAACACCAGCACGGAGCAGATGGGCCGAATGGCCTGTTTCTGTGCTGTACATTCGATGTAATTCTGTTTTAAATGATAAAGTAGACTGGTATTATTATTGTGATCCATTACACGAAAACCACCCGCCTCTCGACACGCAACATGAAACATCAAAGAGCTTCAGTTACTCAGTGGCTGATAAGACTTAAAGATTAGAGAGCCTGGATTCAAACACAGGATTACAATTTACCTTTTGTACTGAAAACTGAATTCACAAATGAGCTTCAAAGCACACTGTGACGTGACAGAACTCTGTGCTTCATCAACACACTTTCCTGCGGCAGGTAGAGAAAGTGCTTGGACGGTTTTCCATTTTCTGTAAATACACAATATCTGGAGTGACTCTGGGTCCCAGACAGTGTGTGTTCACTTTGTATCTGGAGTGACGCTGTGAAGCGGTCAGGAGGTGCAGTGTTTACACTGTATCTGGAGTAACGTTGCGTTTCAGTTAAGAGCTGGATCTGATTACACCTGAATTAAGTCGCTTTATTTAAATGGAATTACAGTCATTAAAAGAGCTAGCCAGGATTGGATATGTGCGTGCAAATGCTTCATTATCCCAATTCAGTTACTTCCAGGCTCAAGAGCTTACAATTAATTCTGTCTCTTCTACTCATGCAAAGCCTGTGGTGTGTAGACTCAGTGTTATACAGTGACAGACCTGTCCCCACCAGTACTGTACCCCAGTGTTATACAGTGACAGATCTGTCCCCACCAGTACTGTACCCCAGTGTTATACAGTGACAGACCTGTCCCCACCAGTACTGTACCCCAGTGTTATACAGTGACAGACCTGTCCCCACCATTACTGTACCCCAGCATTATACAGTGACAGACCTGTCCCCACCAGTACTGTACCCCAGTGTTATACAGTGACAGACCTGTCCCCACCATTACTGTACCCCAGCATTATACAGTGACAGACCTGTCCCCACCAGTACTGTACCCAGTGTTATACAGTGACAGACCTGTCCCCACCAGTACTGTACCCCAGTGTTATACAGTGACAGACCTGTCCCCACCATTACTGTACCCCAGCATTATACAGTGACAGACCTGTCCCCACCAGTACTGTACCCCAGTGTTATACAGTGACAGACCTGTCCCCACCATTACTGTACCCCAGCATTATACAGTGACAGATCTGTCCCCACCAGTACTGTACCCCAGTGTTATACAGTGACAGACCTGTCCCCACCAGTACTGTACCCCAGTGTTATACAGTGACAGACCTGTCCCCACCAGTACTGTACCCCAGTGTTATACAGTGACAGACCTGTCCCCACCATTACTGTACCCCAGCATTATACAGTGACAGACCTGTCCCCACCAGTACTGTACCCCAGTGTTATACAGTGACAGACCTGTCCCCACCATTACTGTACCCCAGCATTATACAGTGACAGACCTGTCCCCACCAGTACTGTACCCCAGCGTTATACAGTGACAGATCTGTCCCCACCAGTACTGTACCCCAGTGTTATACAGTGACAGACTTGTCCCTACCAGTACTGTACCCTAGTGTTATACAGTGACAGATCTGTCCCCACCAGTACTGTACCCCAGTGTTATACAGTGACAGACTTGTCCCTACCAGTACTGTACACTAGTGTTATACAGTGACAGACCAGTACCCACCAGTACTGTACCCCAGTGTTATACAGTGACAGACCAGTACCCACCAGTACTGTACCCCAGTGTTATACAGTGACAGACCTGTCCCCACCAGTACTGTACCCCAGTGTTATACAGTGACAGACCTGTCCCCACCAGTACTGTACCCCAGTGTTATACAGTGACAGACCTGTCCCCACCAGTACTGTACCCCAGTGTTATACAGTGACAGACCTGTACCCACCAGTACTGTACCCTAGTGTTATACAGTGACAGACCTGTCCCCATCAGTACTGTACCCCAGTGTTATACAGTGACAGACCTGTACCCACCAGTACTGTACCCCAGTGTTATACAGTGACAGACCTGTCCCCACCAGTACTGTACCCTAGTGTTATACAGTGACAGACCTGTCCCCATCAGTACTGTACCCTAGTGTTATACAGTGACAGACCTGTCCCCACCAGTACTGTACCCTAGTGTTATACAGTGACAGACCTGTCCCCACCAGTACTGTACCCCAGTGTTATACAGTGACAGACCTGTCCCCACCAGTACTGTACCCCAGTGTTATACAGTGACAGACCTGTCCCTACCAGTACTGTACTCTAGTGTTATACAGTGACAGACCTGTCCCCACCAGTACTGTACCCTAGTGTTATACAGTGACAGACCTGTCCCCACCAGTACTGTACCCCAGTGTTATACAGTGACAGACCTGTCCCTACCAGTACTGTACTCTAGTGTTATACAGTGACAGACCTGTCCCCACCAGTACTGTACCCCAGTGTTATACAGTGACAAATCTGTCCCCACCAGTACTGTACCCCAGTGTTATACAGTGACAGATCTGTCCCCACCAGTACTGTACCCCAGTGTTATACAGTGACAGATCTGTCCCCACCAGTACTGTACCCCAGTGTTATACAGTGACAGATCTGTCCCCACCAGTACTGTACCCCAGTGTTATACAGTGACAGATCTGTCCCCACCAGTACTGTAGCCCAGTGTTATACAGTGACAGACCTGTACCCCAGTGTTATACAGTGACAGATCTGTCCCCACCAATACTGCACCCCAGTGTTATACACATTAAAACACCTCGCTGTGTCAAAAAAATTCTCATCTCCCCTTCTGGTTCTTTTGCCAATTACCTTAAATCTATGTCCTCCGGTTACTGACTCTCCTGCTCCTGGGAACGGTTTCTCCTTGTTTACTCGATCGAACCCTTCATGATTTTGAACTCCTCCACTAAATCTCCCCTTAACCTTCTCTGCTCTAAGGAGAACAATCCCTGCTTCTCCAGTCTTTCCTCATAACCGAAGTCCCTCGTCCCTGGTACCATTCATTTGGGAAGAACTGTTTTTGCAAGGGAACAATCCGGGGATAGCTATGTACCACACCTACCCTTGCCTACGGTGCAGAGTTTTCAACTCTGGTCGGATGCATTCCTGAATGATTTATCCAACCACCCTGCTCCCCCCGCCCCACTCCTCTTCATTCCCCCACTGTAGCTCATCCCACACATCTATCCTCATCGGATGCTCTGTGCAGCAATTGAAAAGTCAATACACATTGCTCGAATGTGACCCCTGTGCTCGTTGACCTTCATTGGCTCCCAGTTCAGCAACGTCTCGCTATCAATCCCTCCGTTGCCTCATTTTCCCCCTCCCCACCGCCCATCTCTCTAACCCTCCTCCAGCCCTACAACCCTCCGAGATCTCTGCTGCTCCTCCAATTCCGGCCTCTTGAGCAACCCCCGCCCCCCTCCGATTTCCATCGCTCCACCATTGGTGGCCATGCCTTCAGCTGCCTGGGGCCCCGAGCTCTGGAATTCCCTCCCTAAACCCTCTCCGCCTCTCTCTCTCCTCCTTTAAGACGCTCCTTAAAACTGACCTCTTTGACCGAGCTTTTGGTCGCCTGTCCCTATTACCTCCTTACTGATTCCTGGGATGAGAGGAGAGAGTGAGTAGGTTGGGCCTATATTCTCGGGAGTTTAGAAGAAAGGCAGGGGATCTCATTGAAATGAATAAAATACTGAAGGGGTTTGACAGGGTCGATGCTGAGGGATTGTTTCCCCTGCCTGGGGAATCTAGCTAAGTGGGGTCACAGTCTCAGGATAAGGTGACGGCCATTTTGTACTGGGATGAGGAGAAATGTCTTCACTCAGAGGGTTGTGAATCTTTGTGATTCTCTATCCCATGAGGGCTGTGAATGCTCAGTCGTTGAGTACATTCAAGACAGAGATCAATAGATTTTTGGGAATCAAGGGATTTGGGGAATCAGATGGGAAAGCGGAGCTGAGGTAGAATCTTACTGAATGGGGGAACAGAATTGAGGGGCCGAAAGGCCTCCTCCTACTTCTTTTGTTCCTGATGACCTGGCAACAAATTTTACAACTTGCTCCTGTCATTCCCTTTGGGGCGTTTCGTCGCATCGAAGTCTTTGCACAAGTGCAAATTGTTGCATGATCCTTGAGTGTCAAGTGGCCTATTTTACCCATTTCCCAACAGCCTTAGAACAATTAAACAAAATTGTTCAAAGAAAGTGAACGTGAACTCTACTGGAGATTAATCTGCAGTTCCTGGAGAATTCAGGACAATCTGAGGGGTTGGTAACACTACTTTGCTGGTGTTAACCGGGTCCCTGTTGCTGGGGAACAGCAGGCCCTGTCTGTAACGTGTAACTCCGAGTTTTCGGCCTACATATGTCAACCCTCTGGAGAGTTAAGTGCCCCGGGGCCTGCTGAGGAGAACTTGCAGCTGGCCATGAGATTCCAGACCACCCTTCGTTCGCACTGCCTCAACGTGAGGCCGCCCTATGCTTGACGTTTTTATAAACGCAGGGAGGCTTTGAAGAGTTGCTCTGTTTTTTGTTGTTTACAGGATGAGTAGAACTGACAGTTCTATCTAAACAACCTCCCGGAAACTGAGATTCCTTCAAATTGCACTCGGGTCTCGTAAACGCTGTCTCACTCTCCAATTCTGACCCCTTGCGCATCCCCCACCCCCTCCCCCCCTCCGATTCCCATCGCTCCATCATTGGCAGCCTTGCCTTCTGCTGCCTGGGGCCCCGAGCTCTGGAATTCCCTCCCTAAACCCTCTCCGCCCCTCTCTCTCCTCCCTTTAAGATGCTCCTCAAAACCGAGCTTTTGGTCACCTGTCCCTAATATCCCCTCATGTAGCCCGGTGTCAAATGTAGTTTTCTAATTGCTCCTGTGAAACACCGTGAGATGCTTTAGTATGTTAAAGGGAAATGCAGGTTGTTGCGTTTTGATGGGGACAGTGTAGAGGGAGCTTTACTCTGTATCTAACCCCCGTGCTGTACCTGTTCTGGGAGTGTTTGATGGGGACAGTGTAGAGGGAGCTTTACTCTGTATCTAACCCCCGTGCTGTACCTGTTCTGGGAGTGTTTGATGGGGACAGTGTAGAGGGAGCTTTACTCTGTATCTAACCCCCGTGCTGTACCTGTCCTGGGAGTGTTTGACGGGACAGTGTAGAGGGAGCTTTACTCTGTATCTAACCCCCGTACTGTACCTGTCCTGGGAGTGTTTGACAGGGACAGTGTAGAGGGAACTTCTCTCACCTCCTTCTGCTTATCAGGCAATTGTGGGAGATCTTGGCTGCAGTTGAAAATGACAGACGGATGTGCTGGTCTGTATTGGTTGTCAGTGTTCTTTGAGCAGAGCTGCAGAAAGTCCAGCCTCTGGGTCCCGCTGTTTGAATGACTGAGCAGTGGAAAATAAAGTTCTTGGCTGGAGAGGTTGTTTGTAAACAGAGCTCACAGTTCTGAGGCTATGAATTGAAAATGGGGGAATGTTAGTCTACTCTTTAAGACAGTGAAAGGAAGACCAGTTCCCTTGTGGGATTTGGGAATATTGGATCACACTCCTTGGCTGCATTGAGATTGATCCAGAACGCTTCGACTGTGAACATATTTATTTTGCGGCCTACACCCCTTCTCCTGCTGGGATCCTAACTCGCACCCAATCCCGTTCGCCCATCGTCCCTCTGTATTCGCTGACCGATATTGGCCTCTGCTCCAGAAACTCCTTGATCTTCAGTTCCCGTCCTCTTGTTTGAACCCCTCAGTGGCCTCTCCTCCCTATCTCTGCAACTCCATTCCTACGACCCTCTGAGATCTCTGCGCTCCTCCAATTCCGGCCTCTTGACCATCCCCCAATTCCCATCGCTCCACCATTGGCGGCCGTGCCTTCAGCTGCCTGGGGGCCCTAAGCTCTGGAATTCCCTCCCTAAATCTCTCCGCCTCTCCCTCTCCTCCTTGAAGACGCTCCTTAAAGCCGACCTCTTTGACCAAGCTTTTGGCCACCTGTCCCTAATATCTCCTTATGTGACTCGGGGTCTAATGTACCCTCCTGTGGAGGTGTCTTGTGATATTTTACTACTTTTAAAGGGGCTCTGTAAATACAAGTTGTTGTTGTACTATTGCTCTGACTCCAGCTTACTGCTCGCCCCGCTCCCCACCCCTGCTGCCCGGTTCTCTTCCCCCTCTCCCGGAAGCACCCGAATTTCCAGCTCTTCCGATTTGTCCTCGAGAGCTCGTTTTCCCCTAAAACGGCAACTTCAAATCCCTCCAGGGTCACTTGAGAATTTACGCTCCATTAACGATGTGGAATGCAGGAGCTGGGCTCTGTCAAAGGGAAGCTGTCGGATTGTGGTTTTAAAAACCCAACTGTTGTCCCTTCAGAGAAGGAAGCCTGGCGTCCTTACCCGGCCTGGGGCCTGTATGTGACTCCAGTCGCACACCGACATGGTTGACTCTTAAAAGGGAATGATAGAGCACAGTATGAGGCACATTCGACTCGTCCTACAATCAGCTGGAGGGCCAGTCAATTGTATCGACTTGCCACCAATGGTTCACAAAGAAGGTCCATTACCAATTTTGCACCTGGAGTACTGAGTGCAGTTTTGGTCCCCTTACCTTAGGAAGGATATTATTGCCACAGAGGGAGTGCAGCGAAGGTTCGCCTTCAGGGATGTTCCCGGGATGGCGGGACTGTCCAATGAAGAGAGATTGGGGAAACTGGGCCTGTATTCTCTAGAGTTTCGAAGAATGAGAGGTGATCTCATTGAAACTTACAAAATACTTAAAGGGATAGACAGGGTAGATGCAGCTAGATTAGATTAGAGATACAGCACTGAAACAGGCCCTTCGGCCCACCGAGTCTGTGCCGAACATCAACCACCCATTTATACTAATCCTACACTAATCCCATATTCCTACCAAACATCCCTACCACCTACCTATACTAGTGACAATTTATAATGGCCAATTTACCTATCAACCTGCAAGTCTTTTGGCTTGTGGGAGGAAACCGGAGCACCCGGAGAAAACCCACGCAGACACAGGGAGAACTTGCAAACTCCACACAGGCAGTACCCGGAATCGAACCCGGGTCCCTGGAGCTGTGAGGCTGCGGTGCTAACCACTGCGCCACTGTGCCGCCCTAAGATAAGATGTTTCCCCTGGTTGGGGAGTCTAGAACCAGGGGACACAATTTCAAAAACAGGGGGAAGCCACTTAGGACAGAGGGGAGCAGAAATTTCTCTACTCAGAGGTTTGTGAATCTTTGGAATTCTCTACCCCAGAGGGTTGTGGAAGCTCAGTCTTTGAGTATGTTTAAAGCAGAGATTGACAGATTTCTAAATACCGATGACATAAAGGGGATATGGGGATAGTGTGGGAAAAAGGCATTGAAGTGGATGATCAGCCGTGATAGTATTGACTGGCGGAGCAGGCTCGATGGGCTGAATGGCCTACTCCTATGTTCCTCAAGGCAGGTAGGGTTCTTGTTGACTGTGCCTTTGCCCCTTCCCATTCAGATCTTCCTATCTCCCCCTTTGTAAAGCCCTCGGAGATATTATAGATGAATGGTGGAGAGTAGCGCTCACAGTAGCTTGGCGTGAGGCGCTCTACATTTCTTGGTGGATGAACACAGGGATAGTAGGGCTGTGAAGAGGCCCATCACTCATTACCAAAGTGATTTCCTAATACAGCCATTAAAAAAAAAAGACATGCTCTTTCTAACTCAAAGGCTCAACCGATCGTGGGATTGATCTAGTTTTCCTTTGAAAGATTCAACCGAGTCAGTATTTGTTGAACAAGATGACTGGACGGCAAATAGATCAAAAGCATCAAAGTGCAAAGGAAAATATATTTCCAGTCTCGCGTGTGAGCTCTCTCATACTCATCCTCTTCTCCTTCATCTCAATCGCTGCTTTTCGACCCGTTCTCTCTCTCGATTTGCTCCTGAGGAGGTCGAATCGCTTGCATTGCTTTCTTCCGTGAGAATGCAATTCATTTCCTTCACCTCGTTTCATCACCGTAAAATCTTGGGTTGCACTTTTTCACGCTGTTAGTGAGAGTCTGGAACTCTCTGCCCCCACCCCGCCTTTTATAAAAAAAAAAGCTGTTGAGGTTTGGGGTCAAATCAAAAAATGGAGATGGATAGATTTTTTGTTGGGTGGGATGAGATATGGGACCAAGATGGGTAAATGGGGCTCAGGTACAGAGTAGCTGTGATTCCTCCCATTCCTGTGTAGTCCAATCATCCAAATGGCCATTCTCGCCCCCCCCCCCCCCACCCCCAACCCCCTTCGTCTGCGTCGTTCAGTCAGCTTGCGATCCCAAGCAATTATCTGGGATCGTGGCTTTCAAAAGAGAATTGGACTATTATCCGAAGAGACAAGATTTTCGGGGGAAGGGGAGGGGAATGGGACTAGGTGAGATGCTCTTGCAGGGCGCCAGCACGATGGGCTGAATGGCCTCCTTCAGTGCTGTAACCATTCTGTGATTCTATAAAAGAGAAGGCCAAGGAATGAGCTGATAGAGGTCTTTGAGATTATGAAAGGTGTTCGGTCGGGTAGACGTAGAGATGGTGTTTCCGCTTGTGGGGGGAGACCAGAACTAGGGGGTCATCAATATAAGACAGTCACTAATAAATCCAATGGGGAATTCAGGAGAAACTTCTTTCCCCAGAGAGTGGTGAGAATGTGGAACTCTCTCCCACAGGGAGTGGTTGAGGTGAACAGTGTCGATACATTTGAAGGAAAGCTGGATAAACACATGAAGGAGAAAGGAATAGAAGGATATGTTGATAGGGTGAGATGAAGTAGGGGGTGGGAGGAGGCTCATGTGGAGTGGAAACACCAGCACAGGGTAGATGGGCCGAATGGCTGCCCATTCCACGTAAGGACAATGGCTACAGCTGGGCACAGAGCTCCATTGTGTTGTGACGAATGCTTTATGGAGAGTCACTTAACACATGCATCATGTTTGTAATCTTTCCGATCTATTCGATAGACCTCGGCCTTTTATCCAGCTTTCTGGCATCTGTTCCTGCTCTGTGGCGACACTTTATGTTTGCTCCCTTATCACACCTGGATTATTTTTTTTCTGACTCATTTGTTTTAATAGTTTACCCTTCAAGGTGTCATTAGTTTTTCCATTTCCAGTGCCGATATGCGTTATCTTACAAGTCGTGACGTGAAGTCGTTTGTGGTTCGCCTGCTCTTCATGTGGTGCGACATGCGGTAGAGTCTTACAGCACAGTAACAGTCCATTCGGCCCATCTGCTCCGTGCTGGTGTTTCTGCTCCACACACGAGCCTCCTCCCACCCCCTACTTCCTCTCACCCTATCAGAATATCCTTCTATTCCTTTACCCACTGGGAGTTTGCCTAACTTCCCCTTAAATGCTCTTCGGCCAGCTGTCGTTGGCCCGATGCCTTTTGCCCTCGAGTTATTTGGTCTGTTTATCTGTTTATCATCTAATTTACGAGATTCTCTATCTATCTCGAGGCATTCTGCAGGTCCGCCGGGAGTCGGTTCTGCCAACCCGCGTGGAGGACACATGCTTGCTGGCTTCTTCACACGACCACTCGCCTCCAGTCCTCCCGCCCCCGCCCTCCTGCCATTGGCTGCCTGACATGTCCGTCAATGCAGAGGGCCGGCCTTCCTCCCCCTGATTGGAGAGTGAACGGAGTCTTGGTTCCCCCAACTGGGCAACTCTTGACTGTCAAAAAAAAAACAGCCTTGTTTTCCAATCTTCAATTTTTTTTCCTATACTAAACGAATGGGCTTGAAGTAAATGCAAATAACTTTGCTTCAGAACTAGCACTCACTCTAATCTAAGGTGTCAGCCGTAGATCAGTGCTTAGCACTCATGTTTCTTGAGGCAGGAGACTGTGGGTTTATTGATTGGCAGAGCTTGAGGGCCCGAGTGGCCTACTCCTCCTATTTCTCATGATTTTAAGTCCCACTCCAGAGACTTGTGCACAAGGTCTACAATGAGACTCCCAGTGCCACTCGATTCCGCCCCTCCCTCAGCTCATCGGCTGCTGAAACCCTCATCCATACCCTTGTTACCTCCAGCCTTGACTTATTCCAACGCACTCCTGGCTGGTCTGCCACGTTCTACCCTCCGTAAATTTAGGCTCATCCAAAACTCTGCTGCCCACAGTCTAACTTGCATCCCATTCACCCATCGCCCCCCTGTGCTCTCTGGCCCGCACTGGCTCCCAGTCCAGCAACAGCTTGATTTTTAAAATTCTCATCTGCGTTTTCAAATCCCTCCACAGCCTCACCCTCTCCCTATCTCTGTTACCCT
Source organism: Heterodontus francisci (assembly GCF_036365525.1). Classification (NCBI taxonomy): domain Eukaryota; kingdom Metazoa; phylum Chordata; class Chondrichthyes; order Heterodontiformes; family Heterodontidae; genus Heterodontus; species Heterodontus francisci. The sequence goes on along the minus strand of NC_090418.1, from coordinate 10,574,427 downwards.
CCTCCAGCCCGTACAACCCTCCGGGATCTCTGCGCTCCTCCAATTCCGGCCTCTTGAGCATCACCCCCGATTCCCATTGCTCCACCATTGGTGGCCGGGCCTTCAGCTGCCTGGGGCCCCGAGCTCTGGAATCCCCTCCCTAAACCCTCTCCGCCTCTCTCTCTCCTCCATTAAGATGCTCCTTAAAACCGACCTCTTTGACCAATCTTTTGGTCGCTAATATCTACTTATGTGGCACCATGTGGAATATTACTTTATGATAACTGCTAAGAAGCTATATAAATGTTGTAATGAGGGAGTGCTGCACTGTCGGTGGTGCCGTCTTTTGGTTGAGACATTAAACCGAGGCCCCTGCTGCCCTCTCGGGTGGACACAAGTGATCCTGTGCCACTCGTTTGAAGAATGGGGGGTGCGGGGTGCGGAGGGGAGTTCTCCCCGGTGTCCTGGGGCCAATATTTATCCCTCGACCAACGTCAGTAAAACAGATTACCTGCTCGCTATGACATTGCTGTTTGTGGGATCTTGCTCTGCGCAAATCGGCATCCGCGTTTCCCACGCTAGGACAGTAGCTAGACAGCGAAGAAAATGTACTTCATTGGCCGCAAGGGACGTCTTGAGGATGGGAGAGGAGTTATAGAAATGCAAGTCCTTCTCTTTCTGATTCCCGATTTCCACAGGCTCCGGGGAAAAGCCCTTCTAAAAGCCGAGAGCAGGCCATCGCCAGGACGCTGCATCTTGACGTGCCTCGTCTGCTCACCGGTGCTCTGCAGCCCTTGTGTGAGGCGGCTTAACCTTTCACCTAGTTCACTGCGAGCAGACAATTGAGCTAATGGTCTGTTCTGCGGTTACCTCAGAATTCAGTGTTAAAACATCACGCAAGAGGTGTGGTTTCCTTGTTGGAACACGCAATTACAGAGGTATCACTTACCCATTCTCAGGCGTGTACCTGCGTCTGTCGTAATTAGCTCAGGTGAGATAATGATTTGGTGTCGAGATCCAATCTCGGGCCTATCTGATGCCAGATTGTGCGATTAGACTGTTCTCTGATTCTCCCCAGTCCTAAGCCTTGTTTTGGCCCAGACTCGACACTTCCGTGTCCTAAATTTCACATCATTGGCAGGCAGATCCAGAGGGGAGATGAGACTTTTTTTTTCTCCCTGCTCGGAGTCGCCCGCATCTGCAACGGTCCAACTGAAAAGCTGGCGGAGGCTGATAGCGTAGGAAGGGTTGGGCGGGAAGTTCCGGATGAGGGTCTTTAGAGGGGTCACGGGCACAACGGGAGGGACGAAGCACGGCTGCTCTTTCAAAGAGCTAGCCCAGCCACGATGGGCCGAAGGGTGGCTCTCTGTCAGAAGCCGTGGGTTTAAGCCCCACTCCCAGAGATTTGAGCAACTTAACCTGTGCCGACAGCTGACTTTTTTTTAAATTCATATTTGGAATGTGGGCATCGCTGGCCAGGCCAGCATTTATTGCCCATCCCTAATTGCCCTTGAGAAGGTGGTGGTGAGCTGCCTTCTTGAACTGCTGCAGTCCATGTAGGGTAGGTAGACCCACAGTGCTGTTAGGAAGGGAGTTCCAGGATTTTGACCCAGCGACAGTGAAGGAACGGCGATATAGTTCCAAGTCAGGATGGTGTGTGACCTGAAGGGGAACTTGCAGGTGGTGGTGTTCCCATGCATCTGCTGCCCTTGTCCTTCTAGGTGGTAGAGGTCGCGCGTTTGGGTGGTGCTGTCAAAGGAGCCTTGGTGCGTTGCTGCAGTGCGTCGGTGGTAGAGGGAGTGAATGTTTGTAGATGGGGTGCCAGTCAAGCGGGCTGCGTTGTCTTGGATGGCGTCGAGCTTCTTGAGTGTTGTTGGAGCTGCACCCATCCAGGCAAGCGGAGAGTATTCCATCACAGTCCTGACTTGTGCCTTGTAGATGGTGGACAGGCATTGGGGAGTCAGGAGGTGAGTTACTTGGCGCAGTACTGAGGGAGTGCTGCACTGTCAGAGATGCTGCTTTTCAAATGAAATTTTAAACCCAGGCCCCATCTGCTTGTTTGGGTGGATGTAAAAGATCCCTTGGCCACTTTTTCGAAGAGGAGCAGCGGGGAGTTCTCCCTGGTGTCCTGGGGCCAGTATCTATCCCTTAACCAACATCATTAAAACAGATGATCTGGTCATTATCATTGCTGTGTGTGGGATCTTGCTGTGCGCAAATTGGCTGCTGCATTTCCTACATTACAACAGTGACTACACTTGAAAAAGTACTTAATTGTAAAGCACTTTGAGATGTCCTGAGGATGTGAAAGGCGCTTTGGAAATGCAAGTCTTTTCGTTCTCATTCACTCTTTTCCCAGCTCTCACTTTTAACACGGAGAGGTGGCTTTGAGGAAAGAGGTTCAGGGAGCAGGGCTGGTGGAGCCGAGGGAAGGGGGTGTGGGGGGGAAGTTGTGGGTTGGAGTGCCCCAGAGCTGGCGATGGAGTGAGAGGTGGGAGAGGAGGCTGGAGGAGGTCGTTGGGAGAGGGCGGAGGGTCAGAATAATGTGGAGAGTTTTGAAGGCGAGAACAAGTATCTTCAGTTATAATCTGTTCTGGGGCAGTGACTCAGAGTCCATGAGGGTGGAGGTGAGGGGCACGTGACATGTAGAGGGCAGGCCGTAGTGAGCTTTCCAAATGTGTGAGCTCCATTCCTCAGACTCCGAGTGAGCGAACTGTCCTCCTTCTCTCCTAATCCAGCAGTTTGGCCACTGAAGTGAAATATTAACCTATTAACCGAACCCCATCCCAGTCTAATATATTTGCGGGAAGACAAGAGAAGGAACGATCTCCACTTTGATGTTGGTGATTGGGGCCTAGTGTGTGAAGGGGTTGGTAGAGTCGCTGGTAACCAAGAGGCCTTCAAGGCCTGTTGGGCCTACGCGAAATTGGAGTAATTGGCTTTCTTTGTGCCAAAGAGTCGCTAATTAAGCCAGTCACTTTTGACGGGAACTGCAACTGGGCTCAGGAAACGCTCAGGCTCTCGGCCTACCGCGTCGATTTGAGGGCCGTCGTCCGTCTTTAAAATGGTCGGTTAGCCCCCTCCTTTCTGAGAGGGCCGCACCGCATTTTAAAACGGGGCCTGGGGTTCGCCAGCGAGTTGGTGTGTGTGTATATACGGTAGCCTGGTGGTGATCTTGGATGTGAAAGCCTATGGCCTGGATTAATAATGCAGAGGACGTGAGTTCAGATCCCACCCGGCCTGTTTGAATTCGGTTTCGAAACACATATTAGAGATAGAGGACTGATGCGAGTTAAATGACCATAAAACCGTCGGTTTGTTGGAAAAACCCAACTGGTTCACGACAGTCCTTCAGTGATGGAGACCGTGGATAATACGTGACTTCAGTCTCTCACCAGCCTGGTTGGCTCTTAACTGCCCTCTGAAGTGGCCTCGCAAATACAAAGATGAAAGTTTGAACTGATGACCTTTTCAGGCAAAGGGATTCCCAGAGCACTGTCTGGGGCAGAGTTGGGTGATTTCCCCTCTCTGCTGTTCTGGTTAGTGCTCCTCCCTTCACCACGAGCCCCAAAATTGGCCATTCGTCTCATTCATGTTTGTGGGATCCTGCTGTGTACTGTATATGGGGTGTGGTCGCCTATATATTTAGGAAGGAAGAACGTGAACGCCATGGCGTCGAGATGTTCCAAAGCATTTTACGGCCAATTTTTGTAGTTTTGTAGGAAACCAATGCAACCAATTAGCGCACAGCAAGCTCCCACAAACCATAATGCGATAGCAACCGGATAATGTTGTTTTTTTTTTTAGTGATGTTGGTTGAGGGATAAATATTGGCCCCCCCCCCCCCCCCCAGGACGCTGGGGAGAACTCCCCCCTGCTCTTCTTCGACACAGTGGCCCTGCGACCGTTTACCCCCACCCGAGGGGGGCAGACGGGGGCCGTCGGTTTAACCCCTCGTCTGAGAAAGGGCACCCTCGACAGTGCAGCACTCCCCTCAGTACTGCAGCGTCGGCCTGGTTGTCGCGTTGACGTCCCACCCCCCTCCCCGCGCGCGACCTGAACCCGTGACCTCTGGCCTCCGAGGCGAGAGAGTCATTTGAAAGTAATTAACGGTACGCGAGACACTTCTGCGAGATGGGATGTTTATTGAAGTATTGCAAGAGCACCCAGGATTGACCGGGCAGTTCTTTATTTTTAAAAAAATGTTTTATTTTTACTCTTCTCACAGAAATGTTGATGAACACACGACTGGAGACTGCAGATCTGAAGTGGACGGTGTATCCGGAGTCTGGGGTAAAAGTTTCATAGTTCTTTAATCCTCTCCGCTTTCAAGGCTTTCCTTTGCTACACATCAACCTTAGGCCACTGAGGAGACAATAAAAACATCGCTGGTGTCGATATGGGATCCTTTACTTTAGAAACAGACACGTCGATATAAAAGCAAGAAGTTACAGCAAGCATTTCCCAATCATCAGTCAGGCCTCAGCTGGAGTTTTGTTGCCAGTTCCGGGCTCCGCACCTTCGGAAGGATGTCAAGGCTTGGAGAGGGTGCGGAGGAGATTTACTGGAATGGGACCCGGGAGGGACATCAGTTCTGTAGAGGGACTGGAGAATCTGGGATTGTTCCCCCTTGGAGCGGAGAAGGTTAAGGGGAGATTTAATAGAGGTGTTCAAAATCAGGAGGGGTTTTGAGAGAGTGAATAAGGAGAAACTGTTTCCACTGGCAGGAGGATCGGTAACCAGAGGGACACAGATTTACGATAATTGGTTAAAAAAAAACAGAGGGGGGGAGATGAGAATTTTTTTTAACTCAGTGAGTCGTTGTGATCTGGAACGCGCTGCCTGAAAGGGCGGTGGAAGCAGATTCAATAATAACTTTCAAAAGGGGAATTGGAACAATAGTTGATGAGGGAGAATATCCTTTTAAAGCTCACACAGGAAGACCAGCTGCCAGGTGAAATGAGTTCTTTAAGTTGCCTTATGCAACAGAAATGAGATGCATGGAGTCCAATTCGTTGAAGATTGCCACCGGGTTTAACAGCTGAACTGGTATGTACAGCAGAGAGCCAACTATATACAGAACCTTCCTCTCGGTGTTACAGTTGCAGAGGGATTAAGGCTTTGAGTCACATGACTGCATCCTGGTACATGGCTCGTTAGCATACTGAGGTCTTAAAGGGAATTCACTCTTGAGGCGATCATACAACACCGGGAATCCCGCAGATTTCTTCCTCTCCTCTCCCAAAGGGTATACTGCTGGCATGGGCCTAGATCCAGAGGCTGGCTATTCGACTGTGGTGGCAGCGCCACAGCCATGTCTGATCATGCCTTGGCTCCGATGCTCGATGGGTAGTGCCCAGGAGGAGGAGTCCCGTCTTGTGTTATTTTTTAAACTAGGGGTGGTTGAGGGGGTGCGGTGGGCATGGGGGGGTTGCACTGGGCCGAGCTTGGCGCCCCGTGACAAAGAAACATAGAAAATAGGAGTAGGCCATTCGGCCCTTCGGGCCTGCACTGCCATTGAAAGAAAGATCATGGCTGATGGTCTAATTCAGTACCCTGTTCCCGCTTTCTCCCCATATCCCTTGATCCCTTTGGCATTAAGAAATATATCTATCTCCTTCTTGAATATATTTAATGACTTGGCCTCCACTGCCTTCTGCGGTAGAGAATTCCACAGGTTCACCTGTGGTTCAAAATCATGTTAAGCATGATTTCCCTTTCATAAACCCATGCTGACTTTGTCCAATCCCATTTATGCTTTCCAGGTGTTCTGTTATCACATCCTTTATAATAGACTCTAGCATTTTCCCCACTACTGATGCAAGGCTGACTGGTCTGTAATTCCCTGTTTTCTTTCTCCCTCCTTTTTTAAAATAATGGGGTTACATTTGCCACTCTCCAATCTGTAGGAACTACTCCAAAGTCTATAGAATTTTGGAAGATGACCACCAATGCATCCATTATTTCCAGGGCCACTTCGTTTAGTACTCTGGGATGTAGATTATCAGGCCCTGGGGATTTGTCAGCCTTTAACCCTATTAATTTCCTTAGCACTATTTTTTACAAATACTGATTTCCTTCAGTTCCTCCCTCTCATTAGAACCTTGGTTCCCGAACATTTCTGGGAGGTTATTTGTGTCCTCCTTTGTGAAGACAGAACCAAAGTATGTGTTTGATTGTTCTGCCATTTCTTTGTTTCCCCATTATAACTTCCCCCGTTGCTGACTAAGGGACCTACATTTGTCTTCACGAATCTTTTTCTCTTCACATATCTATAGAAGCTTTTACAGTCAGTTTTTATGTTCCCAGCAAGTTTACTCTCGCACTCTATTTCCCCCCGGCTTAATCAACCTCTTTTTTCCTCCTTTGCTGAATTCAAAACTGCTCCCAATCTTCAGACTTGCTGCTTTTTCTGGAAATTTTATATGCCTCCTCTTTGGATCTAATACTGTCCCTAATTTCTTTTGTAAGCCACGGTTGAGCCACCTTTCCGGTTTTACTTTTGTGCCAGACAGGAATGAATAATTGTTGTAATTCATGGACACGTTCTTTAAATATTATCCATTGCCTTTCCACCATTAACCCTTTTAGTAAAGTTCCCCAATCCACCATAGCCAACTCGCGCATCATACCTTAGTAGTTTCCTTTATTTAGATTCAGAACCCTAATTTCGGATTCAACTACTTCACTCTCCATCTTAATGAAGAATTCTGTCATGTTATGGTCGCTCCTCCCCAAGCACAAAAAGATTGTTAATTAATCCTTTCTCATTGCACAATACCCGTTGGTTCCTCAACGTATTGGTCTAAAAAACCGTCACGTGCACACTCCAGGAAATCCTCCTCCACAGTATTATTGCTAATTTGGTTTGCCCAATCTACATGTAGATTAACGTCACCCATGATTACAGTTGTACCCTTATTGCATGCGTCTCTAATTTCCTATTTAATGCCATGCCTTCCATCTCCACTGCTGTTTGGGGGCCTATAGACAACCCCCACCAACGTTTTCTGCCCCTTGATGTTTCTCCACCCATAAAGATTCCACATCATGATTTTCCGAGCCAATATCCTTCCTCACTACTGCATTGATTTCCTCCTTTACTAACAATGCTAGCCCACTTCCTTTCCCTTTTTGCCTGTCCTTCCTAAATATTGAATACCCCTGGATGTTCAGTTCCCATCCTTGGTCACCCTGCAGCCATGTCTCTGTAATCGCCACTATATCATAACTGTTTTTATATATTTGCTCTGTTAATTCATCTACCTGATTGCGAATGCTCCGTGCATTAAGACACAATGCCTTTAGACTTGTCTTTTTAACATTGTTGGTCACCTTAGCTTTATTTTGCACTACAGCCCCATTTGTTTCTTGCCCTTGCTTTCTCCGCCTTCCACTTTTGCTTCTTACCTTTCTGTCTTTCATTTCTATCCTTGTTTCCCTCTCCTCTGTCTCCCTGCTCCGATTCCCATCCCCCTGCCATTCTAGTTTAAACCCTCCCCGACAGCACGAGCAAACACCAGCACGGAGCAGATGGGCCGAATGGCCTGTTTCTGTGCTGCACATTCTGTGTAATTAGTTCCTCCTCAACATCAAAGGGTTCAAAGCATTCAACGTAGACATTAATCATACAGTAATAACTTATTGACAATAATTAAACGCCCACTTGAGGCAAGTTCGCTGGAGAGTTCTCACCCACTGCAGTTCCCAGCTTCTTGTACTTGGACGGCCCAGCCTTAATGAATACTAAAGTATCCGTTCGAACACTGCATTCTCAGGTGCTGGGTGTGGCTCAGTGGGAAGCACTCTCGCCTCGGAGTCAGACGTTTGTGGGTTCAAGTCCCACATCTGGAGACTTGCACTTGTAATGCAGGCTGATGCTCCCACTGCACTACGGAGGGAGTGCTGCACTGTCAGAGGTGCTGCCTTTCGGGCAGGATGTTAAACCACCACAGCAGAAGGTGGGATTTGAATTCAATTAATAAATCTGAAATTAAAAAGCTAGTCGAATGATGGCCGTGAAACCATTGTCGATTGTTGTAAAATAAAAAACTTTGGTTCACTGATGTCCTTTAGGGAAGGAAATCTGCTGTCCTTACCTGGTCTGGCCTACATGTAACTCCAGACCCACAGCAATGTGGTTAACTCTTACATGCCCTTTGAAATGGCCTAGCAAGCCACTCAGTTGTATCTAACCGCTACGAAGTCAATAAAAACAACACTGTGGGTGTGCCTACCCCACACGGACTGCAGAGGTTCAAGTAGGCAGCTCACCACCACCTTCTCAAGGGCAATTAGGGATGGGGCAATAAATGCTGGCCTGGCCAGCGACACCCACATCCCATGAATGAATTTTTTTAAAAAAGTTTAGTGATGGGCTCAAATTCTTTAAACCAGCAGGAATGGGAGTGGGGGGGGGGTGGATCTTAAAGGACAGGGTTAATTAAACTGTGACGCAGTGGTTCGCACCGCAGCCTCATAGCTCCAGGGACCCGGGTTCGATTCTGGGTACTGCCTGTGCGGAGTTTGCAAGTTCTCCCTGTGTCCACGTGGGTTTCCGCCGGGTGCTCTGGTTTCCTCCCACAGCCAAAGACTTGCAGGTTGATAGGTAAATTGGCCCTTGTGTAGGTAGGTGGTAGGGAATATGGGATTACTGCAGGGGTAGTATAAAAATGGGTGGTTGTTGGCCGGCACAGACTCGGTGGGCCGAAGGGCCTGTTTCAGTGCTGTATCTCTAAATAAATAAATAAATAATAAAATAAAGTCTCTCTCAATGGAGTCGGGTTCTCTGGTAAGGGGTTATAAGTTGGTTTATCTCCCTCACGATGAATGGTCATTTTCCTTTGTTTCCCTAGTGGGAAGAGGTGAGTGGGAATGACGATGAGATGAACACCGTGCGGACCTACCAGGTTTGCCAAGTCCGGGTGCCCAACCAGAACAACTGGCTACGCACCACCTACATCCCTCGGCGTGGTGCCCAGCGGGTCTACGTGGAGCTCAAGTTCACCATGCGCGATTGCTCCTCCATCCCCAACGTGCCCGGCTCCTGCAAGGAGACTTTCAACCTGTACTACTACGAATCGGACTCGGACTCGGCTACCCAGGGCTTGCCGGCCTGGATGGAGAACCCTTACGTCAAGGTGGACACCGTGGCGGCCGATTCTGTCTTCCCCAACAAGAAGGTGGGCCGAGCCAACACCAAGACACTGAACCTGGGCCCGCTGAGGAGCAATGGCTTCTACCTGGCCTTCCAAGACCAAGGAGCCTGCATGGCGCTCCTGTCCATCCGAGTCTTCTTCAAGAAATGCCCGGCCATGGTGGCCAGCTTCGCCTCCTTCCCCGAGACGGTGACGGGGGCCGAGCCCACCTCGCTGGTCATCGCGCCGGGCGCCTGCATCCCCAACGCCGTGGAGGTTTCCATCCCCCTCAAGCTCTACTGCAACGCGGATGGCGAGTGGATTGTGCCCGTCGGGAAGTGCACTTGTGGCCCGGGTTACGAGCCTGCGGAGAAGGACACCGTTTGCAAAGGTGAGGCGTTGGGGGAGAGGGGGTGGCATCTAGGCCTAGTGGCTTCTCTCGGGCCTTCCTGTTGTCGTGACTACTGGTGATGGACATACGGATTAGAGGGTTGACTTTCCCCACCCTCAGTGTCATCACCAGAGGGGTGGTGTGGGGAGGAGGGGGCAGGAGGGTGGGGGGCTGGTGGTGATGAGGACTGATGTTCTTTGCTTGCCCGATGTGGCAGGCACCGTCTGTCCTCTGAGTCAGAAAGCCGTGGGCTTCACGTCCCACTCCAAAGACTCGAGCACATGATCCAGGCCGACACTCCCAGTGCCCGTCCTGAAAGACTGCTGCACTGTCGGAGGTGCCGTCTTTGGGATGAGACGTCAAACCGAGGCCTCATCCGCCCTCTAAAAGATCCTGGTGGGGGGGGGTTCTGTATTGGAAAAAGAGCGGGGTGGGGGGGTCAGTGTGGGGGGGTGAGTTCTCCTCAGTGTCCTGGGGCCAATATTTATCCCTCAACCAACATCCCTAAAAACGTATTCGCTGCTCATTCATTCATCCTGCTGTTTGTGGGATCTTGCTGTGCGGAGATTCGCTGTCCCATTTGCCTAGATAACGCTTCAAAAGCATTTCATTGGCGATTGGTGACACACTTTGGGACCATCCTGACCGGGTCAAAGGCCCTTCTGTAAATGTGTGTCACCTTGTTTGTTCCTTCATGATACAGAGATGGACACTGTATGTGCTTTAATATCATTCACCATTCACGGACTCAGTTGGTGCAGACTGCCTGCAACCCTTAGAAGCTGCGTTTGCATAATTCATCAAAAAGTGGGTCATCCTGCAAGGAGCGGTATGAACATCAAAGGTGTCTCTCAGCCATAAGATCCCACTTCTTTTGAGCCAGTACTTGTCAGCCTGGCTTTCAGTCAGGGGAGGGAGCAGGGTAAGGGGAGGAACTGGGCAGATTACAAAGGAGATAACAGAGTGCTTTCATCTGCGTTACTTCATGTGTTCGCTAGCTCACTCTTTATAAATTGCGGGCTGGGCCCCAGCTGAAATATTGCGTCCAGTTCCGGGCATTTTTGGAAGAATGTCGAGGCCTTTGCAAAGGGCGTGGAGGAGATTTACTAAAATGGTGCCAGTGATGAGGGCCTTCGATTTATGTGGAGAGGCTGGGGGGGGTGGATCTCCTTCGAGCAGAGAAGGTTGAGGGGGGGGGGATCGAAGATGAGAGTTATGGTCCAGGACACGCCGTCGAAAAGGGCGGTGGAAGCAGATTTAATCGCGAGTTGATGTCCCTGGGAGTTAGGTGACAATTGCCCTTCGCTCAGTAGGCCGCTTCAGAGAGCGTGGGACTGGAATTGTGCGTAGGGGAGGCTGAAGGCCGGGCAGGAGCAGGTCCACCCAATCACTTGGGCTTTTAGAATAATCCCACGGTCATTTCTGTTTTCCTGCCCACGTATTGACACCGAGTCACATGAGGAGGTATTAAGACAGGCAACCAAAGGTTTGGTAGGACCCACCTTGGGGAGAGACGGGCAAAGCTAGGTCAACCAGAGTGCTGGGAAGTAAGAGTGTGAGTGAGTGTGTGTGTGTGTGTGTGTGAGGCACGGGCAGGATGGGGCTTGACTGGGACGCTGTTTTTGCAGCCACGCGCCCTGTCGTCATTCGCTGTCTGGATTGACAGACGATGAGTAGCCATTTTGGCAAAGTACCAAAGGGTCTATTCCAACCGTATCCAACCTGAGTCAGCACCTTTTGGGGGTGGGGGAGGGGTAGCCTGAGGAATACAAAAGATGAAAACAGTTCTCCGCTCCATATTATTCGGATATCAAAGGTGCTGGAGATGGGACAAGAAAACATTTACCAGAACTGAGAAGTTATAATTACCAGGAAAGATTGAGTAGCCTGGGGCTCTTTTCTCTAGAAAAGAGAAGGCTGGTTGAGATCTTAAAAATTATGATCGGGTAGACGTAGAGAAGATATTTCCACTTGTGGGGGAGACCAGAACTAGGGGGCAATCGATATAAAAGACGGTCACCAATAAATCCAATGGGGAATTCAGGAGAAACTCCTTTCCCCAGAGAGTGGTGAGAATGTGGGACTCGCTCCCACAGGGAGTGGTTGAGGTGAATCGTGTCGATACATTTAAGGGGAAGTTGGATAAACACATGAGGGAGAAAGGAATAGAGGAGAGGCTGATCGGGTGAGATGAAGAGGGGTGGGAGCATGCAGCAGATGGGCCGAATGGCACATTTCTGTGCTGTACATTCTATGTAAAACAGGAGCAAAATGGAAGACTCCAAGTGAATTCTGCTTCACTTCGACACGAGTCTGGGTAACTTGGGTGAAAAGAATGCCTCCTCTTTGCAGATTCCTCGGTCGAATCATCTTTCACCTTGAGAACTCTTTGACCAAGCTTTTGGGCATCTGTCCTAATATCTCCATATGTGGCTCGGCATACAATTTTGTTAATTTTTTTTTAACTAGGTTAAAGCCGCTATGTGAATGCAATTTGTTGTTGTTTTGGATGTCACAATCTCTGGATGTCCCTTGAAAGGTTTCCCTGTAGGCCCACATTTTTATTAGGCCTCACCATGTCCCAATGGATTAAACCTCCCCCCTCCCCCCCACCTCTCCCCCCTGAGGTCCTTCGGGCATTAAAATCATTCCCATTCTAACCTGTCGCGGGCAGCTGCTCTCCCGAGACGCATCGGGAAAAGTGGGAAGGCGGTTGCTAAGGTGGTGCCAGGGCCCTGGGATCTGGCAGTCCTGGGCCCAATATTTATCTCTCAGCCAACATCACTTAAAAACAGGTTATCACATTGTCCGTGGGAGCTTGCTGTGCGCAAATTGGCGTCCGCAGGCAAAAGTGACCACACATCACCCCCACTCCCGCCCCAAAAAAGAAGTAATTAATTGGCTGTGAAGTGCTTTGGGATGTGCTGAGGTGGCTGAAGGCACTATAGAAATGCAGTGCCCACCACTGTGAGTTGACCAAGGTACCCTTGGATCTTCCCAACTGGAGATACCCTCTGCGTTCCTCACATCCCTGAATGCCTTCGTTCCCCAGGTAACTATGGAAGAGATTGAGCATTCAGACACTTAAAGGGACAGCATCGGGTACGATCCATCCCTCATCGAGCCAAGGTGTGTATCGTTCGGCTGACGGTTGAAGACTGAGCATCAAGCCGAGAGCAAGTCGGGGAATATTCTGGGTCTGAGGCAGAAACCGTGCGTATTTTCCCAGGCCTAACTTGACTCTTGCTTTTGGTTCCTCCTCCAGCCTGCGCCACTGGCAATTTCAAGGCAAGCCAAGGTGAGGGTCCTTGCAGCCTGTGCCCCCGCAACAGCAAAGCCACCTCCCTCGGCGCCACCTCCTGCAGCTGTCAGAGGGGGCGCTATCGAGCCAACAATGACCAACCTGAGATGCCCTGCACCGGTAAGTGAAATGTAGGCTTTGATAGGACTCTTGCCATCACCGATGACATGGACGCTTGGCACCCAGCTTGGCTCGGTTGGTGTAATACCCGGCACAGAAGGCCAGGGAGGGGTTCAAGGCCCATCTCCAGCTCTTAATGCAGCTTGGCGCCTCATTGCAGCAGAGGAGAGTGCCGCAGTGTCGGAGGTGTGCCGCCTTTGGGGTGGAACGTGAGACCCTCGTCAGCTCTCTCAGGTGGCTGTCGAAGAGCGAGGGAGATCCCCACCCACCAATGTCGGGCTTACTATTGGCCAACCTCCACCAGAGACTGATGGGTCCCAATAGGCCTAACACCTCATCCAAAAGGCGGCACCTCCGGCAGTGCAGCACTCCTGCCGTACCGCACTAGAGGCCGGAGTGGGGTTCAAACCCACAACCTTCTGACTCAGAGGCGTGAGAGAAAGTGCAATCCACTGAGCCACTGCTAATGATCCAATGTGGTGGGGGGGGGGGGTAGGAGGGGCCTGGTTTTCCTTGGGAATTTTACATCCTCTTGGCTTTAGAAAATCGGGCACGTTTCCTTTTAAAGCTGAACCTCGGCCTAGAATTACTTAGAATGTACAGCACAGAAACAGGCCATTCGGCCCATCTGATCCATGCTGGTGTTCATGCTCCTCACGAGCCTCCTCCCACCCTCGACTTCATCTCACCCGATCACCACATCCTTCTATTCCTTTCTCCCTCGTGTGTTTATCCAGCTTCCCCTTAAATGTATCGACACTATTCACCTCAACCACTCCCTGTGGGAGCGAGTTCCACATTCTCACCACTCTCTGGGGAGAGAAGTTTCTCCTGAATTCCTGATTGGATTTATTAGTAACTGTCTCACATTGATGGCCCCCCCACCCCCCCCCCCCTTAGTTCTGGTCTCGGCTACAGGTGCCTGTGGGATCCCCAGAGAGCTTAGTTGTTGAGTATATTCAAGACGGAAATCGATAGATTTTTGGATGCTAAGGGAATCAAGGGATAGTGCGGGAAGGTGGAGTTGAGATCAAAGGTCAGCCATGATCTTGTCATGGCCATATGGCCTACTCCTGCTCCTATGTCCTGTGTTCTCCACGTCCAACAGTCCAAATCCCCTTCAGAAATTTAAAGGCATTGATCTGGTGACATAAGAGGAGAGTTGAGCAAGGTCCAGATGGAAAGTTTTAGTGAGTTGGGGAGGTGGTGGGGGTGGGAGGTAGAGCAGTTTGAGGCCTAGGGGAAGTGGGCAAGCAGAGCCAGAATCCCTACCCACATCGGCACGTCCTTCTGACACGGTGCATTAGCAGCTCATAATGCGGCTAAACGGCTGGGATTAGCGGTGGATTACAAGTGCTGTAAGTGCAGACTTGTGTACAGTCAGCTCTGTAACCTACACCTCTTGGCATCTGTCCTGAGCTCGTCCTTCAGAAACCCCCTCCGTGCTCCTGGTGCATCTGGGTTTTGACGTCGTTCACCCCAGGGAGGACGGCCCCGTACCGTTGGCAGCTGGCACGCTTGTGCCAACGCGTTGTGCCCGCTGTACGATAACCGGACTATGTCACAAACCCCATAGTGTTAACGGGGGGTTTCCCCTGTTCGAAATTTCTCAATTATACAGCAGCTTTGCCATGAAGTGCTCCTGCTGAGGCCTGATCGCTCTCACGATGCAGGAAAAGCAGCAGCCAATTTGCGCACAGCAAGATCCCACAAACAGCGATCCATTAATAGACTGGCTCGTTTTTTTTTTAAATTAAAATTCTGCTGGCTGAGAGATTAATGTTGGTCCAGGAAATCGTGGAAGGTACCCCACTCCACTTCTTCGAAATAGCGGCCGTGGGATCTTTTACATCCACCTGAGCATGCAGGCAGGGCCCTCGGTTTAACGTCGTCTCCTAGAGTGGGACTGAAACTCACAATCTTCTGACTCCGAGGTGCGAGAATGCTATCCCTCAATCAATATCACTTATATTGATGTATTAGTGGGATCTTGCTGCACAAATTGGCTGCAGCGTTTCCGACCCCCTTTATATACATTTTAAAATAACTTTATTAAAAACAGACAAATAAAACCAAAACTCCAATTAAAACAGCATTACCTGCATCAGTGCTCCCTTCTCTCTGTACGCCTGCCACAGGGCCAGGTCCACGACGGCATGACCGATGTGGGACTCCAAGTCGAGCACCTCCCTCTCAAGGCGCCCGATCTCGGCTTCCCGCCTCTTGGTCGACCCCTTCGCGCACTCCTGACAGAAGACGCGGATGTGAGTCTTGCCCACATCCCACCATAGCCTCAAGGAGGTGAAGCCCCCCTGCTTCCTTCTCCAGTCGGCCCAGAATCGACAGAACGAGTCCCGAAATCGCTCGTCCTCCAGCAGCCGGTTGTTAAAGTGCCAGTACGTGGACCCCGCCCGCGTGCGGAGCGGAGTGAACTCTGCCCACGCCAGGCGGTGGTCCGAGCACGGCACCAGCTGCATGGAGGCCGCCGAGACGCGGGAGACGTAAGCCTCCGAAAAGTAGAGGCGGTCGATTCGGGACCCTCCTCCTCCAGACCTCCACGTGAAGGTGCTGGAGTCGGGATGGAGATTCCGCCAGACGTCCACCAAGTTAAGGGAGCTGATCAGTCCCCTCAACTTCTCCACCGACGCTTGGCTGCGCTGGGGACCGGAGCGATCCCCCACCTCGAGGGTGCAGTTAAAATCCCCCCCGAGGATGATGCACTCGCCGCTATCGATGGAGCTCAAGAGAGCGGACACTTCGTCAAAGAAGCGCGCTTGCAAAGCGCCGGGCCTGGGCGCGTACACGTTCACAAAGTGGAGCGGCACGCTACCCAGGCGAACGGCGAGGTGGAGCAAGCGGCCCGGCACGAGCTCCTTGACCCCCAAGATCTCCGGCTGAAAAGTCGGGGCCAACAAGATAGCCACCCCACTAGAAATAGGGGTGAGGTGACTCATGTAGACCCCACCCTGCCACTCCAGGAGCCAGGTGGCTTCGTCTCCCGGAACGGTGTGGGTTTCCTGCAGAAAGCTCACCGCGTATCTCCCTTCCCTAAGGACTGAGAGATTGTGAAATCTGCGGTGAGCCCCTCTGCTGCCGTTGATGTTGAGGCTGGCTATGGTTATCTTCATGTCAAAGGTACTTAAAACCCGTCACAAACACCTCACTGTGAGGAGGGAGTGGAAGTGCACCTGGCCCTCCACTCCCCCAGCAACCCATTGAGGAACACATTAAAACGGCGCCTCTCAACCAGTTTCACGCCCGTGCGCCTGCCCGCTTTCTTCAGGGCGGCACGGACGGACTGGATGATCAGCGCCAGATTTGACCAACAGCCGAGGGCCAGCTGAACTTTATTGCGGCAACCCCTGCAAGCCGCGAGGAAATCCCGGAGTTCCGCGGTGGGGATGAGAGGAGACTCGGTGGGAGGCACGAGGGACTCCACCACCTCACTGGCGATGGATTCAAGGTTGTCCTCCGTGCCCCGCACCGAGTCCCCATCCTCCTCCGGGTCGTCGCTGCCAGTGGCCGACACACCCACCACACACAGTGGGGCGGACGTGCCCGGCCTTGCCAGCTGGGCCCCACCTCTGTCACAGTCCCACCCCCAGGATCGATGGCGGAGTCGTCCTCTCTGGGTTCATCTATTTGGCTGGTGTCTATGGGCACCAGTGGTTCAGGACCCCCCCTCTACCTCCGGTGGAGTGAGGCCAGTGAGGGACCCAGGGGAGTTGGAAGCTCCCGACTCAGGAAATCCAGCCGGAGCCAAGACCGGAGGCAGGGAGAGAGGAGGCCATCTCCCGCTCCTCCAGCGCCCACAGACCCAGCAGACGAGGAATTATGCAAATTGGCCTCCGGGTCGGGCACAGCCTGGGCGGCAGCATCAGGCTGCTGGGAGGGTTGACCCTCGTAGGTCTCGCTCCGACCCAGGACCCGACCCATCAGCCAAAGGAGAGACCTCTTCTTCCGTGGGGTCCACAGGCTCCCCCACCAGAGGCGAGCCCTCTCCCTCCTCATTCAGAGTTACCAAATTTACAAAGGCGTTCCCCACTCTATCCTGAGGGACAGGGGACTGCCGCTTAGGGCTTGAGGCCCCGATAGTGTTGGTGGTGGGGGAACCGTCTGGACCCGCTCCAGTAGATATACCCTGCAACTCCTTAGCCTCTTCAGAGGAGGGGGTGACACCCTCTTATTCCAGGAGGGGCACGGAGGCTCAGAGACCCCCATCTCTGTTTCTGCCCTCGCAACCCCCTGCCGAGATTCCTTGGGCCTATGCTCAGCCACGGGGCAGGTGAGCTCCCCTGGGTTAGGCCTAGGGCTAAGCTCAAGCTCAGGTTGTCCTGTTATGTGCAGGGGGAGCGAGCCTTTGGGTGTTTTGCTTTGCGTCGCGCCTTCCTTCCACTCGGACGGGTCTCCCCGTCCCCACCAGAGGCCGTGAAAGCCACAGCCTCCAGGACCGCCTGAGCGGCAGTTGTTGTTGGAGTCGGGGGAGGTGCAGCGGCGCCACCCTGGGCCACCGAGGTGGAGTTGGCGGCCGGGATGTTGGGGCAGTTCTTACGAACGTGCCCCATCCCCTTGCAGGCATGGCACCGCACCCCATCCATGGTCCAGAAGACGCAGTGTGCCGCCCCCTCCTGGAAGTCCACATTGAAATGGCCCTCCAAGACCTCCTCCCACGCCAGCTGCATAAAGGGCTGGCGGCGGAAGGAGTACACATGCCAGAGGGCTGCTCTCATGAAGACCGAATGGGACTGGAGTGATCCCTGACCTTACCTCCCCCAGATGATGCAGATGGGGGGAGGAGGAGCTCACTGGGAAAGAAGGGTGGGACGTTTGATAACATGATTCAATGCGCAGTGGCCCCCAGAGGGTCCACTGACCAGAAGGACGCCCCAAAGTGAGCCCCTTACTCATGGCCAGGGACACCGCCCACTCTGTCCTCAGGAAGAACACAGCCTTCCGTACGTCTTTGAGGCTGCAACAATGGTCAAGGGGCCGACAACCTCGGCCATTGCTTCACGCAGGCCTCAATGGACATGTTGAGGTGAGCATAGCTCTTCACCCCATTGCTGGATGTTATTAATTTAAAAGGTCACGGAACTACATGGGCAGCCACAGAGGCTGCAGCTGCAGAGGTAGTAGAGGGCAATTCGGGTGGGGAGGGAGCTCCCCTGTGTGCTTATTGCAGCAGCACAGAATCCTAGCAGAATGGCAGCCCCACCCCCTGTTCCGGCCATTTGTTCCTCCCCCAACAGTCCAAAGCAAAGCAAACGACTGGTGTTCAGCACCCACCTCCAACCAAGCCTTGTTTCCAAAGAAAATCTCTTCTTCACTGTAAAGGTGATTGTTGTTGAAGCTTTCCCTCTGCTTGGTTGTAACTGCTCTCCTTCTGCTCAGTGCAGCTCCTCTCTCCAACTCTGGCAACCTCCAACTGCTGCCAGCACTGTCAGCTGAGGTTTGTTGCTGCAATCAGCACTCAGCACCTCCAATCAGGCAACAGTAAACCCCGTGCTGTACCTGCCCTGGGAGTGTTTGATGGGACAGTGTAGAGGGATCTTTACTCTGTGTCTAGCCCAGCACTGCTATCCCTCAGCTTTGATGTTTATGTTATACATTGTTATTTGAACAGATGCTCATCTAAGTGTTGTGGGGGTGTGAGGAATGAACGTCATTGTCTGTGTTGCTCTCGGTTACTGACCCTTCGCCTTTACCCATCATCCTTTGCGATTGCTCCAGCCATTCCGTCGGAGCCTCGCGACCTGCGGGCGAGCATCAATGACACCACGGTGATCCTGGAGTGGAGCGAGCCGCTGGACAATGGCGGCCGGGACGATCTCACCTACGCGGTGGTGTGCTGGAAGTGCATGGAACGCCGCTCCTGCGTGCCTGCGAGGACGGCGTCAGGTACTCTCCGCGACAGGCTGGGCTGCAGCAGCGGCATGTGCGGGTCAGTCACTTGCAGGCCCACACCTCGTACATCTTCGAGATCCAAGCCCGCAATGGTGTGTCATCACAGAGTCTCCACAGGCCGCACTTCACTTCCATTAATGTCACCACAAGTCAGGAGGGTAAGTGAGTGCCGGGGTAGGACATGGTGCAGTGGAGGGCAGGGTGCAGGGGGAGGGCAGGGTGCAGGGGAAAGGGCTCCTGTCCATTCCATTTTGTCTTTTTCTCTCTCTTTCTAATGTCCCTCCTCTTTGCCTCCTTCTCCGTCTATCTCTCCTGATACTGGTCTCTGCTTCTCTCTCTATCCCTTTCTCTCTTTTGCTCCCTCCCTCTCTGCCTCTCCCTCTCCCCCTTTCTCTCTCTCTCCAACTTTCTCTCTTCTCTCTCTCTCTCTCTCTCCAACTTTCTCTCTCTCTCTCTCTCCAACTTTCTCTCTCTCTCTCTCTCTCCAACGTCTCTCTCTCACTCTCCAACTTTCTCTCTCTCTCTCTCTCTCTCCAACTTTCTCTCTCTCTCTCTCTCTCTCCACTTTCTCTCTCTCTCTCTCTCTCTCCAACTTTCTCTCTCTCTCTCTCTCTCTCTCCAACTTTCTCTCTCTCTCTCTCTCTCTCCAACTTTCTCTCTCTCTCTCTCTCTCTCCAACTTTCTCTCTCTCTCTCTCTCTCTCCAACTTTCTCTCTCTCTCTCTCTCTCTCCAACTTTCTCTCTCTCTCTCTCTCTCTCTCCAACTTTCTCTCTCTCTCTCTCTCTCTCCAACTTTCTCTCTCTCTCTCTCCAACTTTCTCTCTCTCTCTCCACTTTCTCTCTCTCTCTCTCTCTCTCCCAACTTTCTCTCTCTCTCTCTCCAACTTTCTCTCTCTCTCTCTCCAACTTTCTCTCTCTCTCTCTCCAACTTTCTCTCTCTCTCTCCAACTTTCTCTCTCTCTCTCTCTCTCTCCAACTTTCTCTCTCTCTCTCTCACTTTCTCTCTCTCCAACTTTCTCTCTCTCTCTCTCTGCTCTCTCTCTCTTCTCTCTCTCTCTCTCCAACTTTCTCTCTCTCTCTCTCTCTCTCTCTCTCTCCAACTTTCTCTCTCTCTCTCTCTCTCCAACTTTCTCTCTCCTCTCTCTCTCCAACTTTCTCTCTCTCTCTCTCTCTCTCCAACTTTCTCTCTCTCTCTCTCTCTCTCCAACTTTCTCTCTCTCTCTCTCTCTCTCTCCAACTTTCTCTCTCTCTCTCTCTCTCTCTCCAACTTTCTCTCTCTCTCTCTCTCTCTCCAACTTTCTCTCTCTCTCTCTCTCTCTCTCCAACTTTCTCTCTCTCTCTCTCTCTCTCTCCAACTTTCTCTCTCTCTCTCTCTCTCTCCAACTTTCTCTCTCTCTCTCTCTCTCTCTCCAACTTTCTCTCTCTCTCTCTCTCTCTCTCCAACTTTCTCTCTCTCTCTCTCTCTCTCTCTCCAACTTTCTCTCTCTCTCTCTCCAACTTTCTCTCTCTCTCTCCAACTTTCTCTCTCTCTCTCTCTCTCTCCAACTTTCTCTCTCTCTCTCTCCAACTTTCTCTCTCTCTCTCCAACTTTCTCTCTCTCTCTCCAACTTTCTCTCTCTCTCTCTCTCTCTCTCTCTCCAACTTTCTCTCTCTCTCTCCAACTTTCTCTCTCTCTCTCTCTCTCTCTCTCTCCAACTTTCTCTCTCTCTCTCTCTCCAACTTTCTCTCTCTCTCTCTCTCCAACTTTCTCTCTCTCTCTCATCTCTCTCTCTCTCTCTCTCTCTCTCTCTCTCTCTCTCTCTCTCTCTCTCTCTCTCCAACTTTCTCTCTCTCTCTCTCTCTCTCTCCAACTTTCTCTCTCTCTCTCTCTCTCTCCCAACTTTCTCTCTCTCTCTCTCTCTCTCCAACTTTCTCTCTCTCTCTCTCTCTCCAACTTTCTCTCTCTCTCTCTCTCCAACTTTCTCTCTCTCTCTCTTCTCCAACTTTCTCTCTCTCTCCCCCTCTCCCTCTCTCCCCCCCTCTCTCTCTCTCCCCCTTTCTCTCTCTCTCTCTCTCTCCCCCCTTTTCTCTCTCTCTCTCTCTCCCCCTTTCTCTCTATCTCCCCTTTTTTTCTCTCTCTCTCTCCCCCTTTTTTCTCTCTCTCTCTCTCTCCCCCTTTTTCTCTCTCTCTCTCTCTCCCCCTTTTTTCTCTCTCTCTCTCTCCCCTTTTTTCTCTCTCTCTCTCTCCCCCTTTTTTCTCTCTCTCTCTCTCCCCCTTTTTTCTCTCTCTCTCTCTCCCCTTTTTTCTCTCTCTCTCTCTCCCCCTTTTTTTCTCTCTCTCTCTCTCCCCCTTTTTTCTCTCTCTCTCTCCCCCTTTTTTCTCTCTCTCTCTCTCTCTCTCTCCCCCTTTTTTTCTCTCTCTCTCTCTCTCTCTCCACCCTTTTTTCTCTCTCTCTCTCTCTCTCTCCCCCTTTTTTCTCTCTCTCTCTCTCTCTCCCCCTTTTTTCTCTCTCTCTCTCTCTCCCCCTTTTTTCTCTCTCTCTCTCTCTCTCCCCCTTTTTTCTCTCTCTCTCTCCCCCTTTTTTCTCTCTCTCTCTCTCTCTCTCCCCTTTTTTTTCTCTCTCTCTCTCTCTCTCCCCTTTTTTCTCTCTCTCTCTCTCTCTCCCCCTTTTTTTTCTCTCTCTCTCTCTTTCTTTCTTCCTCCCACCCCCTTCTCTCTCTCCTCCCTCAAGCAACGCCGCCTAAATAAAAGAAAGAAACAGTTTACCTGGTCATTTATTCACTCGCCGTTGGCGGGATCTTGCTGTGCGCCAGCGGCCCCCACCGCGCTTCTCAACACTTCCGTCAGCGATGACGTCTGACCTGTAGTCAACTGGGTGGCTCGTGCCTGGGGTCTTCCTGCATGCGTGACAGGTGCTTTGTGAATTTGGCATTGCAACTAACCGTCTGTCCGTGTGTTCAGATGTCACACTTTCTCTTTATTCATTCGTGGGATGTGGGCATCACTGGCAAGGCCAGCATTTATTGACCATCCCTAATTACCCTGGAGAAGGTGGTGGTGAGCTGCCTTCTTGAACCGCTGCAGTGCATGTGGTATAGGTATACCCACAGTGCCGTTAGGAAGGGAGTTCCAGGATTTTGACCCAGTGACAGTGAAGGAACGGCGATATAGTTCCAAGTCAGGATGGTGTGTGACTTGGAGGGGAACTTGCAGGTGGTGGTGTTCCCATGCGTCTGCTGCCCTTGTCCTTCTAGTTGGTAGAGGTCGCGGGCTTGGGCGGTGCTGTCGAAGGTGCATTGCTGCAGTGTATCTTGTAGATGGTACACACTGTGATATGAATGTGGATTTTTGTCATTTACTATTTGCAGCCAATGCCTTTGGCATTGGGAGCATCCAGCAGACCACGATAACCAGGAACAGCATCGCCCTCGAGTGGCCAGTCCCAACGCAACTCCGCGGTCAGATCTTGGACTATGAGGTCAAGTACTACGAAAAGGTGCGTGGAAGGTGTCAATGCCAATGGAGCGTGCATTTGGGATCTGCTGCACTTGTTTTCTGACGGTTTGGTGGCCCTTCGCCTCACACCGCATGATGGCCCGTGCGTTTCATTGTCCTAAAATGGTGGTTGGGGGGAGTGGGGGGGGGGGCGATGGCTGTCACTGAGTGTTGGCAAGGTCAGGCCGCAGCCCGCGTGGGAGCGAGTCGAAAGGTTTTGCGTTCAAGCTAGAGACTTGAGCGCACCATCTCGGCCCGCGCTGCCGGCGCAGTACGGAGGGAGTGCAGCACTGTTGGAGGTGCCGTCTTTTGGGTGAGATGTTAGGTGGATTTAAAAGATCCCACTGTGCTATTGGAAGAAGGGCAGTGGCGTTCTCCCTGGTGTCCTGGCCTTTGAGACAGTCGTTGATGTGATTGCTGTTCGTGGGAGCTTGCTGTGCACACAATGGCTGCCATATTGGCCAACGTAACAACAGTCCCTCGAGCTCCATGCAAGTTGGTGGATGTCAATGTGTGGAAAATATTTGAGGGATGCGATCAGGAGCTGTATGAGGACAGGTTATTCCTTAATGTGCGGAATGAGGGCAGAGGTTTTATGAAATAAATGTTCAGTCTTTCAATCTAATCTTTTTTTTGGTCCTCCGCAGGGCAAGAATGAAAGCAGTGCGTTGTACATCAGCAGCTCCACAAACACTCTCTCGATTGAAGGCCTGAGGAATGCTGTTGTCTATGTGGTGCAGGTCCGAGCCAGGACTGCGGCGGGATATGGGACGTTCAGCAGCAAGAGGGACTTCAGGACCTTGGGTGGAGGTACAGTCAAGTCCCAGGCTTTGCTCGTCTTTGTAGGCCCCGACTGCTTCCATATTGAAAACCGTGCAAGATTGGAACCGGTGAACAAAAAATACAGGAGAATTAAAACAAAAGTGATTTGGTTTATCATTTTCTTCCGGATTTTTTTTTTTCATCCCAAAAGTATCGCAGATAGGGGTAAAGCCACCGTTTGACCATAAATTCACCACCTCTGTAACTGTAACCTCCGAGATCTTTGCTGCTCCTCCAATTCCGGCCTCTTGAGCATCCCCCCCACCCCACCCCCGATTCCCATCGCTCCACCATTGGCGGCCATGCCTTCAGCTGCCTGGGGCCCCGAGCTCTGGAATTCCCTCCCTAAACCTCTCCGCCTCTCTCCTCCTTTAAGAAGCTCCTTAAAGCCAAGCCTTTGGTCACCTGTCCCTAATATCTCCTTATGACTGTCGGTACCATGTTTTATTTCACGACGCTCCTGTGAAGCACCTTGGGGCGTTTTAGGATGTTCGAGGCACTATAAAAATGCAAGGTGTTGTTGGTTGAAAGGGAGGGTATTTGGATATGGGCTTAATGTGGCTCCAGGTCTATTTGACATATGGGAATTGCACCATTGGCTTCAAATTGGAGCTTTATATCTTTTAAGCCAACAATTGAAATACAGCAATGGAAACAAACACTCAGGTTGGTCAATGGGCATTGATGGAATATTTCGCTCTGATCATTCATTGGTTGAATCCTTTCCCCCAATAGTGCTCGCTGTACCGCTTCTCTCGCAAAAAAAACCACGAAAATTTTGGTCGTCCGACATTTTTTTGGGGGGTGCAGGGGAGCAGGATCCCTCAAATCAGGTGACGCTGTTCCTTCTCTTGCCGTTGCAGATACGCCGAGCCGTCGCGAAGAGCTCCTGCTGATCGTGAGCTCTGCTTCCGTCGTGTTTGTGCTCCTGGTGCTGGCAGTGGTAGCTGTGGTCTGTCTCAGGTAAAGCTGGACGGGCGGGCGAGGGGTGCCTCCGGTTCTCTGAGTGGGGCGTGGCCAAGTCGGGGAACTCCCCACAAGAGCCCTGAGCCCAGATTCCGCTCGGGGGAACCACGATCGAGAGTTGGAGGGGGGTCGGTGGGGGAGGTTGGAATTACTTCAGGAGGATTACTAAATGGGATGCATTATGTTTATGTCGGGTTACTGGGTTTAGTTTGTAATATCTGATTTAACTCGGAGCAATACAGGTATCACACTGGTGTTAAATGACCAACTGGTTTATTTACAACACATTAGCTTAAAAGTTCTTACAGGATTTCAGTACATGTCTTAAGAGTAGCCAGTATTCTGTGGAAGCTTCTAGCAGTCTTAGTTTCAATTTTGCTCTGCAGCTCCACCCGGAGGCTTAAGCAATCAAACACAGTGAACACAGATAGTGGACAGATTGATACCATCAAACCCTGATCAATCAACCACTACAGGATGGCCTTACCAGAGGTGCCGACTGTTGTCAAGGCGGTGAAGGCATTTTGAAAGGGATTTGGATAAAAACACTTGGAGATAGATATGAAATGATACAGTTAACAGTGGGCGGGGGGGGAGGGGATTGGAGCAGCTGGTACCCTATCATCTCAGTCCTCTTGGCCCGGGGTTCCCCACACCTCATCCTGTCCTCTTGCCTCCTGTCTGAGGGATTGGCGAGCTCTCGGTATTGCCGGAACTCTGAAGTCCGTGGGGGTCAGGGTCAAACACTTGGCGTGTGGGCGGGGCACCGAGCGGGATTAACAGCTCACCCCGTTTTATTTTCCTGGCAGGAAGCAACGCAAACGGGACCCGGACTATTCCGAGAAGCTGCCCCCGAATATTGGTAAGTTGGGAACACCGGAGGATTGGTAAGAGGCTGGAGTCAGTCGATTGAGGTGAAGAATGGGAATGTGGCAGGGAGCCCCCTCGGGTCTGTTTCGCCATTCAATGAGATTGTCGCTGAACTGTACCTTAACTCTATCCACTAGCCTTGGTTCCATGTCCCTTAGTCGCCTTACCCAACAAAAAGGCTGGGTATTAAGGGGCATTGGCGTCACTCCAGTCTGAAACCCAGGGGTTGAAGAGTTGTCCAGTTTGAAGCCTGTGGCCCACAGAGTTCCAGCTCACTGTCTTATCCTACTTGGATTTTGTGCGACTGGTGTTTTGGGAAGGGCTAGTCAGTGTTATTCTCTCAATCGGGTTGCCAACCCTTCAAGATTGATCTGAACGCCTGCAGGAATCAACAGATCTCCTGGCCTCTGCTACAACCTGGGAGTAAAACCATAGGGAGCATTAAAAAAACTTCTTGTTTTCAAATTTCTCTATTCATTCTAAAAAAAAAGGAGACAGCGGGGGATGGGAGGAAGGATGTTGATTAATGTCAGGAATCGGGTAGGGAAGAGTCCATTCAATTGTTGGTTGATGTGGGAAGGCCGCACTCCATGACTATGGCCAATGGTGGGATTATGGGGGGGGGGGGGGTGGAGTTGGTCCAGTTGGCGGAAGGAGGTCAGGTGACGTACCGTCCAGGAATGCATTCAGTCAGAGTGGGCAACCGAAGACCTCAATGGTGAAGGAGCCCTAAATCAAAATATCAGCTGTTCAACTTGGGAGATGTGTGAATCAGTGAAGACGTGGATTTAAACTTTATCTGGGCCTACTTTAGGCTGTGTGCCAGAAATCTACACGGCCCCCAAGGGCAAATAGTTTGGACATCCTGGCAACATAGTGATGGGTTCAAATTCCAGTGCTGGGAGAGCACGGGATTTCTTTTTTCCCCACCCAAAGGGTATTAGAGTAGTGGGACAAGTTTCTGGGGAAGGTCATTGAAACGGACCGTGTGAATGGGGTCAAGAGGCAATGAGGTGCAAAATCGGAAAATGTCCAACACGCTCAGCGGGTCTGCGGCAAGAGAGAAACGATGAGTTCATGTTTCAGGTCGATGACCTTTTCATTAGATCTGGAAGGTGTTGCAGATGAATAGTTTTTAAGCATGTTTAAAGCCAGGGGTTGGGTGAGCAGGGGAGTTCTGTAATAGGACAGAGGGCAGGAGTGATTAAAAGACAAAAGGCAGTGATGGTGTGAGGCAAAAGAAGGTGATAATGAGAAGTGTAAAGAGAGAAAGGATGGGCTCAGAGGAGGTGTAGGGAGAGATGGTTGTGTCGTGGTAATGTCGCTGAACTTGTAATCCGGGGGCCCAGGCTAATGTCCTGGGTGCATTTGAAGCACTGTTGTAATGTGGGAAAACAGGGCAGCTGATATGTGCACAGTAAGATCCCACAATGACCAAATGATCTGTGTAACTGATATTGGTTGAGGGATCGATCTCGGCCTCGGGCACCGGGGAGAATTCCCCCTGCCCTCCTTCCAGTCGTGGCCGTGGGACGTTTTATATTCACCCGCGAGGTGCCTTGGTAAAAGACGGTACCTCCCAACAGTGCAGCACTCCCTCAGCACTGGCACCGGGAATGTCAGCCCAAATTTTTGTGCTCAAGTCTTTGGAGTGCGATTTGAACCCTTTGGCTGTGAGGCAAGAATGCAACCCGCCAGGGCAAGAACTGAGGTGCAGCCCTCCTCCACCTCCAACACCTTCTGTCCGAGCGGAGTGGTGATTGAGGCCTCAACGCTCAGGCCTCCAAAAAGATGAGTCTCAAGGAGCATCAGGTGTGTTCTGAAAGAGAAGGGATTGAGGAATATGAAGGAGGGAAGGTTATGTGAGGCCGACTGCAGCTGGGAGAGAGGTTTCCACCATCCATTGAAGCCAGTAGCAAACTTCCAACCAACGTCATGGGCCTCATCTTAGTGGGTAAGAATGGGACCCAGACATGATTAGAAGCAAAAGGCTTTGAAGATTTACTCTCAGTAACTAAGTCTCCATTATTCTGCAGCTACTCCAGGAATAAAAGTCTACATTGATCCCTTCACCTACGAGGACCCCAATGAGGCAGTCCGAGAATTTGCCAAGGAGATTGATGTGTCCTATGTAAAGATTGAAGAAGTTATAGGAGCTGGTAGGTATAGGGCCTGCTTGGTGATGATGGACAAATTTGAGCCCGTTGCCTTTGGTGTCCAGTGTTCTTGTGATCTGGATTGGCGTGTATGTGTGTAAAAGAGACCAGGATCATATGCGCACATGCGTGTGTGTCTGCGGTGTGTGTGTGTGTGAGAGACTTGAACTCAATCACCTGTTTGTGTGTGAGGAAAAAGACTTGGATTGGGTTACGTATGGGTGTATGAGGAGTGCCATGTGTACACGTATGTTTCACCTGCACTACTTCATGTGTGTCCAGGGCATGTGCCCACCCCTTGATGTATAGTGGGGTCACCTATATGCGTGAAGCAGAATGGATTGTGATCTCCCATGTTACCCTAGGCCCTGCATGAACACTCATAAAGGGGTTATCTTGCTTATTTATAATTAATGAAACTTACCTGTATATGCACTTTATTTCTACAAAAACCTTGTGTCCTGTTGTGCCAGTTTATCCATTATAAGTTCCTGGCTCCAGTTTTAGAATGGGGATTGGCTATGTAAACTTGTCACGCTGTAGTTACAACCCTCCCACCAATGGTGGTGCTGCACATAGGAACCGGAGGAAGCCATTCAGCTGCTCGAGCCTGTTCCGCCATTCGGTTAGACCGTGACTGATCTGTGACTTAACTCCATCTACCCCCCCCCCCCCCCCCCCCTTAGTTCTGTCACCCTTAATCCCCTCACCCAACAAAAAAAATCTATCAATCTCAGTTTTGAATTTTCCATTTGACCCCCAATAGTTTTTTGGAGGGGAGAGTTCCAGATTTCCTGACATCACCCCTGAACGGCCTGGATCTAAATTTAAGGTTCTGCCCCCCTTGTTCTGGACTCCCCCCACCAGAGGAAATAGTTTCTCTCTATCGACCCGATCGAATCCTTTAATCATCTTAAACCCCTCGGTTAGATCACCCCTTAATCTTCGACACTCGAGGGAATACAAGCCGAGTCTGTGCAACCTGTCCTCATAATCTGACCCTTTTCGCCCCGGGGATCCTTTCTGGGGAATCTGCACTGCACCCTCTCCGAAGCCAATATATCCTCCCTGAGGTGTGGGGCCCAGGACTGAGCGCAGTTACTCCGGATGGGAAACTGGCCAGAAGCTTTGTACAACTGAAGCATAACTTCCACCCTTTGTATTCCAATCCCCTCGAGATGCAGGCCAACATTCCATCAGCCTTTGTAATTATTTGTCCTTGCACCTTTCCAGGAGCTTTTGTGGATATTTTCGTCTGTCGCTCCTCAGTTTTGCCTCTCCCATTTCCTTAACCTGTAGTAGAGAGAAACTCCCATATCCTGTAAAATTCTATCTCCCTGTTTCTTGAACTGCCTTAATGTTTGATGTCTAACTTTGAATTATATCATGCTGAAGCATTAAATAAAAAAGGGACACCTTGTATGACTTCAAAATGAGGACTGAATCACATCTATATATTCTAACCCAGTTATTCCGACCCATCCCAACGCTCGCTTTTGCCTCTTCACCTGATGTCTATTACTTGGTTTTGACTCTCCCTGTGCTTTGACATGGCCGATTGAGTAGTCCGTGGGCGAAGCAAGGAAGTTATGCTAAACCTTTGTAAATCACTGGTTAGTCTGGAGGATTGTGTCCAATTCCGGGCTCCACACTTTAGGAAGGATGTCGAGGCCTCCGAGAGGATGCGGAGTAGATTTACTGGAATGGGACCAGGGATGAGGGACTTCGGCTAATGTGGAGAGACTGGAGAAGCTGGGATTGTTCTCCTTGGAGCAGAGAAGGTTAAGAGAGGCTTGATCGAGGTGTTCAAAATTGTGAGAGATTTTGATAAACAAAGATTGACTGTGGGTGTACCTAGCGGGACACAGATTTAAGATAATTGGTAAAAGAGCCAGAGGGGGGGGGGGGGAGATGAGAATTTAGTTTTTACACAGCGAGTTGTTGTGATCTGGAACGCGCTGCCTGAAAGGGCGGTGGAAGCAGATTCGATAGTAACATTTGAATAAATATTTGAAGGGGGAAAGAATTTGCAGGGAAATGGGGGAAGTGCAGGATGTTGGGGGGGGGGGTACTAATTGGAGAGCTCTATTCAAAGAGCTGGCACAGGCAAGATGGGCCGAATGGCCTGATTCTCTGCGATTCTAAATCATGAGGTAGCATAGAGGCAAGACCGTTACGGTGTCTCCAATTTTCCCGTTGCAGGCGAGTTCGGTGAAGTGTGCCGTGGGCGCCTGAAGGTGCCGGGAAAGCGGGAGATCTACGTCGCGATTAAGACGCTGAAAGGGGGTTACACGGACAAGCAACGCAGGGACTTCCTGAGCGAAGCGAGCATCATGGGGCAGTTTGATCATCCCAACATCATTCACTTGGAGGGCGTCGTCACCAACAGTTGTCCAGTCATGATTATCACGGAGTTTATGGAGAATGGGGCGCTCGACTCATTTCTGCGGGTGAGTGAGTTTGAGCTGGGCCTGGTCCCAGAGAGGTCCTTTTCTGCGCATTCACAGGATGCGGGCATCCCTGGCGAGGCCAGCATTTATTACCCATCCCTGAATGGCTCGCTAGGCCATTTCAGAGTCAACCACTTTACTGTGGGTCTGGAATCACATGTAGGCCAGACCAGGTAAGGATGGCCGATTTCCTTCCTTAAAAGGACATTAGTGAACCAGATGGGTTTCTATGACAATAAGGTGGTTTCCTGGTCACCAATATTGAGAGTAGCTTTTTAATTCTAGATTTATTTAATTGATATTAAATTTCCCAGTTGCCATGGTGGGATTTGAACTTGTGTTTCCCAGATCATTAGTCAAGTCACGTAACCACAATGTATGTATCCAGGGATTTATTGTATAGTCTTGGCCTTGATTGTGACTCCAACATCTAGGAGTGGGACCTGAACCCACGATCTTCTGACTGTGAAGCAAGTGTGCTAGCCACCGAGCCACGGTTCTCTCGTTCCCTAAGGTTGCCATCTAATTGTTTCTTCCCCTGTGTTTCCCACAGCAAAATGATGGGCAGTTCACCCCAATCCAGTTGGTGGGGATGTTGAGGGGCATTGCCTCGGGCATGAGGTACCTCTCGGACATGAGCTACGTCCATCGTGACCTCGCAGCCCGCAACATCCTGGTCAACAGTAACCTCGTGTGCAAGGTGTCCGACTTCGGCCTGTCCCGTTTTCTGGAGGAGAACTCCTCAGACCCCACTTACACCAGCACCTTGGTGAGGATCTGTCTCTTTAAGAGTAAGCTCAAAGAGGTTGTATTGTTGGTGATCAACTGGAGTTGGTCAACAAATAGTGTGCATTTCGAGTACCTTTTAATGGAGCAAAATGTTTCAAGGCCCGTCAGCAGTGATTAAGCGAACTTGACACTGAGCCACACAAAGGAGATGTTAGGGACAGGCGACCAAAAGCTCGGTCAAAGAGGTCGGTTTTAAGGAGCGTCTTCACGTAGGAGAGAGAGGCGGAGAGGGTTTAGGGAGGGAATTCCAGAGCTCAGGGCCCCCAGGCAGCTGAAGGCATGGCCGCCAATGGTGGAGCGATGGGAATCGGGGGGGGGGGGGGGATGCGCAAGAGGCCGGAATTGGAGGAGCAGCAGAGATCTTGGAGGGTTGTAGGGTCTGGAGGAGGGTTAGAGAGATAAAGCGGTGTTGGGGTGAGGCCATGGAGGGAGTTAAAAAGAAGCTGAGAATGTTAAAATTGAAGCATTACAGGGCCAGGAGTCAAGGTAGGTCAGCCAGCAGAGAGGGTTATGAGCGAACAAGACTTGACGCGAGTTAGGGCAGGGGGGCTTCAGAAGTTTTTGATGACCTGTATGTTTGCAGATCGTGGAAGGGCAAGTCAGGAGTGCAGTGGAATAGTTGAGTCTAGAGGTAACGAAGGCCTGGGATGAGGGTTTCAGCAGCAGATGAGCTGAGGCAGGGGCAGAGATGGGCGACGTTGCGGAGGTGGAATTAGGGCATCTGTGTGATGGGGGTCGGAAGGCCAGCTGAGGGTCTGGCCCCATCTGATAGGCTGATTAAAGTTCTGGTCACCCAATGATGGTAGAGCCTCACTGCTCTGTGACTAGTCGTGCGGGGGGTGGGGTTGGGGGGGTGGCGGGCAAGAGATTCCAAAAATTCCCGTTATGGGGAAAGTTTACAAGGCGGTCCTCATCTCCTTTGGAAAGGAGACAAATCAAAATGAGGGTTTTTGAGATTTTTAAGGGCATGCACCAGGTCAAGGTTCACAAAGTAAAGGTCAAGACGGCAGGAGTAGGAATGGAAGTTGGAAAAGAACCTTTTAACCCAAGTAGCGGGCAATATGGTACGAGGGAATGAAATTGAGACACCCAGTGTGATCTTGGAGAGAGAATGGGTTGATTGATGTGGGGAGAGGTGGGTAGGTGAGGTCGATCTTGGGGAAGGATTTTCGAGCAGTGAGAGAAGGCTCACCTGTATTCCCAAGTCATGTCCTCGCTGCCCATCGTTTGACACTGGAAAGTGTTCACATGGAGGGTGGCCAAAGGCTGGAACAGCTGCCAGGAAAGGTTGGGGGTGCGTGGGAGAAGAGTGGGGGAGTGGTGGGCAGGAGACAGAGAGACCAGAGCTCTCAATTCACAAGAAACAGCTAATGAGTTCACTGGGGAGACAGTGGAGCTGGCCTTGTGAAAGGATGGGGTTATAATAAGTGACTATTTAATCTAACGCTATCATGTGGTCTTGTATAAAATCCAGTTGGCTGTCCTCTGATCCCATTATTTTATCCAGTGTGTTTCATTCCCAGTTGACCATTTGGGATTCAGGTGGCCAGTTGGTGGCTATTTTGAATAGTGGAAAAAAATGGCTGAAGCTAATTCCGAAGTATTCGAAAGTGGAAACATGGGGCGTGTTAAGGACGTAGAAGGAGAATTTGTTCAAACCCGTTGGGATTTATGATCGAGATTCCTGATAAGGGGGCGGAAGGTTATCGGGGGTAGGTGGAAATGGGGAGTAATCAGTTCAGCCATGGACTTATTGATTGGTGGAGCAGGCTCGAAGGGCCGAGTGGCCTATTCCTGCTCCTAATTCGCATGTTCGTATTCATCATTTGTGTTGTTTGCTTTTAATTATTCTAAATTAACAATTTCCCTTTCGGACACAGGGTGGAAAAATCCCGATCCGATGGACTGCTCCAGAAGCCATTGCTTTCCGCAAGTTCACCACAGCCAGTGACGTTTGGAGCTACGGGATCGTCATGTGGGAAGTGATGTCCTTCGGTGAAAGACCCTACTGGGACATGTCAAACCAGGACGTAGGTGTTCAGAGACTGCCTGGATCTAGCGCGCCTTTTAAATGGAGTGTCCCAAATTATTTCCTAACTTCTTGACTGTAATTTGGAACCGTTCCTGGTATAATGTCACACCCAGTGTTGAGAATTAGATGCGTTGCCTGTTGTTTTGTTTGTGTTAACACTCTTTTAAGGGAATGCATTAAAGAGGAAACATGCCAAGTACATGAGGGAGAAAGGAACAGAGGAATAGAGTCATTTACAGCACAGAAGGAGGCCATTCAGCCCATCGAGTCCATGCCAGCTCTCTAGAGCAATCCAGTCAGTCCCATTACCCTGCTGGATCCCAGTAGCCCTGCCAGTTCAAATCTCCCCACAATCTCCTTTGCTCCAAGGAAAACAACTCCAGCTTCTCCAGCCTAACCTTGTAACTAAAATCCCCCATCCCTGGAACCATTCTGGTAAATCACCTCTGCACCCTCTCAAGGACCCCTCACATCCTTCCTAAAGTGTGGTGACCGGAACTGGACGCAATACTCTAGCTGTGGCCTAACCAGAGCTTTATAAAGGTTCAGCATAACATCTCTGCTTTTGTACTCGATGCCTCTATTTATGAAGCCCCAAGATCCCATATGCTTTGCTAATCACGTTCTCGATATGTCCCGCCACCTTCAAAGATCGATGCCCATGCACCCCCAGGTCCCTCTGTTCATGCACACTCTTTGGTACTGTGCCATTAAGTCAATATTACCTCATCCGACCCCTTCTGCCATATGTCGATGGAAGAAGGGTGGGCGGAGCCTCATGTGGAACCTAAACACCAGCATAGACCTGATGGGCCGAACGGCCTGTTTCTGTGCTGGAAAACTCGATGTAATACCCTCCTCTCTCACATTTATGCTCTTGTTCCAATTATCCCAATTTGCAGCAAATACAATATCCGATCGTTTCGCTGTGCGGATTTTGAAAGGAACTGGTGAGGCAGATGGCAGTGGCAAGGGGCGGGAGTCTAGGACAAGGGGGTGTAACCTTAACATCAGAGCCAGGCCACTCGGGGGAGAGACGTTCAGACTCACCTCTTCATGCACAGGATGGTTGAAGTGTGGAACTCTCTCCCATTTACATGCTCGCTCAGTTCATCATTTTAAATCGGAGCTCGCCAAGACGTCTGCTGGCCAAGAGCATTAAGGGATTACGGAGCCAGGCCAGGTGAATGGAGTTGAGCCACTGATCAGCCACGGTCTTGTTGAATGTCAGAACAGGCTTGAGGGGCTGAATGGCCTCTGCCGGATGCTACAGGATCAGATTTCTTTCCTGCTGCTCTCAGGTCCCCCCCCCCATGTGACATGTACGCTTGCCCTCCGCAGGTGTGCCCACTCGTGAAACGGAGGCCCCTGCTCCTTGTTCTATTGGTTCCCATGGCAACGTTTGAAGAGCTGGACAATGAAAGAGATAAAGGGGGGAAGCAAGGGAAGGAGAGATGGAAGGAGAAAGGGATGAACGTAGAGGGAAAGGGGGAGAAACATATACACAAATGAACAAAGAGGGGACGATATGTATATGTGTGATGTGTACACACACACACCCGGTATGGTGGGACAGTGGTTAAGTTACTGGGCTATTAAACCGGACTGCATGAGTTCAAATCTCCACGAGAGCAGCAACTGAAACTATAGGACCTGTACTTGCTCCTTAAATCCCCAGAAATTCATTGCAACGTTCCCGAAATAGGGGGCCATCGATATAAGACGGTCACTTTCTCATTCTTATAAACTCTAGAGAATAAAGGCCCAGTCTATTTAATATTTCCTCAAAGGACAATCCCTTCATCCTAGGGATTAGACTGGTGAACCTTCGTTGCACTCCCGCTATAGCAAGTATATCATTCCCTAGATAAAGAGACCAAAACTGCACACAATACTCCAGGTGCAGTCTCACCAAGGATCTATATAATTGGAGTAAGACATCTTTACTCCTGCATTCAAATCATCTTGTAATAAAGGCCAACGTACCATTTGCCTTCTTAATTGTTTGCTGCACCTGCATGTTAGCTTTCAGTGACTCGAACAGAAGGATGTGTTGATAGGGTGAGTTGAAGAGGGTATGGACGGAGGCTCGTGTGGAACATAAACACAAGCATGGAGCAGATGGGCTGAATGGCCTGTCTCGGTGCTGTACATTCGATGCTTGACACTGAATTTGTTTGTACTTGAGTGGCTCGAGATGAGATGAGTTGACGGCTGGGAGTTAATGATTCACCGGCGTTGCTTTGCCCTCCCAGGTGATCAACGCCATCGAGCAGGACTACCGGCTGCCGCCTCCGACCGACTGCCCCACCTCCCTGCACCAGCTGATGCTGGACTGCTGGCAGAAGGACCGCAACGCCAGGCCCCGGTTCGGGCAAATCGTCAACGCGCTGGATAAGCTGATCCGCAACCCGGCCAGCCTGAAAATCGTGACGCGGGAGCTCGGAGCGTGAGTCTGCTACGTTCATCCGCCTGTCCTAAAGCCTCTCCGCCATTTTGAACGTGTGGGGGGGGAGAGGGGGGTGGGGCACCAGGAAAGGGGCGCCAATATGGCGGACGCTCCTCGCCACAAGCCCCAGGAATCGGCCCCGTTTCCTTTTCCCTGGGGAAAAAGGCGGACAAACGAGCGTTAATTTCGACCCCTCGGTCCCTTGAAGATTGGGCGCAATCACCGCAGTTTTGGGATATTGGTGTGCGCAAGTTGGCTGCCGCGCTTCCTGCGTTACAGCGCCGCATCATTGGCGGTAAAGCGCAATTGAAGCCGTCCTGAGGTCGGGAAAGGCGCTATAGAAATGAAAGTCAATCTCTGTTTTTACCTCGAGTAACGCCCCATCTCTTCTGACCCCCCCCGCTCCACCAGACTCTCGCAGCCCCTACTAGATCGTGGTACGCCGCACTACTCCGCGTTCTCGACGGTCGGAGAGTGGCTCAAGACGATAAAGATGAGCCGCTACGAGGAGAGCTTTGTCAACGCCGGGTTCACGACCTTCGACCTCGTCACTCAAATATCAGCCGAGTAGGTATCTCCTTTCAAAGCTCTCGCTGGTATTGACGGCCATCCTGCTGGTTGGCGGGGTAGGGGGAGGGCTGAGGGGGCACACTTCTGGGGTTGTCAACCTCTGGGAGCAAGACCAAACCCAGAGGGGATGAGCGGCTCCCAGTTGTTGGTTGTGACATGTTTGGACCGACTCGGTCTACTCCAGACTGACTGCGAGTTTCATTCCAGACCCGATTGTTTTATTTGTATTCTTTCACGGGAGATGGGAGTTGCTGGCAAGGCATTTGTTTGCCCATCCTTAATTGCCCTCAATGACTGAGTGGCGATTTCTGAGGGTACTTAAGAGTCAACCACATTGATGTGGGTCTGGAGTCACATGTAGGCCAGACCAGGTAAGGACATATGTACCTGTATTAGATTAGGTTAGATTAGAGATATAGCACTGAAACAGGCCCTTCGGCCCACCGAGTCTGTGCCGAACATCAACCACCCATTTATACTAATCCTACACTAATCCCATATTCCCAACAAACATCCCCACCAATCCCTATATTTCCCTACCACCTACCTATACTAGTGACAATTTATAATGGCCAATTTACCTATCAACCGGCAAGTCTTTTGGCTTGTGGGAGGAAACCGGAGCACCCGGAGAAAACCCACGCAGACACAGGGAGAACTTGCAAACTCCACACAGGCAGTACCCGGAAGTATGTCCTGGGAGTGTTTGATGGGGACAGTGTAGAGGGAGCTTTACTTTGTATCTAACCCCCGTGCGATACCTGTCCTGGGAGTGTTTGATGGGGACAGTGTAGAGGGAGCTTTACTCTGTATCTAACCCCCGTTTTCTTTTTTTTCCTTTCTTTTTTTGTAGAAGGAGCTGTACTCTGTATCTAACCCCCGTGCTGTACCTGTCCTGGGAGTGTTTGATGGGGACAGTGTAGAGGGAGCTTTACTCTGTATCTAACCTCGTGCTGTACCTGTCCTGGGAGTATTTGATTGGGACAGTGTAGAGGGAGCTTTACTCTGTGTCTAACCCCCGTTTTTTTTTATATGGAGACAGTGTGGAGGGAGCTTTACTCTGTATCTAACCTCGTGCTGTACCTGTCCTGGGAGTATTTGATGGGGACAGTGTAGAGGGAGCTTTACTCTGTATCTAACCCCCGTTTTTTTTTTTGTGGCCTTTATACCCCAGGCCCCTTTTATATATTTTATGTCGAGGGGGCCTTTATTCCTCAGGCCCCCTTTATATACACACTTATATTTTTAAAATAACTTTATTAAAAACAGAAATAAACAAAAACTCAAATTAAAATGCCATTTTCGGCGTCAATGATGCACTCCAGTCCCTGCGGTGCCCACCGGTCGCGGAAGGCCTCAAGTGTACCGGCGGACACCGCATGCTCCTTCTCCAGGGACACCCGGGCGCAAACGTAACCGCGGAAGAGGGGCAGGCAATCGGGGAGGACGGAACCCCCGACGGCCCGCAACCTGGACCTGTGAATTGCCACCTTGGCCAGGCCCAGGAGCAGACCGACTAGGAGATCCTCCTCCCTGCCCAAGCCCCTCCGCACCGGGTGCCCAAAGATCAGGAGCGTGGGACTGAGGTGCAGCCAGAATTTGAGGAGCAGCCCCTTCAGATACTCAAAGAGGGGCTGCAACCTCGCACACTCCGTATAAACGTGGAACACTGACTCGTCCAGGCCGCAGAAAGTACAGGCGGCCTGGGAGTCCGTGAACCGACTTAAAGGTCTATTGCACGGGACTGCTCTGTGCAGCACCCTCCACCCCAGGTCCCCGATGTAAAGGGGGAAGACTCCCGCGTAGAGAGACCTCCATCGGGGTTTCCCCTCGCCGCCAGATGGCAACGCGGACCGCCAGGGCGTGTCCGGCCGGCTGACTAGGGCGAGGAAGTGGAGAGTGTGCAGGAGCAGCCCGTACTGGAAACCCCTCTGCGCCGATTGGAATGGCACGGAGGGCATTTCCGAGAGGCGGCTCGGGTTGTGCGGGACCGGCTCCCGAGGAGGGTTTCGGGGCCTGGGTCCGATGAGCAGTTCCGGCCGAACGGGGGTCAGCTCCGCCGGGATCGCTCCGCACTCCCGAGCCCCCTCGCCACCCGCAGTGAGGGGCGTCCCGGGGGTTTCGGCTACTCCTCCGCCTGCCGGACCGTCCCGGGAGTCGGCCACCCGGACAGCCGAGGCGCTCTCCTCCGCCGGCGGGGGAGCGCCCTGACTGGAGGCGACCATGTTCCAGACTCAGAATAGATCCCGGAAAAAGACAGGTAACTCCCTCAGGAGGCACGGCTAACGGACTCCACTGGGAGCTGCATGTCGTCTTGAAGGCAGTGACAGTGGCAGAAAAAATACGTCGCCAGCGCACACCATCTGGGAGGACGCTCGACGTACAGGTATCTCTGCAGGGTCCGAAGGCGGAGAGTCGCAGCCTGGGTGCGGACGCACACCAGCGACTGACCGCCCTCCTCAATCGGGAGACTCAGGACCGCGGCAGAGACCCAGTGTTTCCTCTTGCCCCAGAAGAAATCGACGAGTTTCTTCTGGATCTTGGTGGCAAATACAGGGGGCGGGGCCAAAGTGACCAACCGGTACCACAACATGGAGGCCACCAGTTGGTTTATGACCAGCACTCGGCCCCTGTAGGAAAGCACTCGGAGCAGTCCTGTCCAGCGCCCCAGCCGAGCGGTGACTTTCGCTTCCAACTCCTGCCAGTTTGCCGGCCAGGCTTCCTCAGCGGGGCTAAGGTGGACTCCCAGATAGAGGAGGTGCGTGGTGCTCCACGCAAAAGGTGTCATCTCCTCCGGCAGGGAGTCCACCCGCCACTGACCAACCAGGAGTCCGGAACATTTCTCCCAATTGACCCTCGCGGAGGACGCGGCAGAAAAGGTCTGCTGGCAGTCGCGCATCCTCCGCAAGTCAAGAGGATCTGTGATTGCGAGGAGCACGTCGTCGGCGTAAGCCGAGAGGATGACCCGCATGGCCGGCTCGCGCAGAGCCAATCCCGTCAACCTCCTGCGAAGCAGGCACAGGAAGGGCTCCACGCAGATGGTATACAATTGGCCGGACACAGGGCAACCCTGACGCACTCCTCTCCCAAAGCGAAGGGGCGCCGTCAAGGACCCGTTAACTTTGACTAGACACTCTGCGGCGGCGTATAAAAGTCGGACCCGGGCCACGAAATGCGGCCCGAGTCCGAAAGCGCGCAGAGTCCCGAAAAGGTAATCGTGATCCACCCTGTCGAACGCCTTCTCCTGATCGAGGGAGAGAAAGGCGACCGACTGACCAGTCCTCTGGGAAAGATGGATCAGGTCCCGGACCAGGTGGATGTTGTCCTGGATGGACCGGCCCGGGACCGTGTAGGACTGGTCGGGGTGGATCATGTGGGCCAGCAAGGAGCCCAGGCGGGTAGACATAGCCCGGGCAAAGATCTTATAATCCGTGCTGAGGAGGGAGACCGGACGCCAGTTTTTAATCAGGCGGAGATCGCCCCTCTTCGGCAGCAGGACGATGACCGCCCTGGGCCACGAGAGGGGCATCTCCCCGGTCGCCAGGCTTTCCCCCAGGACCCACGCGTAATCGTCCCCCAGGACATCCCAGAACGCCCTGAAGAACTCCACAGTCAACCCATCCAGCCCTGGGGATTTGCCCCTCGAAAGCTGGTGGAGGGCGCCAGTCAGCTCCGCCAACGTGAGCGGAGCCTCCAATCCTTCGGCGCCCTCCGGGCTGACCTGCGGCAAGTCCTCCCACAAAACTCTGCGCGCATCCTCGCTGGACGGATCCGGAGAGAACAACGCACTGTAATAAGTCCGGATCAGGAGGCCCATTCCCTCAGGATCCGTGATCCGTCGTCGGCCAGCAGCTCTCTGAGCTGCTTACGGACCCCCCGCCATTTTTCCAGCGAGTAGAAGAAGGGTGAGGCGCGGTCCAAATCTTCCAGGATCTGGATCCGCGACCTCACGTACGCGCCTCGGGACCCTATGAGCTGCAGGTCCCTCAGCACGCCCTTCTTCTCTTTGTACGCCTGCCACAGGGCCGGGTCCACGACGGCATGACCGAGGCGGGACTCCAAGTCGAGCACCTCCCTCTCAAGGCGCCCGATCTCGGCTTCCCGCCTCTTGGTCGACCCCTTCGCGTACTCCTGACAGAAGACGCGGATGTGAGTCTTGCCCACATCCCACCATCGCCTCAAGGAGGGGAAGCTCCCCTGCTTCCTTCTCCAGTCGGCCCAGAATCGACAGAACGAGTCCCGAAATTGCACGTCCTCCAGCAGCCGGTTGTTAAAGTGCCAGTACGCGGACCCCGCCCGCGTGCGGAGCGGAGTAAACTCCGCCCACACCAGGCGGTGGTCCGAGCACGGCACCAGCCGCATGGAGGCCGCCGAAACGCGGGAGACGTACGCCTGTGAAATGTAGAGGCGGTCGATTCGCGACCCCCCTCCTCCAGACCTCCACGTGAAGGCGCTGGAGTCGGGATGGAGATTCCGCCAGACGTCCACCAAGTTAAGGGAGCTGATCAGTCCCCTCAACTTCTCCACCGACGCTTGGCCGCGCTGGGGACTGGAGCGATCCCCCACCTCGAGGGTGCAGTTAAAATCCCCCCCGAGGATGATGCACTCGCCGCTATCGATGGAGCTCACGAGAGCGGACACTTCTTCAAAGAAGCGCGCTTGCAACGCGCCGGGCCTGGGCGCGTACACGTTCACAAAGTGGAGCGGCACGCTACCCAGGCGAACGGCGAGGTGGAGCAAGCGGCCCGGCACTAGCTCCTTGACCCTCAAGATCTCCGGCTGAAAAGTCGGGGCCAACAAGATAGCCACCTCACGAGAAATAGGGGTGAGGTGACTCATGTGGACCCCACCCTGCCAGTCCAGGAGCCAGGTGGCTTTGTCTCCCGGAACGGTGTGGGTTTCCTGCAGAAAGCTCACCGCGTATCTCCCTTCCCTAAGGACTGAGAGATTGTGAAATCTGCGGTGAGCCCCTCTGCTGCCGTTGATGTTGAGGCTGGCTATGGTTATCTTCATGTCAAAGGTACTTAAAACCCGTCACCAACAGCTCACTGTGAGGAGGGAGTGGAAGTGCACCTGGCCCTCCACTCACCCAGCAACCCATTGAGGAACACATTAAAACGGCGCCTCTCAACCAGTTTCACGTCCGCGCACTTGCCCGCTATCTTAAGGGCGGCACGGACGGACTGTATGATCAGCGCCAGATTCGACCAACGGTCGAGGGCCAGCTGAACTTTATTGCGGCAACCCCTGCAAGCCGCGAGGAAATCCCGGAGTTACGCCGTGGGGATGAGAGGAGATTCGGTGGGAGGCACGAGGGACTCCACCACCTCACTGGCGATGGAATCAAGATCATCCTCCGTGCCCCGCACTGAATCCCCATCCTCCTCTGGGTCGTCACCGCCAGCGGCCGACACATCCACCACACACTGTGGGGCGGACGTCCCGGCCGCGCCAGCTGGTCCCGCCTCCGTCACGATCCCACCCCCAGGATCGATGGCGGAGGAGTCCTCTCTGGGTTCTATTGTAAAACTGGAGCCTGTAGGCACCAGCGGTTCAGGACCCCCCTCCACCTCCGTCCCCAGGGCAATGAGTGGTCCAGGGGAGACAGAAGTTCCGGACTCCGGGAAACCAGCCGGAGCCGAGACTGGAGGCGGAGGGAGGAGGCTATCTCCCGCTCCGCCAGCACCCACAGGCCCAGCAGATGGGGCAGCATTCTCAGTTATAACTGGGTCGGGTGTCTGCTGGTTGGTGGTGGACTCCGGCTGGGAGGCCCGACCCTCTGGGGCCTCGCCCTCCCCTTCATTCAGGGCACCCGACCCAGTAGCAGTGGCAGAATGGGCGGCGTCCCCAGGCTCCCCCACCACAAGCAGGGCCCCACTTACTCCTTCAGGAGGGGCCTCAAGTACCGGGGCCTTCCCCTCCCCTCCATCCTGAGGAATAGAGTGCTTCTGCCCGGACTTTGCAGCCTTGGTGGTGGCGGTAGGGGAAACCTGGGGACCCGAAACAGGAGACAGCTCCCCTCCAACAGATGGGCCCTGCGCCTCGGCCCCTTGTTACCTCTGTGGAGGGGTGCCTTCTCCTCTTTTTCCCAGTTGTGTGCGGAGGCTCAGAGACCTCCATATCATCAGAGGCCTCCACCTCCACACTCTCCTTTTTTTTATTCACCCTGGGCCTGAGCCCAGCCCTGGGGCAAGTTGACTTCCCGAGATCGGGCCTTGGGCTGAGCTCAGGCTCGGGTAGTGTCACGGTGTCCAGGGGACACGCCTCTCGATGTTTATTTCTCCTCCGCGCCTTCCTTCCACTTGGACGGTCACCCTCCTCCCTGCCGGAGGCCGTGAAAACCACAGCCTCCGGTACCGACTGAATGGTATCTGGTGGTGGTGTAGCGGGGGTGGGAGGAGGTGCAGCATCGCCACCCTGGGCCGCCGAGTTGGAGTTGGCAGCCGGGAGGTTGGGGCAGTTCTTACGAACATGCCCCACCCCCTTACAGACATGGCACTGCACCCCGTCCAAGGTCCAGAAGACGCGGTAGGCCGTCCCCTGGAATTCTACGTTAAAGTGGCCCTCTGTCACCTCCTCCCGCGCCAGCTGCATTAATAACTGGCGGCGGAAGGAGTACACGTGTCGGAGGCTGTTCTCCCGAAGACCGAGCGGGACTGGGGTGAGCCCCGTCTTTACCTCCCCCAGATGGTGCAGGTGGGGAAGGAGGAGCTCACCAGGAATGAAGGGCGGGACATTGGATAGAATGAGCCTTTGCGCAGTGGCCTCCAGGGGGTCCACTGGCAGAAAGGTCCCGCCCACGGTGAGCCCCTTGCTCAGAGCCAGGGACACCGCCCGCTCGGTCTTCAGGAAAAACACTGCCTTCCCGTACATTTTAGAGGCTGCAACAATGGCCGAAGGGCCGACAACCTCGGCCATTGCTTTCACGCATGCCTCGATAGTCATGTTCGGGTGGACGTAGCTCTTGACCCCATGTTTCGATGTTAATAAAGCAAACGGTGACGGGGCAACAGGTGCAGCCGCAGCAG
Source organism: Heterodontus francisci (assembly GCF_036365525.1). Classification (NCBI taxonomy): domain Eukaryota; kingdom Metazoa; phylum Chordata; class Chondrichthyes; order Heterodontiformes; family Heterodontidae; genus Heterodontus; species Heterodontus francisci. Next base: position 10,531,988 of record NC_090418.1, on the reverse strand, counting down.
CATGTGAACGGGAAGGCCCCGCCACCGGCGAAGAGGGGCTTGCCATGGGGTCGCAGAGCTACGCCCACCCCCAAGAAACAAAGCACACGACAGTTTTCTTAAACACAAACAATATGATGGGGAAGGGGAGGATGGGAATAGAGGAGGATAGGGCTGAAAATGACAAGGAGAGGAGAGGATAGGTGGCCGAGTGATGGAAGAGAGAGAACAGCTGCAAGGATGTTACACTTCAATTGGTGGTTGGAGCACCTTCCTGCAGAGTTGACAGTCCACTCTTCCAGTTAGGGGAGGGTTCTTCGCCTGGGTCGGTTAGAGCCGCCCGGTTCTCTCCCTTTTCTGTTGTTGTATAAGGATTTTCTTCAGCCGGGCAGCTCCAGCTGTCCCGAGCCACACAGTCGGGGGTGGGGAGGGAGCCCCTTTTGTGCAGGATGGCAGATAAACACAAGAGTTAGTACAGGGGCTCCCTATAGAATTTGGCAGCTCCACATCTGGATCTTCCGGTGCCTTCTCCCTCCCCCAACAGTCCAAACAACCAACAGTTCTCTGGTGCTCCAACACCCACCTCTCCAAAATGACTTGCAGGTCTTCTTAATCGTTGAAAAAGTGCAACAGTTCCTCAGTAAATGCAGCTGTCTCCACTCTATAGTCACCTCTTTGCAGTTATTCCACTCTCCTCTCCCAAGTTGCTGCAGTCTCCACTCTCCTCTCTGCAATTGCTGCAACACAGGTGCAGCTGCTCCCCGATTGCTGGCAGGAAGTGCTCCAAATTGCCGAGCCAATCCCAGTGCTGTACCTGTCCTGGGAGTGTTTGATGGGGACAGTGTAGAGGGAGCTTTCCTCTGTATCTAACCCCCGTGCTGTACCTGTCCTGGGAGTGTTTGATGGGGACAGTGTAGAGGGAGCTTTCCTCTGTATCTAACCCCCGTGCTGTACCTGTCCTGGGAGTGTTTGATGGGGACAGTGTAGAGGGAGCTTTCCTCTGTATCTAACCCCCGTGCTGTACCTGTCCTGGGAGTGTTTGATGGGGACAGTGTAGAGGGATCTTTACTCTGTATTGAAGGCCTGCCACGTAATAACAGATCTCCTTTAGCATTGCTCATGATGAGTCCAAGAATGTACAACAATATAGTGTGACAGCTAGAATGTGACGGGAAGTAAGTGCGAACACTGGCAGGAAGACTGCAAAACTTTGAACCGAAATTGCATTAAGTGTTGACGGTGGGTTTGCTTGTGGTTGTCTAGGGACCTGCTACGGATCGGAGTCACTCTCGCTGGGCACCAGAAGAAAATTCTCACCAGCATCCAGAGTATGAGGGCACAGGTGAAAAGCCCACAGGCAACACGCAACTGACTGAAATGGGATTCATGTGGAATAGGATAATGGCATCGGTGATAGAGAAGGAGGGCTGCAAACGTGGACCAGAGCGCTCTCGGACACCAAACTGTCTCTTGTTGCCGTTGGCTGCGTGGACCTTTGGGGAACCCAGTTGGATTCCTTGCAGCGGCCTTTCAGGGGGTCTTTTTAACTGTAGTTTTGCTCTTTGCACTTTCGAGGGTCCCCAGCTGTGTTTCTCCTACGGCACGCCCAAGTGCTCTTCCACCTCAATGGCGTCCATGTACTACTCGCCACCACCGCCCCCCCACCCCCCCCCCCCCGCCTTATGCCATCGTGATGGCGGAACTCTTTGACAGGTACCCCTCCACTCCCCCGTCCTCATTGTTTGCAGCCTTGCCAAGTGGGGATACTCGAACTTGTCTTGTCTTCGCGAAGACTCTGCTTGACATCGTTGGGCAAGGCAGGCCATTGGTCATGGGAAACGCCGGGACGCCTTGGATACTCCTTGGGATGTGACTGAGGGAACTTCCTGACGGGGTGGCTGCAACCGAGAGAAGGAAGTGGCCTCGACGTGGCGCTGACCTGCTGACACCATGATGGGAGGAAGGGACTATTCAGTGAATCCCAGTCTTCATATTGAAGATGAGAGAACTCAAATCGTGAACAGCAGCTTGGGAATGGGAGATGTATATTTTCCCAGTGCTGAAGTTTAATATTATTGCAGCTGGTTAATGTGTGGAATAACCCAAACGAGATGCCAACTCATCAGTTTTCATCTGAAAACACCTTCCTGCATTTTATACACGCGATATATCGATAGCCAGAGATTGGAACGCGATAAAGTGCAACCTAAGGACATTGTAGGCCGAGCAAAGCGTGACCTGGGCTGGTGCCCCTTCCTCAGAGTCGCAAAGCCTGAGGCCTACTAAACCTTAAGCCCAAGCTTTCCATCCCACTCCTCACTTTCCCCTCCCCCACCACTTTGATTGGGATGTATCTCCGGCTGGACAGACCTTCAACCCCACCCCACACCCCGGGGGTCATTAATCTGCCTGGAGGTGGGCTCCCAGACTTTTAATAGGAAGTCACGCCAATCTGGGGGCAGTGACGGGGATGGGGCTGGAGGAAGAGGTGGCGAGCAGACTGCCTGTAAAACGCAGAGGTTTTTAACCTTTTTAAAAAAAGAAACTGCTCTGGTTGCTGAAAATGTTTTATGTCACTGTTGTAGCCTGAGGGTGGCAGTGGTCCAAGGGTCTTTGCACAGGCCCCTCTTGCCTTTGTGACCCCTGACCCCTAACCCCATCGACCTCTGAACAACAGGTATCAAACCCCTATGGCCAGCTTTCTGAAGGGGCGTCAAGGGCTGGGTCAAAAACACACAAGGTGAAGGCTCCATTCCCTCCTTGGTCTGTAGGTCCGGGCCGTGGGACTCGCCCCCGGGTAACCATTTGTCACCAATTCCACCTCCAGACTGCTCGACGGTCAAGTTTGGGGAATGGGAGTGGATGAATTGGAAAGCCTAGGCCTTAATGTCGGGAGTGGTCAATTGGATAAGGTACAAGAAGCCAACAAGAAACCGCCAACAAACCCCTCGCCACACTCAATATGTCTACCTGCGCCTTGGTGGAGTGGGGGGGGGGGGGCGGTGGTGCGGGGAATAAAAGTAAGCTAAGACCACCTGAGGTAAAATAGACTTGACGATACAACGCTCATTTGCCAATAAAAATCTCTGGCTAGTTCCCACAATGTTGGCTTGTGCACAATGTTAAGGTCTGTGTTCCTTCTGTAACGATGAGGTGGTTGGAGGGGAGGATTGTTATTTGGAACCCCAGTGACGTCCCTGGTCTGTCGAAGAGCTGGGAGTGACTGTCCCACCAGTAATGACCAGGGATCACCATCCCAGCAAGAAAAGGGCCAAACCCTTGGTATTAAACTTTTTAAAATATTTAAATCGCATTGCGGAAGTGACTCGTGTATTATTTTCCCTCCCCTCCTCGTCTGGTCTCGGGAGCTGTTGTTGCGTTGCCAATTGACATAACTTACCCTGGGGCCTTCTACTCAAGCCAGAGGCTAGTGCGTGAGAGAGGGAACTAGGCCTTTTCCTATCATGCAAGCTGCTCGGCTGATGCGGAGATATGGCCTGAGGAGAATTTGAATTTAATTGTTCTTCACTAGATCCCTCAGAGATAACAGCCTTTGAGCTGCGGCGGCAGGCTTTATCCTGGGCACAGCAAGATCCCACCAACGGCGATGGGGTTGAATCACCGTCCAATCAGTTTTTGGAGGTGTTGGTTGATGAGGGAATCTTGGCCAAACCCCGATAGCTTGGTGCTTCCATTGCGTGGCCAAGTCTCTGGTGTGGGCACTTGATCCCGTGACCTACTGACTCGGGAAGGAGTGGCGGTTTGATGCTGCGATATGGGCAAACACCAGGGTGGGGATGAATTAAGATGGGCTGAAAGTCCTCCTTCATACACAGAGAATTTAAGAGTTCACTCCCTACTTCCAATGCTGTCGCACCATCCCTGTCGGAAATCGTTAGTTAATACACGTGGTGCCTGTTCACGGTGTGAATACAGCCAACCAGCCCCCAGAATCAGGCCAGCGCGGAAACAGGCCATTCGGCCCATCTGCTCCGTGCTGGTGTTTATGCTCCACACGAGCCTCCTCCCACCCCCTACTTCATCTCACCCTATCACCACATCCTTCTATTCCTTTCTCCCTCATGTGTTTATCCAGCTTCCCCCTTAAATGTATCGACACGATTCACCTCAACCACTCCCTGTGGGAGCGAGTTCCACATTCTCACCACCCTCTGGGGAAAGAGGTTTCTCCTGAATTCCCGATTGGATTTATTAGTGTCTGTCTTATATTGATGGCTCCCTAGTTCTGATCTCTACATCTACCCTATCGAAACCCCTTCATAATGTTAAAGACCTCAATCAGGTGACCCCTCAGCCTTCTCTTCTCTTGAGAAAAGAGCCCCAGCCCGTTCAGCCTTATTTGATAGTTTATAACCTCTCAGTTCTGGTATCATTCTTCTCATTTTATTTTGCACCTGCCCCATTGCAGCCTGATCCTTTTTTGTAACAGAGAGACCAGAACTGTGCCCAGCGTGGTTGAACCAAGACTCAAAACAATGTGCCCACCCAAAAATGCCTCTGAATGACCTGGGTCAGATGGTCTCCCCTTCCACTCCCTCCTCTTCCCCCGCCCCAGCCTTTTCCAGGAAAGACAGCAGCGGCCCCTCGAATGCAGAGCATTCAATCCAGCTCGAAGGATGCAGGGCGGCTTGTGTTGCACTGCGTCTCTTTGAAGCAAATCAAGGTTTTTGAATGGAGAGAGAGAGAGAGAGAGACGGCGAGAGGGAGGGAGAGTGAGCGAGCTGGGGGAATCCCTTCAAAAGAGCTTGCAACACTTTGAAGCCAGGCCTGACAGGTTGTGGGAGTGGGGGGAGGGGGAGGGACGGAAGTGTGCAAGATCGGACGTGGCTTTCAATTGTGACTTCTGCGTGTGATGGGGGGGGGGGTGGAGGATGCGAGACAGGCCCAGTCATTGCTTGAGAATATGTCACACTTGCACGGCCAGCTCCAGAATATGATCTTGTCGGATCCCCCCCCCCTGCGGTTTAAAAAGAGACTTTTGTGGGCTTTAATTTTTGATTCACCTTACGTAGAATTGCATAGAACTTTGCAGCACAGAAACAGGCCACTCGGCTGGCACCTTTACCCAAGTAAAACATCCCAGAGCGTCTCCAGGGTCCTAACCTCCACTGATAGTGTGGAGTTTTTTTAGGCAGGAAAGCTCAGAGATCATTCCCACTGGATCGATTGACCTCCTCAGGCTCCGAGCTCCCACAGAAAAATTCAGGGTCCCCGTTTCCACCGGACTTGGGAGCATCCCCAGGGGCCTACTCCCATTTTAAGGTGTTCATAAAGAGGCCATTTAGCCCATGCCCTGGTGTTTGTGCTGCACATCCGATCAGTATATCCTTCGATTCCATTCTTCCTCATGTGTTTATCCAGCTTCCCCTTTTAAATGCCATCAGAAAATCCCGGAGAAAGGTTTCCCACATGTTGGGGTCCCTCCCAAGACCTCGATCTACTCCATCACTGGCACCACTCATTGCTCTCCCACACCCCCCCATGCTCTCCACTCGTTGATGCTTTCCCACTGGAACTCCGCGCCCGGTTCCCTCTGCCCTGCCATCCCATTCCCTGAAGGCGCTGACTCTAATTTTTAGACTGTGCCCCCCCCCCCACCCCCCAATCCCAGACTCCCCAACCAGCAGAAATAATTTCTCTCTATCTACCCTATCTGTCCCCTTTAATATCTTGCAAACTTTGACCAAATTACCCCTTTAACATAAAAGCAGGAGTCGGCCATTCAAGCCCACTCTGCCATTCAGGGAGATCATGGTTGATCTACCATTTTCTTGCACTATCCCTGTAACCCTCGATGTTTTTAATATGTAGAAATCTATCGATCTCAGTCTTGAACATACTCAACGACTGAGCCTCCACAGCCCTCTGGGGCAGAGAATTCCAAAGATTCACCACCCTCTGAGTGAAGAAACTCCTCCTCCTCTCAGTCCTAAATGGCCTGTCCCCTCTTTTTTTTTAATTGTTTGTGGGCATCGCTGTCAAGACCAGCATTTGTTGCCCATCCCTAATTGCCCTTGACAACTGAGCGACTTGCTAGGCTATTTCAGAGGGTATTTAAGAGTCAACCACCTTGCTGTGGGTCTGGAGTCACATGTAGGCCAGACCCGGTAAGGATGGCAGATTTCCTACCCAAAAGGGCATTGGTGAACCAGATGGGCTTTTTACCATCTAAGACCAACTTTTTTTTTTAATTCAATTAATTGAATTTAAATTTCACCATCTGCCATGGTGGGATTCGAACTCATGTCCCCAGAAACTGGGCTCTGGATTACCAGTCCAGTGACATTACCACTATGTCACCACCTCTGACTATGTTCCCTGGTTCTAGGCTTCCCAGCCTGGGGAAACATCCGACCTGCATCACCGCTTGTCGAACCTTGTAAGAATTTTGCATGTTTGAATGAGATCTCCTCTCATTTTTCTAAACTCCAGAGAAAAAAGGCCCAGGCTATTTAATATTTCCTCATCGGACAATCCCTTTATCCCAGGAGTCAGTCTGGTGAACCTTGTTGCACTCCCTCTATGGCAAGTATATCTTTCCTTAGGTAAGGAGACCAAAACTGTACACAATACTCCAGGTGCGGTCTCACCAAGGCTCGATACAAATGCAGTAAGGCATCTTTGCTCCTGTACTCAAGTCCTCTTGTAATAAAGGCCAACGTACCATTTGGCGGGCAGCCATAAAGACGGGGCTAAAGTGTGGCGAGTCGAAGAGACTTAGTAGTTGGCAGGAAAAAAGACAGAGGCGCAAGGGGAGAGCCAACTGTGCAACAGCCCCGACAAACAAATTTCTCTGCAGCACCTGTGGAAGAGCCTGTCACTCGAGAATTGGCCTTTATAGCCACTCCAGGCGCTGCTTCACAAACCACTGACCACCTCCAGGCGCTTACCCATTGTCTCTCGAGATAAGGAGGCCAAAGAAGACCATTTGCCTTCATAATTCCTTGCTGTACCTACATGTTAGCTTTCAGTGACACCCAAGTCTCTTTGAAGTTCAACACTTCCCAGTCTCTCACCATTTAAGAAATACTCTGTATTTCTGTTTTTCCTACCAAAGTGGATAACCTCACAGTTCTCCACATTGGATTCCATCTGCCAAATTTTTGCTCACTCGCTTAGCCTCTCCAAATCCCCTTGAAGTGTCTTTGCATCCTCCTCACAACTCACACTTCCACCTAGTTTTGTATCATCTGCAAACTTGGAAATATTACACTTAATCCCCACATCCAAAACTTTGATATAGATTGTGAATAGCTGGGGCCCGAGCACTGATGCTTGCAGTACCCCACTCGTCACAGCCTGCCAACCTTGAAAATGACCCATTTATTCCTACTCTTTGTTTTCTGTCCGTTAACCAGTTCTCAATCCATGCCAGCATATTCCCACCACCCCCCCCCCCCCAATCCCATGTGCTCTAATTTTGTTTACTAACCTCTTGTGTGTGACCTTATCAAAAGCTTTCTGAAAAGCTAAATGTACCACATCCACTGGTTCCCCCTTATCTATGCTACAAGTAACATCCTCAAAAAAAACTCCAACAGGTTTGTTAAACATGATTTCCCTTTCACAAATCCATGTTGACTCTGCCCAATCATATCATTATTTTCTAAGTGCCTTGTATCCTTTATTATACATTCTAGCATTTTCCCTATGACAGATGTTAGACTGCAGATCCCCATTATCTCTCTCCGTCCTTTCTTAAATAGTGGGGTTACAATTGCCACCTTCCAATCTGCAGGAACCATTCCAGAGTCTATAGAATTGAAAGACCACCAATGCATCTATTATCTCTACAGCCACCTCTTTCTAGGGAACACAACCCTAGATTGTCTAATATCACCTCGTAGTTTAACCCTTGTAGTCCAGCTACTATCCTGGTAAATCTACACTGCGCCCCCTCCAAGGCCGATATATCCTTCCTGAAGCATGGTGGTCGGAACTGCTCCCAGTAACTCCAGGTATGCTGTCCCCTTTTTAAGTCCAAAGTGGATGATCTCACATTTGCCCACATTGAAATCCATTTGCCACAGTTTTGCCCATTCATTTAACCTCTTTGTAATTTTCTGCTTCCATCCATACTGTTTGCAATGCCCCCCCCCATCTTTATGTCATTGGCAAATTTGGATATGTAGGTTTCTATCCCACTAGTTAAATCATTAATAAAGGCAGTGAATAGTTGAGGTCCCAATACAGATCCTTGTGCGACACCACTAGTCACACCTTGCCAATTAGAGTACCTGCCCATTATCCCTACTCCCTGTCTCCTGTCGTTCAGTCAATCTGCCTTCAATTCCACGGGCGTCAACTTCAGCTAACAGTCTCTGATGGGGGACTTTATCAAATGCCGTCTGGAAGTCCATATAAATAATATCCATAGACGTTCTCCTGTCCCCTCCTCTAGTCACCTCTTCAAAAAGATTCCGTCAGGTTCATTACGCAGGACCTACCTTTTACAAATCCATGTTAGCTCTCTCTCTGGTCAGCTGAAAATGTTCAAGGTGTTCAGTCACTCTAACCTTGATTATTTCTGCCCTTCACAGCTGCTACAAGGGGCCTATACACAACTCCCACTACAGTCTTAAATCCTTTCCTATTTCTTAATTCTACCCATTCTATCGACTGCCTGCTTGCCTCGTGTTATATCTTTATAACCATCTTCAGCCAGAGGTGCCGAGTTGCTGATCCATCTCAGCCTCCTCCTGAAGTCCCCACCATCACAGATGCCAGTCTTCAGCCAATTCGATTCACTCCATCTGATATCAAGAAATGGCTGAAGGCACTGGATACTGCAAAGGCTATAGGCACTGACAACATCCCAACCGAAGTGCTGAAGACCTGTGCTCCAGAACTAGCCGCGCCCCTAGCCAAGCTGTTTCAGTACAGCTACAACACTGGCATCTACCCAGCAATGTGGAAAATTGCTCAGGTATGTCTTGGTACACAAAAAGCAGGACAAATCCAACCCAGCCAATTACCGCTCCAACAGTCTACTCTCGATCATCAGCAAAGTAATGGAAGGGGTTGTCGACAGTGCTGTCGAGCAGCACTTGCTTAGCAATAACCTGATCAGTGACGCACAGTTTGAGTTTAGCCAAAGCCACTCAGCTCCTGACCTCATTACAGCCTTGGTCCGAGCATGGACAAGAGAACTGAATTCCAGGGGTGAGGCGAGAGTGACAGTCCTTGCCATCAAGTCTGACTGAGTGTGGCATCAAGGAATCCTGGAAAAACTGAAGTCCATTGGAATCGGGGGGAAAACTCTCCACTGGTTGGAGTCATAACTAGTGCAAAGGGAGATGGTTGTGTTTGTTGGAGGTCAATCATCTCAGCCCCAGGACATCACTGCAGGAGTTCCTCAGGGTAGTATCCTAGGCCCAACCATCTTCAGCTGCTTCATCAATGACCTTCCCTCCAGGTTAGAAGTGGGGATGTTCAGTATCATTCGCAACTCCTCAGATACGGAAACAGTCTGTGTCCATATGCAGCAAGATCTGGACACCATTCAGGTTTGGGCTGATAAGTGGCAAGTAACATTCGTGCCACACAAGTGCCAGGCAATGACCATCTCCAACGAGAGAGAATCTAACCATCTCCCCCTGATGTTTAATGACATTACCATCGCTGAATTCCCCCAACATCAACACCCTGGGGAGCCAGAAGCTGAGGAGAGAGAACTGTTAACAAAATAAGCTAACATTGGGAGCAGGAAGGAAAGTTGGGCGGTCAGTTTCGTGGGAATCGGGTCGAGGGAGCGTGAGGTGGGTCTCATGGACAAGATGAGCTGGGAGAGAGCATCAGGGGAGATGGGAGAGAAACCAGAGAAAGCTACAAGTTCAGGGCTTGGGCAAGGGGAACGTTAGAGGAAGTTTGGCCTGTGGCCTAGGGGGAAGGAAGGGAAGTGGCAGAGGCAGCTGATTGGATGGTCTCAATGGCAGATGGAATATAATGTGGCAAAATGTGAGGTTATCCACTTTGGTAGGAGGAACAGATGTGCAGAGTATTTCTTAAATGGTAAGAGATTAGAAAGTGTAGATGTACAAAGGGACCTGGGTGTCCTGGTCAATAAAGTCATTGAAAGCTAACATGCAGGTGCAGCAAGCAAATAAGAAGGTTAATAATATGTTATTCTTTATCGCAAGAGGATTTGAGTACAGGAGTAGTGAAGTCTTGCTTCAATTGTATAGAACCTTGGTTAGACTGCACCTGGAGTACTGTGTGCAGTTTTGGTCTCCTTACCTTAGACAGGTTATTATTGCCACAGAGGGAGTACAACGAAGGTTCACCAGACTTGTTCCCGGGATGGCGGGACTGTCCTATGAAGAGAGATTGGGGAAACTGGGCCTGTATTCTCTAGAGTTTCGAAGAATGAGAGGTGATCTCATTGAAACTTACAAAATACTTAAAGGGATAGACAGGGTAGATGCAGCTAAGATGTTTCCCCTGGTTGGGGAATCTAGAACCAGGAGACACAATTTCAAAATAAGAGGGAAGCCACTTAGGACAGAGAGGAGGAGAAATTTCTTTACTCAGAGGGTTGTGAATCTTTGGAATTCTTTACCCCAGAGGGCTGTGGAAGCTCAGTCATTGAGTATGTTTAAAGCAGAGATTGACAGATTTCTAAATCCCAATGATATAAAGGGATATGGAGATAGTGTGGGGAAAAGGCATTGAAGTGAATGATCAGCCATGATTGTATTGAATGGTGGGACAGGCTCGATGGGCTGAATGGCCTACTCCTGTTCCTATGTTCCGAATCTTGGTGACAAAGAAATCCATCAGCTCCTCACACTGTCGGAGGCAAGGACGGAGGAGATGGGACAAGGGGTTTAAGAAGAAAGTTTGCGGTTGAGAATCGAAGCCGGGGGTTATCATACAGTACCAGGTAGAATGGCCAGGGTGAGAGAGAGAGTCGTGGTTTTAATGGGGACACAAGGGCATCGAAAGTGGAGGTGAGCAAACTAGCAGCTGCAGAAATGTCATGGTGAACGGAGGGGCCAAAGGCTAGATAGTTGGAATTTTGAAAGGGCAGTTGTAATTGAATTGAGAGAGAGTTTTTTTTCCCAGGGACGGACGCAGAAGGATTGTGGGATGGGTGGGCGCAGAAGGGGGATATGGGAATGATACAAGGAAGTGATCAGAGACGGCCTTATCTGCGATTGATGTGATGGGAGTGGGGAGGCCAGGTGAGATGGCAGAGTCAAGGGGACGGTTGTGAGTATGGGTCGGGTAGATTCTATGGAGGGAGAGATTGGGAGGATAATGTACTCAGTGGAGAGACAGCATGGTGAATTGAGGTGGAGACCGCAATGATCTAGGATGAGAAGGCACTGGATGTAGTGGCCGAGGAAGGGAAGCAGTGAAGGTATCTCAGTGAGAAACTTAGCGTAGTCCTGTGTTGTAGCTTCACCAGGTTGACACCTCATTTTGAGGTATGCCAGGTGCTGCACTCTTCATCGAACCAGGGTTGGTCTCCCAACTTGATGGTAATGGTAGAGTGGGGGATATTCCGGGCTACGGGGTTACAGATTGTGTCTGAGTACAATTCTGCTGCTGCTGATGGCCCACAGCACCTCATGGATGCCCGGTTTTGAGTTGCTAGATCTGTTCTGAATTTATCCCATTTAGCACAGGGGGTAGTGCCACACAACACGATGGAGGGTATCCTCAGTGTGAAGACGGGACTTGGTCTCCACAAGGACTGTGCGGTTGTCACTCCTACCAATTCTGTCATGGATAAAAGCCTCTGCAACAGGTAGATCGGTGAGGATGAGGTCAAGTGGTTTTTTCCCCTCTTGTCGGTTCTCTCACCTGCTGCTGCAGGCCCCATCCGACAGAGATGTCATTCAGGACTTGGCCAGCAATGGTGCTACTGAGCCACTCTTGGTGATGGACAGTGAGGTCCCCACACCAGAGTACATTCTGTGCCCTTCCTTCTTCCAAGTGGTGTTCAACATGGAGGAGCATGGATTCATCAGCTGAGGAGGGGGGTGTTGGGGGGGGGAGGGTGGAAATAGGTGGCAATTGGCAGGAGTTTCCTTGCCCTTGTTTGACCTGACACCATGAAACTTCATGGGGTCCGGAGCAAATGTTGCGGACTCCCAGGGCCACTCCCTCCTGACTGTATACCACTGTGCTGCTACCTCCGGGTGGGACAGGACAGACCCAGGAATAATGATGGAGGTGTCTGGGACATTGGCTGTAAAGTATGATTCGGTAAGTATGACTGGTCTGCGGCACAAGTCCCCAGAAGCTAGTGACAAAGACTTTTCAGGGTTGACTTGGTCCGGTGTGCCCTTGTCAACGCCCAGTCCAGTTTTATTCTTATTAGACATTTTTGTAGCGGTCTGATACAACTGAGTAGCTTGCTAGGCCATCTCAGAGTCAACCACATCGCTGTGTGTCTGGAGTTGTAGGCCAAACCGAGTAAGGAGGGCAGATTTCCTTCCCTAAAGGGCGTTAGTGAACCAGATGAGTTTTAACAACAATCTATTAGATTCATGGTCACCGTTACAGATACCAAGTTTTTTTAAAATTCCAGATTTATTTAATTAATTGAATTTTAATTCACCAGCTGGCCTGGTAGGATTTGAACTCATGTCTCTGGATCATTAGACAGGCCTCTGGATTACTAGCCCAGTACCATTGCCATTTTGTTAACACACCTGCATGTGCCAGTGTCTAAATACGCACTTCGACTCAATGACTCTGAGTCAGAGAGGTTTGAGGCAGAGACATCAACTGCAGATGGGTTCACTCAGGTCAGTCTCACTGTTCACAAACTCCCACATGCTGGAGTCGAGACTCTCCCTCATCTCTTCCCCAAATCCCTCTCCCTCCCTCCCTTTCTCTCTCTCCCTGTCTCCCAATCCTCTGGCTCGATCTCTGTCTCCCCCTCTCTCCCACCCCCTTCCTTCCCCACCTTCTCTCTCTCCCCACTGCCCCACTTCCTCCCTCCCTCCCTCTCTTCTTTCCGTCTCCCACCCCCTCTCTTTTCCTCCCGTCCTTCCCTTTCTCTCTCTCTCTCTCTCTCTCTCTCTTTCAGGCCCCGGCCCCCTCTCCGCACTTTCTTTTTAATGAGCAAACAGCCCATTTGGAAATCCCTCTTTTGATTGGGTGCCACGGAAACAGTGAGGCGTTAATATCTAAAGCTGCTTCACACTGCGTGGATTATTTCCAGGCTCTTTCCCTTATCCTTGAGGATGTATCAGGTGCCCCCGCCATTTCCCTCGGAACCTGCTTCACTTCACTCAGGACTAATCACCCCTAGGCCTCAGGCCTATTGGGATTCTTGAGAGGGAAGTTATTTTACCCAGTGTTTAATTAGCGGGCTGTGCAGGCCTTGCCCTGGGGCCTAAGAGGAATGTGATTGAAAACCCCAGACAGTAATAACCCATTTTCCTAACAAAGAAAGCCTGTCGTTGTTTTATTAATAACCGTGATGGCAGTCGTTAATTCCTCTTTCTTGTGGTAATGAGCTGAAGTGGCTTATCTCAATGTAATTCTGCTGCAGATTGACTGATGAGGCACTAAGGGATGCAGCAGTCCTGTGACTGACAGGATCTGTCGCTAGGATCAGGCCGATTCGTCTCATCTGATAAAGGCTTAAAAAAAAACACACACACACACGCACAAAAGCTGAGATGAAAACCCTCCTTTGAACGACTGACGATTCATTTAATTGTCCCAGCCTTCTTTTCAGTCGCTTGCTCACTTGGCTGTATTTTCTGGTGAGTTACCCCTGGTAAAGGCAGGAAGGAACCTGTTGAAGCTGAAATACTTCACAACCAATTTGGCGCCTGCACTAAAATTGGGACTCGAACGCAGAAACTCCCCCAATCCCAGATGCTATTTACAGGCAAACAGCAGCAAGATGAATGACCGATTTAATCTGTTTTCAATGGCGTGGAGTTGACAGATCCGTGCTGACCAGGACACCAAATCCCTCCCCCCTCCCCCACCTGCTCTACTTCAAACTAGTGGCCGTGGGATCTTTTATATCCATCCGAGAGGGCAGAAGGTTTCACGCCTCAATCCGAAAGACGGGGGCTCTGACACTGTAATGCTCCTTCGATACTGCTACTGGGCGCGTGAGCCTAGGATCTTTGCACTTGAGTCGCTGGGGTGGGCCTTGAACCCACAACCGTCTTGCGCAAAGGTGGCAAGGTGGTGCTACCCACTGAGCCAAGCTTAGAAACCAAGCATTCTGCCCGTCCTGAGTTGCCCCATGTGGCAGTGGGCCGCCTTCTTGAACGACGGGAGGGGGGGGGCTCTTTTTTGAGTAGCCTCACAAGGCCATTCCGGAGGGCGGTTTAACAGTTAACCGAGTTGGCCCGGGACTGGAGTCACATACCGGTCCAGACCGGGCATGGGCAGCAGGGTTCCTTCCCGAATGGGGCATTAGTGAAGCCGTTGGGGGGGGTTTTTTTTGTTGAGACAAAGCGCTTGCATTTATATAGCGCCTTGCCCGACCACAGGACATCCCAAAGCGCTTTACAGCCAATGAAGTGCTTTTTTTTCTCCACACCGCCCCCCCCCCCCCCACCCCCCGAAGTGTGGTCGCTACTGTAACACAGGAAAAGTGCCAGCCGATTTGTGCACAGCAAGCTCCCAGCGTTGAGATACACGGCCAGACCACACCTGCCGGTGCTCTTCATTGACGCAATTCGTGGTGGGATTTGAACTCATACCTTCAAGATTAATGTATTTCGTTGTTCATTTTAATTGTATTTATTCAACATGATACACATTTACAGTGTGATCCTTCCATTACATTAACACTGGTTATTATTCTGTTACACTATTCAATCTCCCATAGAGTAATTACAGAACAGAATGAGGCCATGCAGACCATTCATTAACTCCAGAAATTACTGTTCAATTTACATGTATCAATCTACCAGGCTCCAGATACTGCTCAAAACTGCCATCCTCAAAGGGGTTCCCAGTCCATCAACGTAACCACCATTTAAAGTGATATTCACACTGTCCTATCATGTGTCAACAACAATGTCCGTTTATCTGGTGCCTTTAACATAGCGAAACATCCCACGGTGCTTCACAGGAACAATGATCGAATGAAATTTGACTCCGAGCTACATAAAGGGGCTATTAGAGCAGAGAGGTAGGTCTTCAGGAGCCTCTTAAAGGCAAGGATAGAGGTTGAGAGGTGGAGAGCTTTAGGGAGGAATTCCGGAGTTGAGGGTCCAGGCAGCTGACGGTGGAACCACCAATGGTGGAATGATTAAAATCAGGATGAGGCCGGAATTGGAGGAGCGCAGAGACCTTGGAGGGTTGTAGGGCTGGGGGAGGTTTCAGAGATGACTATCTCTAAGAACATCCCTCGGGCGCCACCTTTCCAGGCTGAATAGTCTCTCCAGCCTTTCCTCAGACCCTGGGGAACCGGCACTCCTGACTCTTCTCTGCCTCGAGTTGTTAGAGCGCTTCGCGCCCTTCCACCACTTTACTGCCAGTCTGGCAGGGACTCGATGGGCCGAATGGCCTCCTTCTGTGCCGCAGTGACTCTCGGGTGTAGCCGGCTGCCCTCTCCAGCACCGATCGGTGGCAGCGGATGGGGCGATCCCGACCAGATGGCCCACACGATGCCAGCTCAGGCGGCAGGAACGGCCTGGCAGACTCTGGAGACGGGGGGGGGGGGGGCCGCGGGTTCGGTGGGCATGGCCCAGATTCCGAGGGACAATCGCGTTGACCTGGGCCGGCAGCTTCCTGCGCCATGCCAGCGGTGACCCCCTCAACCCTGGGTGCCAAGTCGAGCGATGGGGAATCAACCAACCTGGTCGAGGTGAATCCAACCCCATTCCTTGCAACGGAAAACGGAGGGGAGGGCACAGCCTCGGCCGACTGTGCCTGCTGAGAGATTAGCCCATCTTAGCCGCTTCACAGAAGGAGCTGATCCACTGCTTAATTGGAAGCCTTTCAGAGTGTCTGAGACTGTGTTTCCCCATCACTTCTGGCCAGGGGCCAACTCAACATTGTTTGGCCATCTCACTGCATCGCATTCTTCAGCTACCAAGAGTCTAAAATGACCCTGATTGAGCAAAGTAAGCCAAGTAGAAAATCAAGTCGTTTTATTCTTTTTACCACAGCCAATTTATCCCAGACTCGACTGTTCCTCATGCTCTCTGGGCTGGCCCTCCCACCTAACAACCTCTTCAACCTCCTCCAAAAAAACTCTGCCCCCCCTCCGCTTCCTAACTCGTGCCAAGTCCCGTTCACCCATCACCCAGCCTCTGTGCCCGCTGACTCTCATTGGCTCCCGTCCAGGAACACTCCAGTTTTAAAATTCTCGTCCTCATGCTCAAATCCCTCCCTGGCCTCGCCCTCTCCCTATCTCTGTGACCCTCCTCCAGCCCTACAACCCCTCCGAGATCTCTGGGCTCTTCCAATTCCGGCCTCTTGACCATCCCCCCCGATTCCCATCGCTCCACCATTGGCGGCCGGGCCTTCAGCTGCCTGGGGCCCCGAGCTCGGGAATTCCCTCCCTAACCCTCTCCGCCTCTCTCTCTCCTCCTTTAAGACGCTCCCTAAAACTGACCTCTTTGACCGAGCTTTTGGTCGCCTGCCCCGAATATCTCCTTACGTGGCTCGGCGTCAAATTTTGGTTTCTAAATCTGCTTTGAAGCATCTTGGGACGTTTTACTATATTAAACGCGCTACGTAGATGTAAGTTGTTGTCATCAAAAGAAGGGCACTTTTTCATACATGAGTCTTTGCTCTTCCTGCTCTTGCTGGTTCAGATGGCACTCTGCCAGTTTTGCCACCAGTCCTGGCCGACTTCAAACGGACGTGTCAATGCCTGGAGAACTGGAGGTGCAGGCGAATCGTCAATGGGGGCCCCTTCAGTTGAGAAAAGCAGAAGAAGGCCCATGGCCCACAGCACAGGGCACCAGCAAGGTGGGGATGGGCAGGAGGATTGGGCAAGGCAGTTCTCAAGGCTGGCAGCAGGCGATGCCAAGCTTTAAAAGCTTGTCGATTGTAGGGATGGAAAGAGAAGATGGAGGGAGAGGAGGAGTCTCAAAAGAAAGAGTGAGTTAGCAGTTCAGTATCGCAAATCAATCCCTTGTGTACTGCAGAGGGACAGGGAGAGAGAGAGAGGAGAGATACCTAGAGGATACAGCAGGATATAGATCGGTTGGAGACTTGGGCGGAGAAATGGCAGATGGAGTTCAATCCGGACAAATGTGAGGTAATGTATTTTGGAAGGTCTAATGCAGGTGGGAGGTATACAGTAAATGGCAGAACCCTTAGGAGTATTGACAGGCAGAGAGATCTGGGCGTACAGGTCCACAGGTCACTGAAAGTGGCAACGCAGGTGGATAAGGTAGTCAAGAAGGCATACGGCATGCTTGCCTTCATCGGTCGGGGCATAGAGTATAAAAATTGGCAAGTCCTGCTGCAGCTGTACAGAACCTTAGTTAGGCCACACTTAGAATATTGCGTGCAATTCTGGTCACCACACTACCAGAAGGACTTGGAGGCTTTGGAGAGGGTACAGAGGAGGTTTACCAGGATGTTGCCTGGTCTGGGGGGTATTAGCTATGAGGAGAGGTTGGATAAACTCGGATTGTTTTCACTGGAACGACGGAGGTGGAGGGGCGACATGATAGAGGTTTACAAAGTTATGAGTGGGCATGGACAGAGTGGATAGTCAGAAGCTTTTTCCCCAGGGTGGAAGAGTCAGTTACTAGGGGACATAGGTTTAAGGTGCGAGGGGCAAAGTTTAGAGGGGATGTGCGAGGCAAGTTTTTTTACACAGAGGGTGGTGAGTGCCTGGAACTTGCTGCCGGGGGAGGTGGTGGAAGCAGGTACGATAGCGACGTTTAAGAGGCACCTTGACAAATACACGAATAGGAAGGGAATAGAGGGATACGTTCCCTGGAAGTGCAGAAGGTTTTAGTTCAGACAGGCATCAAGATCAGCGCAGGCTCGGAGGGCCGAATGGCCTGTTCCTGTGCTGTACAGTTCTTTGTTCTTTTGAAGAGAGATATGAAGAGGGGGGGCAGAGATCCCCAGTGGGGAGAGAGTCTCACAGGGCGAGATTCTCAGAGGGAAAGGGAGAGTGGAGATTCACACAAGGTCACCGAAAACATGAATCCGAGGGTAGAGTCAGAAGGGACTGAAGGGTCAGTCGGGGTCGGGCTGCGTTATTTTTACAGGAGAAGTTCTGGTTTTGTCTGCGAGGTGATTTTTTTTGTCTTCCTTTGACAAATGGGTAAGGACCAGGAATGTGAACCGAGGGGTATTTTAGAAAGCGATACAGTATGAGTCACACCACAGCTAAATGATACCTGGCTTCTCGGTTCTGTTACACGCCTGAGGCTGGGGGTGCGGGGCTGTGGGGAGTGGGGGGGGGGTGGGGGGAGTGGGGGAGGGGCGGTGGGGAGCAGCAATTTAATCAGACTTCACCTATCAATGCATTGATTCATTGCTGGCTGTGGTTTCACCTCGGGCGTAATGAGTCCAGTAATTAGTGCTGACGTTCTCCAACTTATCAGCCACATCAGGTCTAATTGTAACATGACATGTGTTCCTCAGCGAGCTCCCGACAGCTTGTAGCTCTGGGTTAGAAACCCGAACTGGAGGGAATGTAGCTGAATAGGTGCCAAATAAAGAGGAGGCCTTGCATTTATATAGCGCCTGTCACAACCTCAGGATGTCCCATTGACAACCAAGCGCTTTTCCTCAAGGTGCAAGTCACTGCTGTAATGTAGACAACGCAGCAGCTGACAGTACAGTACGCTTTATGTTACTGGATCAGGAGTAATCCAAAGGCCGAGCTTTATGATCCAGAAATGGGACTTCGAATCCGACCAAGGCAACTGGGAGAATTTAAATTCAATTAACGGAATAAATCTGGAATTAAAAGTAACAGTAATTCCGGTAAAAACCCACCTGGTTCACTCATGTCCTTTAGGGAAAGGAAATCTGCCACCCTTACCCGGTCTGGCCGACATGTAACTCCAGACCCCGCCCCCAGCAACGTGGTTGACTCTTAACTGCCCGCTGAAATGGCCCAGCAAGCCATTCAGTCGTCAAGGGCGATTAGGGACAGGCAACAAATGCCAGCGACGCCCACATCCCATGAAAGAATGTTTTTTTTAATGTGCACAGCAAGATCCCACAAACTGCAATATGACCATGACCCAGGTGATCTAATTTCGGATGTTGGTTGAAAGATAAATATTAGCCCAGGACACCAGGGAGAGCTCCCCCACCCCCGACTCCTTCCTCCAAGAGCGGCCATGGGATCATTTGCGTCTACCGCAAGAGAGCAGACGGGGGCCTCGGTTCAACGTTTCATCTGAAAGACAGCACCTCCGACAGTGCAGCACTCCCTCAGTACTGACCCTCCGACAGCGCAGCACTCCCTCAGTACTGACCCTCCGACAGCGCAGCACACCCTCAGTACTCACCATCCGACAGCGCAGCACTCCCTCAGTACTGACCCTGCGACAGTGCAGCACTCCCTCAGTACTCACCATCCGACAGTGCAGCACTCCCTCAGTACTGACCCTCCGACAGGGCAGCACTCCCTCAGCACCGACCCTCCGACAGCGCAGCACTCCCTCAGTACTGACCCTCCGACAGCGCAGCACTCCCTAAGCACTGACCCTCCGACAGCGCAGCACTCCCTCAGCACTGACCCTCCGACAGCGCAGCACTCCCTCAGCACTGACCCTCCGACAGCGCAGCACTCCCTCAGTACTGACCCTCCGACAGCGCAGCACTCCCTCAGTACTGACCCTGCGACAGCGCAGCACTCCCTCAGTACTCACCATCCGACAGTGCAGCACTCCCTCAGTACTGACCCTCCGACAGCGCAGCACTCCCTCAGTACTGACCCTGCGACAGTGCAGCACTCCCTCAGTACTCACCATCCGACAGCGCAGCACTCCCTCAGTACTGACCCTCCGACAGTGCAGCACTCCCTCAGTACTGACCCTCCAACAGCGCAGCACTCCCTCAGCACTGACCCTCCGACAGCGCAGCACTCCCTCAGTACTGACCCTCCGACAGCGCAGCACTCCCTCAGCACTGACCCTCCGACAGCGCAGCACTCCCTCAGCACTGACCCTCCGACAGCGCAGCCCTCCCTCAGCACTGACCCTCCGACAGCGCAGCACTCCCTCAGTACTGACCCTCCGACAGCGCAGCACTTCCTCAGTACTGACGCTCCGACAGTGCAGCACTCCCTCAGTACTGACCCTCCGACAGCGCAGCACTCCCTCAGTACTCACCATCCGACAGCGCAGCACTCCCTCAGCACTGACCCTCCGACAGTGCAGCACTCCCTCAGTACAGACCCTCCGACAGCGCAGTACTCCCTCAGCACTGACCCTCCAACAGCGCAGCACTCCCTCAGTACTGACCCTCCGACAGCGCAGTACTCCCTCAGCACTGACCCTCCAACAGCGCAGCACTCCCTCAGTACTGACCCTCCGACAGCGCAGCACTACCTCAGTACTGACCCTCCGCCAGCGCAGCACTCCCTCAGTACTGACCCTCCGACAGCGCAGCACTCCCTCAGTACTGACCCATACCGACAGCGCAGCACTCCCTCAGTACTGACCCTCCGACAGTGCAGCACTCCCTCAGCACTGACCCTCCGACAGTGCAGCATTCCCTCAGTACTGACCCTCCGACAGTGCAGCACTCCCTCAGCACTGACCCTCCGACAGTGCAGCATTCCCTCAGTACTGACCCTCCGACAGTGCAGCACTCCCTCAGTACTAACCCTCCGACAGTGCAGCACTCCCTCAGTACTGACCCTCCGACAGCGCGGCACTCCCTCAGTACTGACCCTCCGATAGTGCAGCACTCCCTCGGCACTGACTCTCTGACAGCGCAGCACTCCCTCAGTACTGACCCTCTGACAGTGCAGCACTCCCTCAGTACTGACCCTCCGACAGTGCAGCACTCCCTCAGCACTGACCCTCCGACAGTGCAGCACTCCCTCAGTGCTGACCCTCCGACAGCGCAGCACTCCCTCAGCACTGACCCTCCGACAGCGCAGTACTCCCTCAGCACTGACCCTCTGACAGCGCAGCACTCCCTCAGCACTGATCCTCCGACAGCGCTGCACTCCCTCAGTACTGCACTGGGAAGTGTCAGCTTGAGATTATGTGCTCACGTCTCTGGAATGGGTCTTAAACCCACAGCCTTCTGACTCAGAGGCGCCAGCAGACGTCCTACTGTTCTACGGCTGACCCAATGGGCTGGATTTTCCATCCGGGGTCGGGACCCTGACATCGGAAGCACTTCCAGGGTCCCGACCCCGCACTGCGTCGGCATCTGATGCGCGATGTGATTTTGAAGGAGAAGGCTAGAGGGCTTGCCTGCCGTCCAATTAAGGCTGGTGATGGGGCTCCCAACGCCAATAGGAGGCCCCTCCAGCACTGGAAGAATAGAAGCCCCACCTTCCAAGGTGGACACTACCAATGTAGGAAGGAGAGAGTGTACCTCAAAATGGAGGAAAATTCCAGTCGGCCTCAGAGCATTGGCCAATTAATAAGCCCTTTAATTTCCTGAACAGGCCTGTGGTGTAAAACCCCTCCTACTTCGAACCTGCCTCTTAACAAAATGAACTGAAGGCGGGAATATGCCGGGGAATCCAGCACGCTGCTCTTCGACACCAATCTTCTGGTTCCCTCCCCGCCCGCCCGCCTCTGAACATGATTCGAAAATTCCGCCCCTTTAGTCACAAGCGCAAAGTGTCCATGAATTGCAAGGAGTGAACTTTGACTTGTGAGCTGTCTTCCTCAGGGTGAAGCTGGGATAAAGAGAATGGGTAGTCACAGGCGGTAAAGCCTACCAGATCCTTAGTTCTTCACTCACCACCCTGAAGCATTGACACTGATGAGTCCAGCAACTGTGATGGCTTCCTGTGATGAGAGGCCTAGCGGTTCCTGAGAGGCCTGTGCTCAGTGCACTTCTCTCTGTCTTTATCTCCCTCTCTTTGCAATGTTTGTTTTCTCATTTCCTGCCTGATAAAGATAAAGCAGGAATCCTCCTGTCAACAGTGCATTCAGCCAATCTCTCTGCATGCCGCTTGGGTGGGGGGGGCAGCCCTTCCTCACCCTGGTGGGAGCCTTCGTGGTTGGCAGTCATTGGGCCAGACTTGCCTCACCTGTCAGTTCAAGGAATGCCGGGTATGTGAGAGAAAGGCAGTGGGTGAGGAAAGGATCCTGAGATTCCTGCTGTGATCTCCCAGAAAGCAGTGAGTGGCAGCTCGGAGCTGATCGGCTGCCGGAACCCTCATCGGTGCCTCGCGTCACCTCCAGACTCAACTATTCCAACACATCCCTGGCGGCCTCTCACCTTCATAAGCTCAGCTGACCCCCTACCTTAACTTGAAGATCCGTTCACCCATCACCCCTCCCACCCTGTGCTCGCTGACCTACAGTGGCTTCTGGCCCAGCAATGCTTCAAATTTAAAATTCTCATTGTTTTCAAATTCCTACATGGGCCTCTCCCTGCTCCCTGCTTCTGTAACCTGCTCCAGACCCACAACCCTCTGAGATCTCTGCGATCCTCCGAGTCTGGATTATAAAATAGGCTTAAGGTCTGAAAACAGCAAGTCGGGGTGAATGGTTGTTTTTCAGACTGGAGGATGGTAGACCCAAGGGTCAGTGCTGGGACCACTGCTTTTCTTGCCATACATAAATGACTTGCATCTTGGAATACAGAGGAGAATCTCAAAATTTGCCGATGACAGCAAACTGGGAGGTGTGGCAAACAGTGAGGATGATACAAACTGCCTGTGACAGGGCATAGATAGGCCAGCAGGATGGGCAGAGAGGTGGCAGATAGAGTTTAATACTGACATTTGTGAGGTGATGCATTTTAGCAGAAGGAATAGGGAGAGGCAATGTAGACTTAATAGCACCGTGCTAAAGAGTGTGCAGGAACAGAGAGACCTGGGAGTGCATGTGCATCGATCTTTGAAGGTGGCGGGGCATATTGAGAGAGTGGTTAGTCAAGCATATGGCATTGAGGCATTGCGTACAAAAGCAGGGAAGTTATGCTGAACATTTATAAAGCTCTGGTTAGACCCCAATTAGAGTATTGCGCCCAGTTCTGTTCACCACACTTTAGGAAGGAGGTGAGGGTCCTTGAGAGGGTGCAGAGGAGATTTACCAGAATGGTTCCAGGGATGGGGGATTTTAGCTACAAGGTTAGGTTGGAGAAGCTGCGGTTGTCCTCCTGGGAGTAAAGGAGGTTGAGGGGAGATTTAATAGAGGTGTACAAGATTATGACAGGCTTAGATAAGGTAGACAAAGTAAATCTGTTCCCATTTAACAAATGGTGCAAGGACTAGGGGGGCACAGAGTGAAGGTTTTGGGCGAAAGATACAGGGGGAATGTGAGGAAGCACTTTCTTTAACGCAGTGGGTGGTGATGACCTGGAACCCGCTGCCCACAAGGTGGAAGCGGAGACGATCAATGACTTCAAGAGGAGGTTAGATGGCCACCTGAGAGAAATAGACTTGCAGGGCTAAGGGGATCGAGCCGGGGAGTGGGACTGGCAGCATAAAACTTCCCAAGGTGCTCCACAGGAGTGTTGTATCGCAACATTTGACACTGTGCCACATAAAGAGATATTAAGGACAGGTGACCAAAAGCTCGGTCAAAGAGATGGGTTTTAAGGAGCATCTTAAAGGAGGAGAGAGAGGTGGAGAGGTTTAGGGAGGGAATTTAAGAGCTCAGGGCCCCAGGCAGCTCAAGGCCCGGCCGCCAATGGTGCAGCAATTAAAAACATGGATGGACGAGACAGGCATCAAGAACTGGCCCAGTAGCACCTGGTCTTGGCCAACTGTTACCAGGCATGGCATCTGGAGTGATCGAAGGAGATTGAAGGGCAGGGGGTGCGGTTTGCGACACTCCTGGGATCTCCACATGCCTGGTCATGTGTTTACCTTTCATTTCCTTCGATTAATTAGTCATAAAAATGTTGGAGGTGGCTGAAAAAAAAAGGGTTAACCAGTCAGGTAACCAGTTGGGGCAGGATTTTGCCGTCGGCTTCTGGACCCCACTTTGGGGTGAAAAACCTGGTCCCCAGCCACCCCCATTTGCCAGCAGCGGATTTTTACTGCAGGCGGCCTCCTAACTGGACAATTAAGGACGGCGGGCACTGCTGAGGCGGGTCGGGGATCAAGAGGGCGCCTCAACATGCAGGCCCCTCTGATTGCAGGGGAAACACCTCCGGATGGCTCATTGGGGCTGGGCCATGAGTCTACCTTTCCTGGGCCCCGTGATGACGGATGGGTCAGGCAGCCAATGGCGCGAGTGTGGGGGAGGGGTGGAGGTGAGAGGTCATGTGAGAGGCATTCTCCACCCCGGGAAGCCCTGGATTCCCGCTCCTTGAGTATATTCAAGACTGAGATCAGTAGATTTTTCGGGCACAAGGGGAACTAAAGAATCCGGGGGGGGTTGGACGGGAAACTGGAATTGAGGTGGAAGACCAGCCATGATCTTATGGAATGGTGGAGCAGGGCTCAAGGGGCTGAGTGGCCTACTCCCACTCCTATGTTCTTAACTATCTGGTTGCTCCGAGTGGAAAATTCAAGACAGTAACAAATTGAGAGGGAATCGGTGGCGGGGATGGGAATTCAGTTTAATCTGGGTTCTCTGGGAAAGCTTTCAACATCTGTTGGAGTTATTCCTGAGCCTTGCTTAGCACCAATGATTTAGCCTCTTAACCGACCCAGAGAGAGGTTCCTTGAGGCAGCAGATGTTGGCAGCTGTGAATGTTTGCTTTAGAAATAGCTCTAATTTGGTGATTAGATTGTGATACATTCCAGCCCTTAAGTGCCTCATCATCAGCTTCCCCTGGTTAGCCCACATCAAAATACTGGCTGAACAGCAGCTGACCTGCGATTCCCAAGTCACCAGGCCCCTGCCATGTGCTGTTTTGCATTCCATCAGATATTTATCCACACTGAACACAGCCAAGTAAACCAGGAATGCCTCCCAGGCAGGCCTTCGCCCGACAGGCCTTTAGCAGGAGGCCTCCGGCCAGGCCTTGACATATAGGCCTCTGGCCTGGCGTTGAAGTGAAGGAGCTCTTAAGCCATGCACTGGATATCTTGAGGCCTCCGACCAGGCCCGGTATACCAGAAGCCTGCCACTGAGGCCTTGGATATTTTGAGGTTTTGACTGCATAAGCTACCTACAACACTGACCACATTGTGGTACATGGGAGTGAACGTGTATAATACATGAGCCAAGATGATTACAGAGGCATGACTTTATTGCAAAGTGTGGCTATTTCTAACTCAAATTGCCAGCTGCAAACCTCGATTAAAAACAACAATTTGCATTTATATAGCACCTTTAATGTAGTAAAACGTCCTGAGGCGTTTCCCGAGGCCTACTTGCGACTCCAGACCCACAGCAATGTGGTTGACTCTTAACTGCCCTCTGGAATGGCCTAGCAAGTCATTCAGTTGTCAAGGGTGATTAGGGATGGGCAACAAATGCTGGCCTTGCCAGTGACGCCCAGATCCCCTGATAGAATGAAAAATCCCACCCAGCTGGGCACCGGTGGAGAGGCGTTGGAGGAGGATGGTGTGGTCAACCATGTTAAAGGCTGCAGACAGGTGGAGAAGGACAAGGAGAGAACGTTTACCTTTGTCACGGTCACACAGGCTGTCCTTCGTGACTTTGATCAGAGCTGTTTCGGTGGCCGGGACAGAAACCTGACGGGAGGGATTCGTTCCAGGAAAGACGGGCACGGATTTTGGAGGCGACAAAAGGACTTTGGAGAGGGAAGGGAGGTTGGAGCTGAGGTATTAGGAAGCGAGGACAGCGGGGGCCGAGGGTTGGATTTTTGAGGAGGGGGTTAATGATGGCAGATCGAAGGGGGGGGGGGGCAGTACCCGAGGAGACAGGATTGTTAACGATGAGGGGCCAGGAAGGGCAGTCAGTGGTCAGAAAATCAATGAAAATAGGGCTTGAGGGGGTAGGAGGTGGGCCCCATGATCAAGAGGGCATGAGGGGATATAGGGGAGAAACTAGAGATAGAGGCAAATTCAGAGTTCGGGCAGAGGAAGTTTGGACGATGGACTAGGCAAGGGAAGGAAACGGCGGAGGCAGCTGATCTGACGGTGTCAATCTCAGTGACAAAGAAGTCTATGATCTCCTTGCACTTGTTGTTGGAGCTGAGGGTGGCGGAGGCGGGAAGAGGGGTTCGAGAAGATGGTTTGCAGTAGAGAAAAGAAGCCAGGGGCTTATCTTTGCATTCCGAGATGATCCTCGAATAGCGAGCAGTTTTGACAGACGAGAGCAGGACCTGATAGTGCGTTAAGTGTTCCAGCCACGTCTGGCAGTGAATGGCTAAACGACTTGTCCGCCATAATCCCTTCAAGTCGTCGTCCCTTGGGCTTAAGGGAGCGGAGATGAGGACGGAACTGGGGCAACAGTCAAGGTGAGAGAGAGTAATGGCTTTAGTAGGAATTTGTGCGGCAGCGGTGTTACTAACCCATCACTGGGGGACTAATATAAATGGGGCACACAGAATGATGTAGAGGCGTTACTGGGGGAATGATTAAAATGGGACACACAGAATAATATTGACTCATCATTGGGGGGGGATTCGATAACTGGGGACACACAGGATACTGAATCATCAGTAGGGGAATGACATAGATGGGACACACACAGCGATGGTGAATTTGAGCGGCTTTCACTGGTAAGTGTTTGTAATTTTTCTCAACTCCACTGCTTAAAACTCCACCCTAAAAAAAGAACATGGCTGGTCAAGCGGAGAAATGGCTCCAAGAACACGGAGCCAATTGGAGTCACGTGCAAGCGGGCCCAGGCTGGACGGCCAAATCCTTTCCCTGAACGCACGGCTAACACTACAACAACAACTTGCATTTATATAGTATCTTTAACGGAGTAAGATGGCCCAAGGTGCTTCATCAAGCCAGTAATTGACAAAGAGACGAACGTAAGTGAGGACCTGTAAACAATCATTATTACGGAAGAGGTAGTGTTGGGCAAGCTAATGGAGCTAAGGATTGATAAGTCTCCTGGCCCTGATGGAATGCATCCCAGGGTACTAAAAGAGATGGCGGGAGAAATAGCAGGTGCACTGGCGGTAATTTTCCAAAATTCGCTGGACTCTGGGGTAGTCCCAGCAGATTGGAAAACAGCAGATGTGACGCCACTGTTTAAAAAGGGAGGTAGACAAAAGATGGGGAATTATAGACCGGTTAGCTTAACCTCTGTAGTGGGGAAGATGCTTGAGTCTATTATCAAGGAAGAAATAGCAGGGCATCTCGATAGAAATTGTCCCATTGGGCAGACGCAGCATGGGTTCATGAAGGGCAGGTCATGCTTGACAAATCTTTTGGAATTCTATGAGGACATTACGAGCAAGGTGGACAATGGGGACCCAGTGGATGTAGTGTACCTAGATTTCCAAAAGGCCTTCGACAAGGTGCCACACAAGAGGCTGCTGCATAAGATAAGGATGCATGGCGTTAGGGGTAAAGTATTAGCATGGATAGAGGATTGGTTGACTAACAGGAAGCAGAGAGTGGGGATAAATGAGTGCTATTCTGGTTGGCAATCAGTCACTAGTGGTGTGCCTCAGGGATCGGTGTTGGGACCACAATTATTTACGATTTATATAGATGATTTGGAGTTGGGGACCACGTGTAGGGTGTCAAAGTTTGCAGATGACACTAAGATGAGTGGCAGAGCAAAGTGTGCAGATGACTGTGAAACTTTGCAGAGGAACATAGATATATTGAGTGAGTGGGCAAAGGTCTGGCAGATGGAATACAATGTTAATAAATGTGAAGTCATTCATTTTGGTAGGAGTAACAGTAAAAAGGATTATTACTTGAATGGTAAAAAGTTGCAGCATGCTGCTATGCAGAGGGACCTGGGTGTCCTTGTGCATGAATCGCAGAAGGTTGGTCTGCAGGTACAGCAAGTAATTAGAAAGGCAAATGGAATTTTGTCCTTCATTGCTAAAGGGATTGAGTTTAAAAGCAGAGAGGTTATGTTGCAGCTGTATAAGGTACTGGTGAGGCCGCACCTGGAGTACTGTGTGCAGTTTTGGTCTCCTTACTTGAGAAAGGATGTACTGGCACTGGAGAGGGTGCAGAGGAGGTTCACTAGGTTGATTCCGGAGTTGAGGAGGTTGGTTTATGGGGAGAGACTGAGTAGATTGGGATTATATTCATTGGAATTCAGAAGAATGAGGGGGGATCTTATAGAAACATATAAAATTATGAAGGGAATAGATAAGATACAAGTAGAGAGGATGTTTCCACTGGCAGGTGAAGCTAGGACAAGAGGGCACAGCCTCAAGATTAGAGGGAGCAGATTTAGGACTGAATTAAGAAGGAACTTCTTCACCCAGAGGGTTGTTAATCTATGGAATTCCTTGCCCAGTGAAGTAGCTGACGCTTCTTCAGTAAACGTTTTTAAAGCTAAGGTAGATATCTTTTTGAACAATAAAGGAATTAAGGGATAGGGTGAGAGCGCGGGTAAGTGGATCTGAGTCCACGAAAAGATCAGCCATGATCTTATTGAATGGCGGAGCAGGCTCGAGGGGCCGGACGGCCTACTCCTGCTCCTAGTTCTTATGATCTTATGATCTTCTGATCAAACAGAAATTGACACCAAGCCAAAGAAGGGCGGCTAAATTGGTCAATGACGCAGGATTTAAGGAGCGATTTTAAGGAGGAGAGAGAAAGAGACCTGGAGAAATTTAGGGAGGGAACTCCAGAGCTTGGGGCCCAGGCAGCTGAAGGCAAGGCCACCAATGGTGGAGTGATGGAAATCGGGGGATAAGCAAGAGGCCAAACGTCAAATTTATCCAGCATTGTACACTCCCAACCCCCTCAGAAAATAAATCCTGTGCCTTCAAGGTGGAGGTGGATTTCTCTTTAACTCCAAAGTGTTCTTGAGTTTTTTTGTTAACTGCGAGCCTCTGTCCCGCTGCACTTTCAGTATTATCACTTGTTTTGACAGGTCCCTGGTTTGCTCAACACCATTCTGGGCTGTTTTTATGCTTTTAGCTGTATCCCCTCTTTGCTTTTTGTTTTGATGTTATCAGCTTTACTTAGCTTACATATCTCAGTGTTTCTAGGCCAAAACTCTATCCTTTGGGTGAGTTGAAAGTGCTACAAAATACACGACAGGCCAACAAGTGCATGGAAAGGGAAAATGTTAATTATCAGGCACCATGACTTCTGATGCAACTTACTACAGAAGCAATCTCTCAGAGTGTGGGAACAATTGCAGTGAGTGCCCGGGTGTGTGTTATGAGTGGCATTGTGTGGCGCAGAGGGGTCCAGTAGCACAGTAGTCATGTTCCTAGACTTGTAATCTAGCAGTGTGGCTAATGCTCTGGAGATGTGGGTTCAAATCCCACCACAGTAACAGGGGAATTTAAATTCAGTTTATTAAATTAATCTGGAATAAAAATTTAGTATCAGTAATGCTGACTGCAGGATTATTGTGAAAAACCCCTCTGGTTCACTAAAGTCCTTTCGGGACGGAAATCCGCCATCCTTACCCGGTCTGGCCGACATGTGTTGTGTTCGAGAAGGCGGTTTGCCGCCTCTTGCTCAAGGGCAATTAGGAATGGGCGATAAATGCGGGCCTAGCCAGCGACGCCAACATCCTGACAATATTTCTTAAAAAATAAGTTGACATTTCGGTCCAGTACTGTGGGAGTGCGGCAAAGTCAGACAGAGTGTCTTTTCGGTGAGACCTATCGGCCCTCCCAGGCAGACGTTAAAAAAAAAAACTCCCCTGATGCTATTGGAAGAAGAGATAGCTGACTCCACCTCAAAGGTCCTTCATTGGCTATTGAGATGCCCTGAGGATGTGAAAGGCTGTATATAAATGCAAAACTGTGCTTTGTTTCTTGACGGTGGTATTTGATTTGGCAATTATTTCAACACGTGATCTTAGCCTCTCCCTTGAGCAGATCAGTCTCCTTCGGAGTCATGGCAACTGAATAATAGTGGGACCAAAAGGGTTAAATTACGAGGACAAGTTGCACGGACTAGGCCTGTATTCCCTCGAGTGTCGAAGATTAAGGGGTGATCTAATCGAGGGGTTTAAGATGATTAAAGGATCCGAGAGGGTCGATAGAGAGAAACTATTTCCTCTGGTGAGGGGGTGGTGGAGGAGGGGGGGGGGGGAGTCCAGAACAAGGGGGCAGAACCTGAAAATTAAAGCCAGGCCGTTCAGGGGTGATGTCAGGAAGCGCTTCTTCACACAAAGGGGGAATCTGGAACTCTGTCCCCCACCACCCACCCCCGCTCCCCCACTAAGACTGAGAGCGAGAGATTTGTGTTTGCTAACTGTATCAATGCTGCCAGAACCAAGGCAGAGAAATGAGGTTGAGGTATACTCCGTGAATTGATGGGCAGAACAGGCCCGAGGGCTGAACGGCCTGCTCCTGCTCCTGTGGGTTTCAGCTGAGCGGGGAGTAACCGGGCGCTAAGGAGCGGCGACTGGTCAGGAGAGAGAATAAAGGGAAAAGAAAAGCCAGGTTTCATGCCGGGGGCTGCGAGGAATTTAAAACAATAACTCAGACTGAATCACCAGCTTGAAACGAGGCCAGTTGCCCGTTGCTTTGTACTGGCACACTTCCAAAATTCATTAAACGGGTCCCTCTCATCTGAGCACCAGATTTTCTTTTTATATTCTGGACTCCTCAGGGCATCATTCACGCCATGGGGGAGTGGGGGGGCCCTGAAATTCTCAGGACCGCCATCTGAGTGGCTATTTATTGCCCGAGTTCTCGTCTTCACATTTGCCTGCTTTTAACCGCCTTTTAATGTTATTCTCTGTGCCAACATATCATTAATAATAGGGTAGTACAGACAGAAGGAAGAATTCGGCCCATCAAGTCTGTGCCAGCTCTTTCAACGAGCAATCCAGTTAGTCCCACTACACTAACCCCCTACCCCCCCCCCCCCCACTGCTCGTTCCCCATATCCCTGCAATTATTTCGCCTTGAAGTATTCATCCAATTCTCTTTTGAAGGCCCCTCTTAGCCCTCTCTACTCAAAGGAGGTATCTAAATCTACTGTGACATCTCTGAAGGATTAATAAAAACGCGTGGAGTTAATGGTGCTCTCTGGATTTCTTTTTTTGTTAAACAGTTGAACCCAGAGACGCTAGAGTTCCCCACTTCTCCACCTCCTCTTGTGAACACTTTTCCCGGGAATCTTCTGCCTGTACGCTCTCCCCCTTCCGTCGCCTGTCTTCTGACTGTTCCAGGTTGTCCTGAGCTGCCTCGTGAGTGTACCGATGACCTTTAACACCTGCTCCTGGTTTGGTTTGGGCCTAGGGCCTAGGCTTCATCTCTCTTTCGCTGCCAATCCAATTTTCTAACCGAATGTGAGGGTAGTTCTCGCCTGTGCCCTTGGCTGTGAAACCTGGTCGGAAATTAAAATTGCAGACAGGGTTACCAGCGAGCGGCAGTCTCAATTAAGGCCTCAAAGGCCTGCATTTTGCTATCTTCAGCCTGGAACTCTGTTGACCCTCCAGTCCATCAGGGGGTCTCTGAACCAGCCCTAGTGTCGTTTTTTTTTTCCCCAGACCATACCTCACTTCCCACTACCGGAGAGCCCAACAATTGTGGGATGAGGTAGAAGGCCGGGAATGGTTTCCGCCACCTAATGCTGTGTCTACCCCAGGCTCATGCAGGCCTAGCACTGGTCATCAAGGACACCTCGGGAATCGCAGCGTGGGACAATGTGGGGAGGCCCATCCCTAAAGGCCGGGTTTGCATCTCTGTCAGAAACAGTCAAGAGGATGATGTTTCCTCTTTTGTTCCCAAAGGGTCTCCATTGCAGTAGCGATCGAGGGAGTGCTGCACTATCTGCCCTCTTGGGCGTAAAAGATCCCATGACCACTATTGGAAGAAGAGCAGGGGAGTGCTTCCTGGCGTTGGGGCCAATTGTCGCATCTTTCTTTGTGGGAGCTTGCTGTGCACAAATTGGCCACCAGGCTTCCTTAGAAAAAAAAGGACTAGTGACTACATTTCAAAAGTAATTAACTGGCGCGCTTTGGGATGTTCCCGAGGTTCTGGTAGGGGAGGTGTAAATGCAAGCTCTGTCGACGGGAGGCAAGAGTGTAATCTCAACAACAACTTATATTTATGTAGCACCTTTAACTTAATAAAACTTCCCAAGGTGCTTCACAGGAGCGTTGTAAAGCAAAATTTGACACCGAGCCACATCAGGAGATATTCGGGACAGGTGACCTAAAGCTCGGTCTAAGAGGTCAGTTTTAAGGAGTGTTTTAAAGGAGGAGAGAGAGAGAGGCGGAGAGGGTTTAGGGAGGGAATTCCAGAGCTCGGGGCCCCAGGCAGCTGAAGGCATGGCCGCCAATGGTGGAGCGATGGGAAATCGGGGGATGCTCAAGGGGTCAGAATTGGAGGACAGTGGAGATCTCAGATGGTTATAGGGGGCTGGGGGGGGGGGTGGGGTTTGGAGATATTGGGAGGGTTGAGGGCCATGGAGCCATTTGAAAACAAGGATGAGAATTTAAAAATCAAAGCTTTGCTTAAGCGAGAGCCAGCGAGCACAGTTTGGGGGGTGGGGGGGAGGGGGTGATGGGTGAACGGTACTTGGTGCGAGTTAGGACGTGAGTTTTGGATGACCTCAGGTTTCCGGAGGGTGGGTTGTGGGAGGCTGGCCAGGATTGTGTTGGAACGGAGGTAACAAAGGCGTGGATGAGGGTTTCAGCAGCAGATGAGCTGAGACAGGGGACAGAGTCGGGCTACTTTATGGAGGTGGCAATAGACAATCTTAGTGATGGCGCAGAAATGTGGACCGAAGCTCATCTCGGGGTCAAATGTGAAGCCAAGATTGCGAGCAGTCTGGTTCATCCCCAGGCAGCCTACTTCTCATTTTATGCGGAAGAATTAAAATTGTAGGAGTGCCAACAACATTCCAGAGTGTAATGGGCAGCCAAGACTGGCGTTCACACAATGCCAGCCTAAGCCAGTGACTCACACAGTGTAATCTCTGCCTTCACAGCTCTCTCTTTAATTGCTGCCTGATCAAAGGCTTTTCCAAATACAAAGTGATTTGTACATGCGGCTCGGTGTAAATAATGGGACTTTAATTGCTCTGGTTCCTGGTTCTCTGTCGAATTGAATCTGACCTCGGCGTCTGAAAGGGAGGGCATCGCAACGACTGGTGTTTACCTCTCGGTTTTTAAAAAATGCCCTTCGGCGCCAGCAACAATGACTTGTGTTTATATCGTGCGTTTGACATGGTAAGATGTTCCAGCAATGTTATCACCTAAACGTATGCAGCTGAGCCACATAAGGTGATATTAGGCTAGGCGATCAAAGAGGCAGGTTTAAAGGAGGTGAGACAGGGTTGAGGTCGTTCCCACAAGCAGCCATGCCTCGTACAGACATGCACGCACGACCTCACTGGCACGCACTCACTCGCACGCGCACCCACGCACGCGTTCACTCACGCACACGCACTCACTCGTATGCACACACGCACTCTCAGGCACACACAATCTGAGGCCCCATCTGATCACTGAGGTGGCCAGACAAGACCTCAATATTGGAAGAAAAGCTGGGCAGTTTCCCACATAATAACTCCCCCCGTCTCCTCCTCTCCCCCGTCTCCACCTCTGCCGTCTCCTCCTCTCCCTTGTCTTCTCCTCTCCCCATCTCCTCACACCCGTCTCCTAACACCCCCATCTCCCCCTGTCCCCCATCTCCTCCTCCTCTCCCCCGCCTCCTCCATTCCCCGTCTCCTCCTCCCTCCGCCTCTGTCTCCTCTCCCTTCCCTCTGTCTCCCTCCTCCCCCACTCGTCCCCTCTCTTCCTATTCCTCTCCGCTCTCCCTCCCTCTCTCAGGGCTCCACCAGCTCCTATCAAGCGGGCACTGCAGATGCACAGCCCGAGTGCTGGGGCTGTGAGTGGATGAATGATAATGAGTGTTGGAATCTGCCAACCTGACTGAACATCAAAGTCTTGGTGTCTGAGTGAGTCACCTCTTTTCTGGCCGCTGTGTGGGTTTCAGTTGTTTGACAATTTTACTCCAGAGTTCCACATCACAGCACACAAAGAATAAAGATCATACAGTCACAAGATGACATAATCGAAACACATTACATGGGCCATTCAGCCCATCAACAGTAGACTGCATTCACAAAGCACCTTTTACCGTAGGGAAACATCCTAAGGTTTAATTTAGCTATAATTTGACACCAAGCCACATAAGGAGATATTAGGGACAAAGCTTGGTCAAAGAGGTCAGTTTTAAGGAGCGTCTGAAAGGAGGAGAGAGAGAGGCGGAGAGGGTTTAGGGAGGGAATTCCAGAGCTCGGGGCCCCAGGCAGCTGAAGGCATGGCCGCCAATGGTGGAGCGATGGGAATCGGGAGATGGGGAAGAGGGCAGATTTGGAGGAGCGCAGGGATCTCGGAGGGTTGGAGGAGGTTATAGAGATGGCAGATGAGGGTGTGGTCACAAGGCCAGGGGGAGTTTAGAATGTGCGAATGAGAATACGATATCTGAGGTGTTAATTGACTGGGAGCCCATGTAGGTCAGTGAGCACCTGGGGCGACGAGTGAGCAGGACTTGGTGTGAGTTAGACTTCGAATGGCAGTTCAGCTCATTCGTCCAGAAAAGCCTCTGACCAACCCAACCCCCATTCACCCACCAGCACAGATCGAACGACATGGGAGTGTGTCGGTATTTACAGGGGGGTCCCCGGGGAGTCTGTCAGTATTTACAGAGGGGTCCCGGGGGAGTGTGTCGGTATTTACAGGGGGGTCCCGGGGGAGTGTGTCGGTATTTACAGAGGGGTCCCGGGGGAGTGTGTCGGTATGTACAGGGGGTCCCCGGGGAGTGTGTCAGTATTTACAGGGGGGTCCCCGGGGAGTCTGTCAGTATTTACAGAGGGGTCCCGGGGGAGTGTGTCGGTATTTACAGGGGGGTCCCCGGGCAGTGTGTCAGTATTTACAGGGGGGTCCCCGGGCAGTGTGTCAGTATTTACAGGGGGGTCCCCAGGGAGTGTGTCAGTATTTACAGGGGGTCCCCGGGGAGTGTGTCGGTATTTACAGGGGGGTCCCCGGGGAGTGTGTCAGTATTTACAGGGAGTCCCCGGGGAGTGTGTCAGTATTTACAGAGGGGTCCCAGGGGAGTGTGTCGGTATTTACAGGGGGGTCCCGGGGGAGTGTGTCTGTATTTACAGAGGGGTCCCCGGGGAGTGTGTCAGTATTTACAGAGGGGTCCCGGTGGAGTGTGTCGGTATTTACAGGGGGGTCCCCGGGGAGTGTGTCAGTATTTACAGGGGGGTCCCCGGGGAGTGTGTCAGTATTTACAGGGGGGTCCCCGGGGAGTGTGTCAGTATTTACAGAGGGGTCCCGGGGGAGTGTGTCGGTATTTACAGAGGGGTCCCGGGGGAGTGTGTCAGTATTTACAGGGGGTCCCCGGGGAGTGTGTCAGTATTTACAGAGGGGTCCCGGGGGAGTGTGTCAGTATTTACAGGGGGTCCCCGGGGAGTGTGTCAGTATTTACAGAGGGGTCCCGGGGGAGTGTGTCGGTATTTACAGTGGGGTCCCGGGGGAGTGTGTCTGTATTTACAGAGGGGTCCCCGGGGAGTGTGTCAGTATTTACAGAGGGGTCCCGGGGGAGTGTGTCGGTATTTACAGGGGGGTCCCCGGGGAGTGTGTCAGTATTTACAGGGGGGTCCCCGGGGAGTGTGTCAGTATTTACAGGGGGGTCCCCGGGGAGTGTGTCAGTATTTACAGAGGTGTCCCGGGGGAGTGTGTCGGTATTTACAGAGGGGTCCCGGGGGAGTGTGTCGGTATTTACAGAGGGGTCCCGGGGATTGTGTCGGTATTAACAGGGGGTCCCGGGGGAGTGTGTCGGTATTTACAGGGGGGTCCCCGGGGAGTGTGTCAGTATTTACAGAGGGGTCCCGGGGATTGTGTCGGTATTAACAGGGGGTCCCGGGGGAGTGTGTCGGTATTTACAGAGGGGTCCCGGGGATTGTGTCGGTATTTACAGGGGGGTCCCTGGGGGAGTGTGTCGGTATTTACAGGGGGTCCCCGGGAGTGTGTCGGTATTTACAGGGGGATCCCTGGGGGAGTGTGTCGGTATTTACAGGGGGTCCCGGGTGAGTGTGTCGGTATTTACAGGGGGGTCCCTGGGGGAGTGTGTCGGTATTTACAGGGGGTCCCGGGGGAGTGTGTCGGTATTTACAGGGGGTCCCCGGGAGTGTGTCGGTATTTACAGAGGGGTCCCGGGGGAGTGTGTCGGTATTTACAGGGGGGTCCCTGGGGGAGTGTGACGGTATTTACAGGGGGTCCCCGGGAGTGTGTCAGTATTTACAGGGGGTCCCGGGGGAGTGTGTCAGTATTTACAGGGGGTCCCGGGTGAGTGTGTCGGTATTTACAGGGGGTCCCCGGGGGAGTGTGTCGGTATTTACAGGGGGGTCCCGGGGGAGTGTGTCGGTATTTACAGGGGGGTCCCCGGGGAGTGTGTCGGTATTTACAGGGGGGTCCCCGGGGAGTGTGTCGGTATTTACAGGGGGGTCCCGGGGGAGTGTGTCGGTATTTACAGGGGGGTCCCCGGGGAGTGTGTCGGTATTTACAGGGGGTCCCCGGGAGTGTGTCAGTATTTACAGGGGGGTCCCGGGGGAGTGTGTCGGTATTTACAGGGGGGTCCCGGGGGAGTGTGTCGGTATTTACAGGGGGTCCCCGGGAGTGTGTCGGTATTTACAGGGGGGTCCCGGGGGAGTGTGTCGGTATTTACAGGGGGGTCCCGGGGGAGTGTGTCGGTATTTACAGGGGGGTCCCCGGGGAGTGTGTCGGTATTTACAGGGGGTCCCCGGGAGTGTGTCGGTATTTACAGGGGGGTCCCGGGGGAGTGTGTCGGTATTTACAGGGGGGTCCCGCGTGAGTGTGTCGGTATTTACAGGGGGGTCCCCGGAGAGTGTGTCAGTATTTACAGGGGGGTCCCCGGGGAGTGTGTCAGTATTTACAGGGGGTCCCCGGGGAGTGTGTCAGTATTTACAGGGGGTCCCGGGGGAGTGTGTCAGTATTTACAGGGGGTCCCCGGGGAGTGTGTCGGTATTTACAGGGGGGTCCCCGGGGAGTGTGTCAGTATTTACAGGGGGTCCCGGGGGAGTGTGTCGGTATTTACAGGGGGTCCCCGGGGAGTGTGTCAGTATTTACAGAGGGGTCCCCGGGGAGTGTGTCGGTATTTACAGGGGGGTCCCCGGGGAGTGTGTCAGTATTTACAGGCGGGTCCCCGGGGAGTGTGTCAGTATTTACAGAGGGGTCCCGGGGGAGTGTGTCGGTATTTACAGGGGGGTCCCCGGGGAGTGTGTCGGTATTTACAGGGGGGTCCCGGGGGAGTGTGTCGGTATTTACAGGGGGGTCCCGGGTGAGTGTGTCAGTATTCACAGGGGGTCCCCGGGGATTGTGTCAGTATTTACAGTTGGGTCCCCGGGTGTGTGTCAGTATTCACAGTTGGGTCCCCGGGTGTGTGTCAGTATTCACAGGGGGTTCCCCGGGAGTGAGTCGGTATTTACAGGGGGTCCTTGGGAATGGATCATTATTTTCAGGGAATGGCCTGTCTCCCATTGTAGCCTTTACACCAGACTGAGCTGTATCCCCTCCCTCTCCCTCGGGGATTTGTCCATGCCCTCACCATCCTTAGCGGTTACACCCAACTGCTCCAGGGCATCATCCATTAATCCCAGCCATCGACACCTCACTCTGTGTTTGCTCCTCCTTCCCTGGACTTTGCACGCTCCATATTCAATTACCTGCCTCTGTCTGTCCCTCCCTCTCACTTCGGCTGCTCCTTTTCTCCAGCCT
This sequence comes from Heterodontus francisci, assembly GCF_036365525.1. NCBI lineage: Eukaryota > Metazoa > Chordata > Chondrichthyes > Heterodontiformes > Heterodontidae > Heterodontus > Heterodontus francisci. The sequence goes on along the minus strand of NC_090418.1, from coordinate 10,494,129 downwards.
CTCTCCGTCCCCCCCGTCCGACACCCTGCCTCTTACCCCCTTCCTGTTCATCCATCCCTCTCTCTTCCCCTCCCCCACCACCAAAACCCGAAACCTTGACATTGATGGACTGAAGCTTGAGGAAGGAAAAAGGCTGAAGTCAGTTTAGACGTTGCAGCCTCAGGAGTGTTGTCCCTGAACAGTGTTTCCCATTGTCCTGATCATTCCCCATCGCTGGGATGTGTGTTTGCTTGAAAGAGTGAGTGAGGGTGCTGGGGATGGAGGACATTCCCTGGGTCTCTGGGTCGTACTGGAGGATGGTCATTTGAGAGACACAGTTGTTGGTGTAACTCTCTGACACATGGTGCACACATGGTGTATGTTCCTGCATCTATAGAGCGCCTCTCACAACTTCGGGGTGTCATAAAGTGCTTTGAAGCCAATTTTCGAAGCTCCAGCAGGTCTTCAACACGTTCCCTCCATCATGGCATTGGGAGCGTCAGCCTGGATTAAGGGATCGAGCCTCTGGAGCAGGACTCGAACCCACGGCCTTACCCAGCAGCGTGCAAGCCACGAGGCGACTTTACTCCACACGTGTCTTGACAGGGCGGCTTAGGGAGTGCAGGCAAGCAGGAGGTTGAGACTGGGGAAGGAGGTAGCAGAGGCAGAGACTGCTAGTCTGCACTTTCAGTATTGTTTGTTCACTGAGGTCTTGATCTCCCTGGCTGCCTTTTCAATGCTGTTTGAACCTGGTTTCTTTTTTCCCATCAAGCCTATTGTGAAGGCCGGGCCTAGTCTCCATCCCCCATCCCCATGGCCCCTTTATTGGCACAGGAAGCCGTCTCTCGCCTCTGTTGTATGGCACGTTTCCTCGGCCTCCAAGGTCAGGCTTCTCCCAGAAACCTGCGCGACCTTGTTTTCCAGGCTTGTTTTCGAACTGGACCCAAAAAAAAAAAAACAGGAAGAAGTGGCTTTTATTTGATCGGTCAACAGTAGTTCCCTCACCAGTAGGCCCCGCTGATCGATTTGGTTACATTATAAACACTGCACCCCCCACCGCCCCCCCCCAGGTTGGTGCTATTCCAGAGGGCACAGGGCTAAATCAGATGATCGTCAGTCTGGATCGTGGGGGGTAGAGGCTGGTGGGGGGGGGTGGGGGGTGGGGGTTGCCGGTTGAATCGGCCTCAGTTCCCCTGGGCTAGAGCAGAGCAAGATCCCGCTCTCTATTTTTTTATCGTCGGCGACTCATTCTTGGGAGTGCTTGTGTCTGGATGTTGCGTGTCAGCTGGGGCTCAGTTGGGGGGGCCTCCCCTCCCCCCCCCCCCCAAAACTTTCTCTCTCTCTCTCTTCAAGATACCAGTGGTCATGAAAGGCGCTACATAAATGCAAGTAATAGAGTCAGAACTGTAAAGAAGGAGGCCATTCAGCCCGTCCAGCCCATGCTGGCTCTCTGTAGAGCAATCCAGTCTTTTTTGTTTTGAATGATCTTAAATCTGTGTCCCTCCGGTTACCGACCCTCCCGTCAGTGGAATTTACTCGATCAAAAACCCCTTCATGGTTTTGAACGCCTCGATTGAATCTCCCCTTAGCCTCGAAGGAGAACAATCCCAGCTTCTCCCAGTCTCTCCACATCGACTGAAGTCCCTCATCCCTGGTCCCATTCCAGTAAATCTCCTCCGCACCGTCTCCGAGGCCTTGACATCCTTCCTAAAGTGCGGAGCCCGGAATTGGACACAAAAGTCCAGCTGAGGCCTAACCAGTGATCTATAAAGGCCACATTTTAATTCTAAGTACTTTTCCTGTCCATCAAGCCTATTGTAACTGGAGGGTAAGGTTTCGACGGGGAGATTTTTATCCCCCTCAGCTGGAGCACCTTAAACAGCACTTGTCTGTTTACCGGCAGGTATGAACCAGTTGAGGTAAGATTGCAGATTGTCAGTGTACAGGTTATCATCCTCCTCCGAGACTCCCATTTGGCACTGAACTCCGGATCTCTCTTTGTCTGGATATCAGCTATCAAGGCGTGAGCTTTCTACATGTTGCAACCTCCCAAGAAGGCGACTTGACAGGGCTTGATCCTGGGTCCCTGCCGTGTTGGGGAGAAAGGGCCTCGGAGGCAGACCGTGCCTTTGCGTGTTGTGTAAACATACAGCAAGAGAAGAGACGCTTGAGGCGGGCACTGCAGAACTTGCACTTTCTACACTCCTGAGCTCACCCAGGTCCTGTCAGAGCCCAGACTGTAAACAGAAAGTCAGACTCTCTCAGGCACACACGCACACACACACATCTACTTATCTCCCATCACTCCCAGTTGATGCTCTCTTTGAAGAGGGCAATGTAATCGAGGAGCCATAAGCCTCCCCCCCTTCCCAATTAAGATTGGTCTCCGCGACAACCTTTGGACAGTTGTTGATCAGGAGACAGTCCGAGCGTTGACCATTAATCTGGGCTGTCCTGCTCTCTTGAGGAGTGTTCAGGCCCTCGAGTCTGTTTCGCAATTCCTGGCTGATTTGTAACCTCAAGTCCATGCGCCCACATTCCTTAACACCCTCACCCTGTAAAAATCGATTAACCTCAGTCTTGAAAGTTCAAATTGGCCCCCATCCTTTGTGGGGGAGAGCGTTCCGGAGAGTTCTTTGCGTGAGCGAGTGCTTCCCAACGTCGCCCTGAAAGATGGCGCACCCCAGCCTTTGTTCTGGACTCTCCCCACCGGAGGAAATAGTCTCTCCGATCTGTATTTGGCCATACAGATCAGTTTCATTCATTACATGAGGTGTCTCACTATTGCCATTACAGGTTACTTTTACAGTGTACATTACGTTACCTGTCATACATTCTATGGTGTATACAGCCCGAGGGGTTTCCCATGGATCCAGCCCCTCAGTTCAGCTTGGTGGGGGGACCTTACACAGTGGTCTTTCCCCATTGAGCCTTTGCTGCGGCTGCCCCAAGCTTTAGTGCGTCCCTCGGCACTTAGTCCTGGACTTTGGAATGTGCCAGTCTGCAACTCTTCGCTCTGGAAGACCAGCAAGTTTCGGGCAGACCAAAGAGCATCTTTCACCAGGTTGATGGTCCTCCAACAGCAAGTTGATGTTTATCTTGGTGTGCGTCCCTGGGAACAGCCCGTAGAGCAGACTCCTGTGTTACAGAGCTACTTGGGATGAACCTCGACAAAAACCACTGCATCTCTTTCCACACCTGCTTTGCAAAGACACATTCCAGAAGGAGGTGGGCAACTGTCTCTTCCCCACCACAGCCACCTCGAGGGCCTCCTTGTTTTGTCATTTTAAACACCTCGATTACAGCGCCCCTCAACCCTCTAAACTCAAGATAATACAAGCCAAGATTATGCAACGTGTCCTCAGAACTTAACCCCAGTCTGCTAAGCCTCTGCTGCACGCCCTCCGAGGCCAATATATCCGTCCTGAGGTGCGGGGCCCAGAACTCAACACAGTTTCTCCAGATGGGGTCTGACAGTTCCTCGTCCCTCACCATTAAGACAATATTCAGAAGTGTCTTTCTCCGATCCATTCTAGATGACATCAGGGTGACTGATTTGGACATGTACAAGTTGATTGTTTGTGAAGGGTAGGTCATGTCTGATTAACGTAGTTGAATTTGTTTGAGGACAATACTGGCATGGTGGGTAAGGGAGCGTCTGCGAATGCCGTCCCTTTGGAGTCCCAGGAGATATTCGGTAAGGGCCTCCACAAAAGACAGAACTTGCATTGCTATAGCACCGTTCACAGCCTCAGGCCATCCCAAGGTGCATCAGAGCCAATGAGCACTTCCTGGACATATAGTAAATGCCATAAGGTAGGAAACGCGGGTTGATGTCTCCTCCAAAAGATGGCACCTCCAGTGGTGCAGTACGCCATCACTACCACCCTGGAGTGTTTCCCTCGATTATGCCCTCAAGTCTCTGGAGCGGGGCTTGACCCCACGACCTTCAGAGGTCAGAGAGTTATCGACTGAGTCACAACAATCCCAACACAGAGCTGAACCCTGGCACGAGACAGCAATTACATTTCCTAAGACCTGCCCAGCGGGATGGGTCTGTTCCAGGAATGCCCCCCCCCCCCCCCAACTGGGGCATTGGCACAGAATATGCCATCCTCGTGCTGGGCCAGAGCGAGGCCAGGAATATGGGCCTGATAATTGTTCGGAATGCAGTTCCTGTCACTGCAATGATCCACGTTAACAGTTGTTTGTAACTGTTAGTGCTTAAAGCAGCATTTATTGCTCATCCTTAATTGCCCTTGAGAAGGTACAACTGAGTGTCTTGCTAGGCCATTTCAGGGGGCAGTTAAGAGTCAACCACATCGCTGGGGGGGGGTCTGGAGTCACATGTAGGCCAGACCGGGTCAGGGCGGCAGATTTCCTTCCCTGAAGAATATGAGCGAACCAGATGGGTTTTTACGACAATCCGGTCGTCTCACGGTCACCAGAACTGAGATTAGCTATTCATTCCAGGTGTATTTCATTGACTGAATTTAAATGACGCCGGGTGCTGTGGTGGGGTTTGAACTCATGGGTTGGATTTTCAGAGCGGGGGGGGTGGGGGGGGGGGGAGGGGGCTTGGGAAACCCGCCACCCTGATGAATTCCCGACACCCCGCGGGCCAGCTGCGTCACCCCTTCGCCACGCGATCTTTCAATGCCCTAATAGGGCAGGAGGCGGGCACAGCGCCCAATTCCAGGCGGGAGCCATTTTGGGCGCTGCCGCGCCGAGGGGAGCACAGGCAGCTCACGAAAGGGCGGCAAGTGGAGAAACCACCGCTCGACCCAGCGCCAGTCAGCCCTTCAAGTTTAATCCCGCCGCACACGGAAACACACCTGCTTTTTTGCCCCGCAGCTTCGGGCCAACTGGTTTGCAATCGCCGAAATACGATTTCAAAACTGCCTTCCCAAAGGCCCTGGCCCTTTAACAAGCTCCTAAAGGAGCGTAATACATCGTTAATTTGTGGCACGGGTCTTCTCCGCCCCTCCCCCCGGGAGGAGCCGGGATCCCGAGACAACCTCCGGGACGGTGATTTTCAATTGGCGCCCGCACCAGCTCCCAACCCCATATCTCCAGATCCTTCCTCCATCCTCTGGACTATTCGGCCAGTAACGTAAGCACTACCCTACCGTACCCCTATATTACTGATTGCATTACTGCTGTGATCAATCCTATTGCTGTTACTACTCTTGGGGTGTGTTACCACTTCAAAGATGCTATCTAAATGAACGTTGTTGGTAGGGTTATTGCTGTTACCGAGTCCTGACTCTAGAATGAATGCTATTGATACCAGTGGCAATACTCCACTGTGTACCAGGGCCCTGGGCAGTGCCAGGTAGCTGGCATCCCCATGTCATCAGAGGAGCCCCCGACTAAATAAACAAGCAAGAGGGTTATTAACCCCAATGTTTCTGCTCAAGGAGGAGAGACTCAGACCTTGCATTGCCGTAACTTTTGTGTTAGTGGATTTATCAGTCGAAACATTGAAACTGCCTTTAATTGACTGGGTTGGACTGGTTTTTCGAACATGATGGGGTGTTCTAAGTGGTGACCACTCTGGCGCAAGGGGTTGCTGCTCAACATCACTACTTATGGCAAAGTGGCTGGTACTGGAATGGGTTATTGATGACCGCATGATTGAGGGTGAAGTGGGCATTGAGGACGTGGTCATCAATAGTGGTGGGGATTAGTGGCAAAGTGGGTTTGATGAAGTGGGTATTCGTGACGTGGGTACTAATGGTCGAGAGAGTATTAATGGTGACATGGGTACCTCCCCTGTCGGTGGGATCAGTTACGGCAATGCTCCGCTCCCTACGAGACGACAGCTCGTCGGGCACACGCCGGCCTGGTTGGTGCCCGTCGGGACGTTGGCAGAGCTGCGACGCCCTGGCGGGGCAGTTAATGTGCAGATGGAATGGAACACCCAGTGGACCAGTAAATCACAGAGTCCCAGGGCTGCCAGGTGAGCCGTACAGTAAACATGGGGCCAACCAGGGAGGCCTCAGCTTGCTTAGCTGCAGGCACAACTCAGTAACAGCAGTGGGAATATAAACAGGAGTTGGCGTGCAATTGGATAGAGCCCCTGGCTTATGAATGAATCACGAAGGCCGGCGGCAGTGGTGTGGGGAGGGCGGTGGAGCTGCATGGTGGGGGCAAAGATAGAGAGCACATCCATTATTACCAAAATAATATCTCCATTCATCTTGCCCTGTAATTAGGAAGCTACTACTTTTTACTTGCCCAGACTTGGAGTGCGGTTCTAAATGTCTGAATGGAGCCAATGACTATCATTTATTTCATCTTTCAGTTTTCTTTTCTCTGTGTTCAATCTGGTTGCCAAGGCCGCCCGTCCCTAGTTTCCCCTTGAAAAGGTTGGCGCTGGGCCTTCTCGTTGGAACTCTCAGCAAATTTACCACACAGAAGGAGGCCGTTCGGCCCCCTCGCGTCCGTGCTGGCTGACCAAGAGCTACCCAGCCCGATCCCACCTTCCCGCGCGCTCGGTCTGTAGCCCCTGCAGGTCACGGCTCTTCAAGTTAGACTTCCAAGAGCACTGTTTAAATGTTGGGAGAGTAGTACTGAGGGAGCGCTGCACTGTCGGGGGAGCCGTCTTTCGGATGAGGCATTAAATTGAGGCCTCGCGGGCGAACGTGGAAGAGCTGTGGTCGATCTTTCGAAGGAGAGCCGGAGTGGGGGAGGGGGGGGGGAGAGGGAGGGGCGGGAGGGCGTGCTCCCTGGTGTCCCCGGGGGCCAACATTTCATCCCTCCAGCCCAACTCTTAAAACAGATCACCTGATCGTTGAGCGCACGGTGCTTGTGGGATCTTGCTGTGCGCCGATTGGCTGCCGCGTTACAGCGGTGACGGCACTTCAAAAAGCCATTGACTGTCTGTCAAGCAATTTGGGACATCCTGGGGTGGCGGAAGGCCAGGTGGGGGGGGGGGGGGGGTGAGGTTGGCATGGGCAGGAGGAGAGGAGAGTGCTTGTCTGTGATGCCTTCCCTGGCCAAATAGCCTGTTGACCGTCACAGTTAGTGGGGGAGGCTGGCTTGGGCTCAGTCTGGGAAGGGTACCCCAGCAAGAGTCCAGGCTGAGAGGGGAGGGAGAGAGAGAGCAAAGCGATGTTCCTTAAATTAGTAACCATCCCTTCTATCTCATTGCCTTTTCCCACTATTCAGTTTTGAGTGCTGCTGCTCTTTAACTTCCCAGCTTAATAACATCAAGGGCAGCCTGACTTCATTCAAACTGATTGGGCAATTAGTTTGTGTAATTGTTGGAAAAACAAGCTACTTTATGGGACAGTGATAATAATAATAAGGCTCGCAACAAATAAAACCAGGGCAGGAAAAGGGCAGAGTAGGTTGTACTTGTGAGCAGGCTACGATCCCAATCTCCATCCCAGCCCCCTACCCCCCCTGTGCTTACCCAACCAGACGGTAGCAAAGCTGATCAACAGCTGGTTCACAGCTGGTGGACCACCACATCGTGGGTTCCCCCTGCCCCGCCCCAACCTCCTCATCCCCGCTGTCCCCCAGAGGCCGAATCTGATTAAGATTAAAGGGCTCCCGATTCTCGAAAACCACAGTTCATCAATCACACCAACTGGGCCGTGTAATGAGGAATGCTCGGGCCGGGCCTTGAGCCGCGATTGGCTGAGGTCTCGGCAATGTGTGGGCCAGAATTTTGTGGATTCAAATTTACCCGAAACAAAAAGACTCCAAAAGCGTCTGCACTTCGTTGAAATTCGACCTTGTAATCCCACGGAAGAACAGGTTCTTAATCGTCCTCGGGTTTTGAGCTGTCGTTGGCATGGATGGCCTTTGTTGCGCATCTCTAGTTGCCCCTGGAGGAGGCGGCAGTGAGCAGTTCGCGAGGCGAAGGCGCTCCTGCCTTCGTGCCAAGGCGCCAGAGATGAAGAAACGGCCACGCACGCCCAAGCCGGGATGGTGCTGTGTAACACTCGTTGGGGATGGACGTGGCTTGACTGCTCTTGTCCTTGTCAGCGATAGAGGACATGGGTTTGGGCGGTGCTGTCCCAGAAAGCTTGTGAGCTGCTGCAGTGCATCCTGTGGATGGGACATACTCCCGGGCTGGATAGGGAGGGGAGGGTGTTGAGGCCAGTGGGTGGGGTTCAAACCAGGTAAACTGCTCTGTCCTGGATAATGACCAGCTTCTTCCCTCTCCAAGATGGGAGATGACATTAAGTTAGATAGACCGAGTGGGTAAAATTGTAACAGATGGAGTTCAAAGCAGGAGAAGGTGAGGTCATCCACACTGGATCCGGGAAGGACAAAACAGAATATTTTCCGAATCAAGAGAGAGAGAGAGACGGAGAGCTGCAGAGGAACAGAGACAGTTAGGAATTCACGTAGAGAAATCAGCAAATGCCAATTGATAGGTAGAAAAGGCAATCAAAAAGTGGCAGCTGTGTGTACCATCTACAAGATGCACTGCAGCAACTTGCCAAGGCTCCTTCGACAGCGCCGCCCAAACCAACAACCTCTACCACCCAGAAGGACAAGGGCAGCAGACACATGGGAACACCACCACCTGCAAGTTCCCCTCCAAGCCACACACCATCCTGACTTGGAACTATATCGCCGTTCCTTCATTGTCATTGGGTCAAAATCCTGCAATTCCCTCCCGAACAGTGGGTGTATCTACACCACATGGACTGCAGCGGTTCAAGAAGGCAGCTCACCACCACCTTCTCAAGGGCAATTAGGGAGGGGCAATAAATGCGCTCACATTCCATGAATGAATAAAAAAAACTATGAGGAGACTCTGTTCCCCATGGTGGGAGAGCCCAGAACAAGGGGCAGAACCTTAAAATTAGAGACAGACCATTCAGAATGTAATCTGGAACTTTCACTCCGCACAAAAGACAGTTGAGGCTGGGAGTCAAATGGAGTTTTCTAGACTCAGATTGGTCGATTATTGTCGGGTAAGGGATATGGAGCAAAAGCATGGGTAAATGGAGATAAGGCACAGGTCAGCCATGATCAATGTTGACCTGTTGTAACCAATGGCGATTAGGGGTAAACAATGATGTAACACGTGTGTGTGTGTGTACATTCAAACATACGAATTAGGGGCAGGAGTAGGCCACTCGGCCCCTCGAGCCTGCTCCGCCATTCAATAAGATCACGGCTGATCTGATTGTAACCTCAACTCCACATTCCCGCCTACCCCCGATAACCTTTCACCCCCATTGCTCATCAAGAATCTATCTACCTCTGCCTTCAAAATATTCAAAGACTCTGCTTCCACCGCCTTTTGAGGAAGAGAATTCCAAAGACTCACGACCCTCTGAGAGAAAAAATTTCTCCTCATCTCTGTCTTAAATGGGCAACCCCTTATTTTTAAACAGTGACCCCTAGATCTAGATTCTCCCACAAGGGGAAACTTCCTTTCCACATCCACCCTGTCCAGACCCCTCAGGATCTTATATGTTTCAATCAAGTTGTCTCTTACTCTTCTAAACTCCAGCGGATACAAGCCGAGCCTGTCCAATCTTTCCTCGCAAGACAACCCGCCCATTCCAGGTATTAGTCTAGTAAACCTTCTCTGAACTGTCTCCACCGCATTTATAATTTTTTGTGGTTGAGATTTATGACAATAAGGGCTTATTATTGTGTGTGTGTGTGGTACACAGATGTATACATATCTAAAACAGTAAATATAATTACATGCTGGAGACTAGATCAGAGGCAATGTCTCCAATTGCCTCTGAATGAAGTCTCTTTGCTGAAAATGGAGTGGGCGGGGATCACAGGGGAGGCGGTGGTGTACTGGTATCGTCACTGGACTAGTAACCCAGAGACTCAGGTATAGCGCTGGGGACATGGGTTCGAATCCCACCACAGCAGAAGGTGGAATTTGAATTCAATTAATAAATCTGGAATTGAAAGCTAGCCTAATGACAGCATCGAAACCATTGTTGATTGTTGTAAAAATAACCCATCTGGTTCACTAATGTCCTTTAGGGAAGGAAATCTGCCGTCCTTACCTGGTCTGGCCTACGTGTGACTCCAGATCCACAGTTGACTCTTACGTGCCCTCGAAATGGCCTCGCGAGCCACTCAGTTCAAGGGCAAGAGATATGGGGAGAAAGCGGGAACAGGGTACCGAGTTAGACAATCAGCCATGATCGTTTTTGAATGGCAGAGCAGGCCCGAAGGGCAGAATGGCCTACTCTTGCTCCTATTTTCTATGCTTCTATTGGCTGTGAAGTGGTTTGGGACATCCTGAGGTTGCGAAAGGCACTATAGAAATGCAAGATCTTTTTTTTTTTCTCTGATCGTGACCTGAACCGGGGATGGGTGTGTGGGTGAGGAAGAGGGCGGGAGCTGGCGGTGCAGAAATCGTACGCCTGAGGGTAAGTTTAGAATGATCTTAAGAAGGGAATATTTCCAAAGCGGCAGCTGATATTTCTTGCTCTGTGATGTCATCCTCATGTGAAACCACAACGAAAACTTTCATTTCCATAGCGCCCTCCGTGTAGTAAATCGTCCCAAGGAGGCTCACGGGAGTGATTATCAAACAGAATTTGACACCGAGCCACGTAAGGAGATATTAGGGGCAGGCGACCAAAAGCTCGGTCAAAGAGATCGGTTTTAAGGAGCGTCTTAAAGGAGGAGAGGGAGAGGTGGAGAGGTTTAGGGAGGGGGTTCCAGAGCCTAGGGCCTAAATTAAGGAAGATCAAAGGGTTTGTTCATTAGGGTTTGTCTGGGCTGCGGCTAACACAGGCAGGTCATGGCTGTGCCAACTTGTGCACAATTGGAAAAATGTCAAAGCCTCCCTTTTCGCCGTCTTTGTTGAGATTCCCCCGCACTTACATCACTGCAGTACAAGGGGCAGACATGCAGTCAGAAACCTGCCTCACGTTGCCCTCAGGAGGTCACAAAGGGTTCCTCACAAGCCGATTGAATGCTCTTCGGGAGTGAGCTGCTGCTTGTTGCGTCGGCTGGTGCGGCGGGCCCTTCCCAGCACAGCAAGATCCCGCGAAGAATCACGCGGTAAACCAGCTGGGTGATCTGTCTTCCTTCGGGTGATGGCTGTTTGATGGATGAGTGCGAGCCAAGACACTCCAGAAGAGCATCCCTTGCTGTCCTTCAAAATAATATTGTTACGGCTTTTCGACAGCTAAGTAATTGTGGCCACGCCTGCAGTGGGACAGTTGCCAACTATTCCCTGCATTGGTCTGGAGTGTCTGTCAAGGAGAGATTGATGCCTTAACTCTTGCTGATCTCTCACTTACTGAGAAACGCATGGAGGTGCTTAAGATAATTTATTTTCCATATTCCTTTGTTTATTAATTATGTTAATGGTGGGAAGGGGGGGGGGAGGGTTCAAGAGAGGGAACTTAGATTGACACGCTCAATTGGGTTCGCTTTCCAGGATGGGCGTGTCAGGTGACCGAGGTGGGAGGTCATGTGACGAAACCTGTCGTCCAACCAGTGTTGGCCGCCCTAGCCTTCGGTGTCCGCCTGGCTTAGTTGGGAGCACTCCCACCTCCAGGGCAAGCCCCCTCTTTCACCTCAGGCTCCAACACGCAATCTAGGCCTCACAGTGCCGCACTGAGGGAGTGCTGCACTGCCTGACATGCCACCGTTCGGGTGAGCTGCTGCACTGAGGCCTTCGCCGGGTAAACGATCCCATGGCCACTATTCGAAGAGCAATGGAGATCTTCAATATTCCTCTCTCAGTCAGCTCATTGCACTTTAGTGGATGCTAATTGGCTGCCATGTTTCCTGCGCTAAAACAGTAACTACGCTTCTAGAATACTTCATTGGCCGTGCAAGATCCGCGTCATCCTCATTTTTCAATTCCCTCCGTGGGCCTCGCCCTCCCCCTGTCTCTGTAACCTCCTCCCACCCTAAATCCCTCCGCGATCTCTGCATTCCTTGTCCATCCCCCGATTTCCCATCGCTCCGCCATTGGCGGCCGGGCCTTCAGCTGCCCGGGCCCCAAGCTCTGGAATCCCCTCCCGAAAATCCTCTTCTCCTCTCTCGGGATGTCTTACTCGGTGACAGGTGCTATATAAATGCAAGAGGGACCCAAAATGCAGGGCTTACATTACATCATTGCTGATGAATTACAAATGATCACATGCTGAGTTCTCAACCGGGACAGCAGTACAGGAGCCTAAGAGCATGAGGAGGCCATTCAGCCCCTTGAGCCTGTTCTATCATTCGATTAGATCATGGCCGATCTGTATCGTAACTCCATTTACACGCCATTGTTCCACATCTCTTGTACCCAATGAAGATCTATCAACCTCATTCTTGTAAGCTCCAATTGACACCACCCCCCCCCCCCACCCCCTTCCACTCACCCTTACATCCAAAGGCCTTTTGTCGGGGGGAGTTCCAGATTCCCACTCCCCTTTGTGTGAAGAAATGTTTCCTGACATCTGCAGGTAGTTTTTTAGTGGAAAACATCTTTCACACCAAACAGGTACAGGTACTCCACATCTGCATATTTACTTAACATCCAGCACCTTCTGGTAACCAAGGTGACGGAGCATTCAGAGTAAAGTGATCCAAAAAAAACAAGCCCGACCCCCCCACCACTCTGCTTGTCGTCTTATCGTTTTACCAACAAAATGCACATTAAGGTTAAAGTTTACTCACACGGGCAGGGCGAATATCGAGATCACGCGCAGTGATTGTGTCTGTTCCAACATATATTAACTTCCCACTTAGAAATGCAATTAGCAACTTCTATATTCCCACCGTGTGGCTGCTAGTTAATGTATTGGTCAGCACTGTCCTAGGGACAAACTGTAGCTCAGCCATACAGTCATTGAGTCATTACGGCACAGAAGGAGGCCATTCAGCCCATCCCACCTATCCTACAACGCTCCAAACAAGCACCGCACGCTCCCTAGATGTCGGAAGGAGTCCGTGATCCTCTAGGAGAAGGGCTGAGGGCTGATGGGCGGGGGTGAGGGGGGGTGGGGGCAGGGCCAGCATTTGTTGCCCACCCCTAATTGCCCTTGACAACTGACTGGCTTGCGAGGCCATTTCAGAGGGCAGTTATGAGTCAACCACATCGCTGTGGGTCTGGAGTCGCATGTAGGCCAGACCGGGTAAGGATGGCAGATTTCCTTCCCGAAAGGGCATCGGTGAACCAGGCGGGTTTTTACGACAATCGATGATAGTTTTATGGCACCATTACCGAGACTAGGTTTCATACCTAGATTTTTATTAATTGAATTTATATTCAACCAGCTGCTGTGATGGGATTTGAACCCCTGTCCCCAGGGCTTTAGCCTCTGGATTACCAGTCCAGTGTGATAGGAGTGGGGCTGGTCCCTTTGGTTTGGGGGGTGGGGGTCAATTTGATGGGGGAGGACGTGCCCCATCTGATAGGAAGGAGAAGATATCAATCAGGTAAGAAGAGAGGGATGGATCCAATTGCGAGTTTCGTCTGATGGGAGGCATTGCGGCAGGGGAGGGGGCCAATTCACTCGCAGGAGGGGGCGTTGATCTGATGGTTGGGGTTGGTTTATTGGAGGGGTGCAATCCATTGGGGAGGGGGCCCAAAAGAAGGGGAGAGTGGGCGAGTGAAAGGGGGCTGACTGAGGGGTGGGAGTTGGTTGGACAGGTCATTTTGCCCGCACAGGACATTATCTTACAGGGAATTTACGGCACAGCAAGAGGTCAGACAGCACATTCCGGTGTTTATTCTCCACACGAGCCTCCTCCCACCCCCTCTTCATCTCACCCTATCAGCACATCCTTCTATTCCTTTCTCCCTCATGTGTTTATCCAGCTTCCCCTTAAATGTATCGACACGATTCACCTCAACCACTCCCTGTGGGAGCGAGTTCCACATTCTCACCACTCTCTGGGGAAAGAGGTTTCTCCTGAATTCCCCATTGGATTTATTAGTGACTGTCTTATATTGATGACCCCCTAGTTCTGGTCTCCCCCCACAAGTGGAAACATCTTCTCTACATCTACCCGATCGAAACCCCTTCATCATTTTAAAGCCCTCAATCAGGTGACCCCTCAGCCTTCTCTTTCCTAGAGAAAAGAGCCCCAGCCCGTTTTCAATCTTTCCTGATGGTTAACACCTCTCAGTTCTGTTATTGCCTTGTCAATCTTTTCTGCGCCTTTTCCAGTGCTTCTACCTCAATTTTACAAGTGGGGAGACCAGAACTGTTCACAGTGCTCTCAAGTGGGGTCTAACTGTGCTTCTGTACAAATTTGACATAGCTCTCTGTTTTTCAGTTGTACTCTGGAAATGAATGTCAATGCTTTGTTTGAATTTTTTTATGGCCTTATTAACCTGTGAATGGGTTGCCCTCGATCTCTTCCCTCCTCTACCCAATTGTAAACTGATGAGGATAGTGAGGGACTTCGAGAGGACATAGATAGGTTGGTGGAATGGGTGGACATGTGGCAGATGGAATTTAACGCAGAGAAGTGTGAAGTGATTCATTTTGGTAGGAAGAACGAGGAGAGGCAAGATAAAACAAAGGGTACAATTCTAAAGGGGGCGCAGGAGCAGAGGGACCTGGGGGTATATGTGCACAAATCATTGAAGCAGGCGGGACAGATCGATAGTGTAATTAATAAAGCACACGGGATGCTGGACTTTATAAATAGAGGCAGAGAGTACAAAAACAAGGAAGTTATGATGAATCTTTATAAAACCCTGCTTTGGCCTCAACTGGAGCATTGTGTCCAATTCTGGGTGCCAATCTCTAGGAAGGATGTGGAGGCTTTAGAGAGGGTGCAGAAAAGATTCACAAGAATGGTTCCAAGGGTGAGGGACCTCCAATTTAACGTGGATAGATTGGAGAAGCTGGGGCTGTTCCCCTCGGAGAAGAGGAGGCTGAGAGGAGATTTGATCGCGGCGTTCAGAACCATGAGGGGTCTGCACAGAGTAGATAGGGAGACGCTGTTCCCATTGGCGGAGGGATCGAGAACCAGAGGGCACAGATTTAAGGCAAACGGCGACGGGGGGGGGGGGGGGGAAGGTGGGGGAGGAGAAACGTTTTTATGGTTAGGATCTGGAATGCACTGCCTGAGAGCGCGGTGGAGGCAGGTTCAATCGGGGCTTTGAAAGCGGGAATTGGATTAGCACCTGAAGAAAAAATATTTTGCAGGGCTACGGGGAAAGGGCCGGGGAGTGGGGCGAACTGAGTTGCTCTTGCAGGGAGCCAGCACAGACATGATGGGCCGAATGGCCTCCTTCTGTGTTGTAGCCATTCTATGATTCTATTCTCCAAGTGGTATGTAGCCTCCTTATCCTTCCTCCCAAAATGCATCAGCTCTGGCACATGTGCATTGAAATTCAGTTGCCAGTTACACACCACCCCCCCCCCCACCCCACTCCCTGCGTCTGTACATTTATTGATGTCTGTTTTTACAGTCGTCTTCAGTGTTAACAATACCCTCTTTGGCTATAATCCCAGATCAGAAAGACAGTTTTCGAGCAGAGTCTGTGGAAGGGGAAGGGGAAGAGACTGCCAGAAGCAAGACGGTGGATTGGGGGTTGGGTGTGGTGAGGCTGCTTGTGTGAAAAGTTAGGGTTGTTCAAACCACACGGAGACAGGAGAGGGAGAGAGAGGCTTAGCCTGACGCTTGGAAAGCATCTCCCACCAGCAGGCACTGATCTCACTTATTTGATTTCCTGACATTGTTCGGCTGGTGAAGGAAAGGAAGCGGCGGAAAGAGGAACATTCCAGAAAAAAAGGGAAGAGGGTGATGGAACGGGGGGGGGGGGGGGTTGAAAAGGACGACCCCACCCACCCCCGCAACCGACAATCGACTGACAGCAGCAGAATCCATCTCGCAGAGCATGCTTGCACAGCGCTGATTGTCAGACAGGAGATGGTGCGGCTGGTTTATCAAGAGGTCGTGGCCCGGTGACCCTGCGACCCCCTGCTGCCCCTCAGATCCGCCATTGGCCCGGGTTCCAACCCCGTCACTCCGATTTAAGGTTGGTCGGCACGGCCATCTTGAAACCGGGCCTGTGGTAGTTGGGTTTTCAGGGAACCTGGAGAGCGCAGTTTCGGGAGAACACATCTCCGGGATAAAGATTCATGGTCTTGGGACAATCTGAACGGGAGGAGGCCATTCGGCCCCTTGGGTCCGTTCCGCCATTCAACTAGATCGTGGCTGATCAGTATCGTAACTCCTTCTACCTGCATTGTTCCTGTAACTCTTAATCCCCTTACCCAACAAAAAATTCTCAATCACAGTTTTGAGTTTTTCAATTGACCCCCGGCCTCAACAGTTTTTTTTTGGGGGGGGGGGGAGGAAGAGAGTTCCAAATTTCCACACCCCTTTGTGTGAAGAAGTGCTTCCTGACATCACCCCTGGCTCGAATTTTAAGGTTCTGCCCCCTTGTTCTGGACCCCCTCCCCCTACCCCCCCCCACCTCCCCCACCAGAGGAAATAGGTTCGATAGAGAGATAAACTATCTTTAATCATCTTAAACCCCTCGATTAGATCACCCCCTTAATCTTCTACACCCGAGGGGATACAAGCCGAGTCTGTGCAGCCTGTTCTCGTAATTTAACCCTTTCAGCCCCGGTATCATTCTGGTAAATTTGTACTGCACCCTCTCCAAGGTCAATATATCCAGCCCAGAACTGAGCCCAGTCACTCCAGATGGGGTCTAATCGGACCTTTCGACAACTGAAACGTAACGTCCAACCCTTTGTTGATCCCTTTTTTGTACCTAACCATTAGCTGGTAGTGATTGATGCACCTGGACACAACAACAATAACGTGCATTTATATAGCGACGTAGTACAACAGCCCAAGCCGTTTCACAGGATTGATGATCCAGCAAAATTTGACACTGAGATACGTAATGAGATTTGAGGACAAGTGACCGATAACTTGGTCCAAGGGGTCAATCTTAACACACGAGCATACCGAATTAGGAGCAGGAGTAGGCCGCTCGGCCCTTCGAGCCTGCTCCGCCATTCCATAAGTTCATGGGTGAACTGATTACTCCACATACACGCCTACCCCCGATAACCTTTCACCCCCATTGCTCATCAAGAATCTATCTACCTCTGCCTTCAAAATATTCAAAGACTCGGCTTCCACCGCCTTTTGAGGAAGAGAATTCCAAAGACTCGGGCCCCTCGAAAAAATTTCTCCTCATCTCTGTCTTAAATGGGTGACACCTTATTTTTAAACAGCGTCTTAAAGGAGGAGAGAGGGGCGGAGAGGGTTTAGGGAGGGAATTCCAGAGCTCGAGGCCCAGGCAGCTAAAAGCACAGCCGCTAATGGTGGAGCGATGGGAATCGGGGGGGATGCAAGAGGCCGGAGTTGGATGGGCACAGAGATCTCGGAGAGTTGTGGGACTGGAGGTGGAAATAGGCGGTTTTAGTGACGGTGCAGATATGAAGTGGGAAGCTCATCCCGGGGTCAAATATGGCCCCAAGGTTGCAAACAATCTGTTTCAGCCTCAGACAGTTACCAGACAGAGGGATGGAATCGGTGGCGAGAGAACAGGGTTTGTGGCACAGACAGAAGACTCCTACATTCCTCCACAGCTCTCCGTCTCTCTCTATCCCCATCAGGGAAACATTTTCCTTTTGTCTTTCCCGGATTCAGATGGAATGATCTCGGCCTCTTCCACATTGAACTCAATCTGTTCCTGTTTTGCCCACTCAGTTTGTCTACGGCCCTGAATTAGTGTCATCTGCGATTGTGGATATGGACGAAACTGGATATGGTCCAGGACAGAGCAGTGTGCAAGGTTCGAACCCCTCCCTCTGGACTCAATATCCTCCCCTCCCTATCCGGCCCAGCAGCATGGACCCATCTACAGGATGCACGACAGCAGCTTGCCAAAGCATCTTTGGCAGCACCTCCCTTTGTAACCCTCCACTCCCCTCTACACACGTCTCCTAACTTACTGCCATCTGCAAACTTGTCGATAACACTCTCCATTCTTTCACTGAGATTCATCCCCGACCCCCTCACAACAACAACTTGCATTTCTCTGGCGCTTTTAACATTGGAACTCGTCCCGAGGCACTTCAGGGAAGCATTACCGAGCTACGTAATGAGGCGAGCAAACGCTCGGACAAAGAGGTCGGTTTTAAGGAGCGTCTTAAAGGAGGAGAGAGAGGTGGAGAGGTTTAGGGAGGGAGCTTGAGGGAGCTGAGGGCACGGCCGCCAATGGTGGAGCGATGGGAATCGAAGGGCGGGGGTGGGGGGGGGATGCAAGAGTTTGGAATTGGAGATCTCGGAGGGTTGTAGGGGCTGGAGGAGGGTTACAGAGATAGGGAGGGTGCGAGGCCGTGGAGGGATTTGAACACAAGATGCAATTATGTCACTGGGCTACATTGCTTGGAGTGAGAGGTTGAATCGGGGGGGGTGGGGGCAGGGAGGAGGGGGATGGGGTTGCGAGTTACTCTATTGTTCACCTCTCTGGTACTTGGAGATAATCTCAATGCCTTTACCCCCTAGTAAATCCAACAGATCTGCAGGATTAACCTGCCTTCAGGGGACAGTAAACAGACTCTGGGCATTAAACATTAAAGTTTGCCCTCCTCCCTCTATCAGCATCAACCTTTACATTAAGGTGGAATGCGAGGAGGCCTTTGTGTATGAGGAAATTCTCAGCAACTTTGCCCTCCTCCCTCACGCACCCCCCCCACCCCCGCAACCCCCCCCCCACTCCCTTAAAGGATTCCTCCGTAAATCCTGCAATTCACTCATGTGCTTGTAGCAGCTTCCCATATCGAGTCCCCAACCCCCATCACAAGGCCAGCCCCTGGCTTAATCAAAATGTCTCCTTTGACTAAGAAACAAACGCCACGAAAAATGTTTGCCCTCGGTGTGTGGTGTGTGTGTGTGTGTGAATATTGACAGAACTCATTCTGGCTTTCTGTTGCTGAGGTAGCAGAGATAAGCCGCAGATAGCTGCCCACTCATGGTGCTGCCGTCCCACCTTCCAGTCTGTGCTCGGGATTGCTCGATGCAGTCGGAAAGGCAGCTTGGGGCATGACAACTGGTCTCAGGACCCCCTGCGGTGGACCGAAGTGGGGATTGTGGCGGGGGCAAGGGGGGGGTGGTGGGGTGGGAGTAGGTTGTTGCTGGGAAATGAGCCAGCGTACCTGCTCCTGAGTGTTGAAGATTCCATTCAATGACTGGGAGACCAGGAGGCCGTTCTTCCTGGGCCACGTCCCCACTCACACACCTCACAGAGGCAACACACTCGCAGAGCTACAGGATATCACTCACAGAGATGCCTACAGAGACACAGACACTGGTACTTACAGACACCCAGAGCTACGTGCTCGCACTCATAGAAACACGCACTCATTCTCACAGAGACACACACGTGCAAACACAGGTACCCACACACAGACTCACACAAACACGCAGGCAGATGCATATGCAAACACTCTCTGTGTCTCTCTCTCTCTCTCTCCTTCTCTTTCACACTCTTTCTCTCTCTCTCTCTCTCTCTTTCTCTCTCACACTCTTACTCTCTCTCCCTCTCGCTCCACCATCTCTCTCACCCCTCTCTCTCTTTTTCAGTCTCTCTCTATCTCGCACTCTCTCTTTCCTTTCTCTCTTCCTCACACTCTCTCTCTCACACTCTCTTCCACCGCCACCACCCCCCCCCCCCCCAACTCTTGCTCTCTCTCTCACACACACACAGACTCATCACACACTTTCCAGAAAGGGCTGTTGGATCCTAGTGCCCGAGGAAACCTAGCCGATTTCTCCTGTCCCCCTGTCCTTGTCAGACTTATCAGAGAATAGGAGCAGGAGTAGGCCATTCGGCCCCTCAAGCCTGCTCCGCCATTCAATACGATCATGGCTGATCTGATCGTGGCCTTAACTCCTCTTTCCTGCCTGTCCCCCATAACCCTCGACTCCCAGCCTCCACTGCTCTCTGGGGAAGAGAATTCCAAAGATTCATGGACCCTCGAAGGAGAAATTCCTCCTCATGTCCCCTTATTCTGAAACTGTGCCCCCGAGTTCTAGATTCCATCCCACGAGGGGGAAGATCCTCTCTATCTACCCTGTCAAGCCCCCTCAGAATCGTATAGGTTTCAATAAATCGCCTCTCATTCTTCTAAACTCCAGTAAGTACTCCAATCAACTCAACCTTTCCTCATAAGACAACCCCTTCATCCCAGGAATCAGCCTAGTGAACTTGCTCTGAACTGCTTCCAATGCAAATATATCCCTCCTTAAGTAAGGAGACCAAAACTGTACGCAGTACTCTAGGTGCGGTCTCACCAATGCCCTGTACAGCTGTAGCAAGACTTTTCTACTTTTCTACTCCATCCCCCTTTGCAATAATGGGCAACATTCCTAATTACTCGCTATACCTGCATGCTAACATTTTGTGATTCATGGACACCCAGATCCCTCTGCACCGCAGCATTCTGTCGTCCCTCTCCATATAAAATATTTTGCTTTTTTATTCTACCACTCACATTTTCCCACATTATACTCCATCTGCCAAATTTTGCCCACTCTCTTACTTATCTCTATCCCTTTGTGTCCTCCTCACAACTTGCTTTCCCTCCTATCTTTGTATCATCGGCAAATTTAGCTACAAAACACTGGGTCCATTCATCCAAGTCATTGATAGAGATTGTAAATAGTTGAGGCCCCAGCACTGATCCCTGTGGCACTCCACTTGTTACAGTTTGCCAACCTGAAAATGATCCATTTATCCCGACTCTGTTTCCTGTCAGTTAGCCAATCCTCTATCCATGCTAATATATTACACCCCCCCAACACCATGAGCTCTTATCTCGTGCACTGACCTTTTATGTGTCACCTTATCGAATGCCTTTTGGAAATCCAAATACACTACATCCACTGGTTCCCCTTTATCCACCTTGCTTGTTACTTCCTCAGAGAACTCTAATAAATTTGTCAAACACGATTTCCCTTTCACATGTTGACTCTGCCTGATCGCTTGAGTGCTACCCTGGCTGGGATCAGGAGGTTTGGAAATTTAACCCGAACGAGCACACGATCACAAGCCTCGCGGGGTGGAGGGGTGGGCCAGCGTGACCGAGCTGACAGCGCCAACACCCCCACCTCACTCGTTGCCCGTTACTGATGCGCACAGGCGGCCCATGTGAAGACTGGCGCGCAGCCCGGACTTTCTTGTGTGTGTGTGTGTGTGTGTTTGGCAGGGGATATGGGGGAGGGGAGCGCACCACTATCCACAGCACTAAAAGCCGTCCACGAGTCCCAGTGAATCTCTCGGCATTGGGGCTGTGCTGGGAACTGAGAGAAAGTTAATCTCCGTGCTAACAGGCCTAGGCCTGAAGGAGGCCGCACCAGACTCTCAGAGGGGAGGAAAGTGATAATGTAATTGCAGGTTAGGGAGAAGCATCAAAGGAATTGGTGGCAGTAAAGAAAAAAGCTTCTCTTAAATACTTGACTGCCTCACCCTTCTGACTCCCAAGTCCCAGCAATCCATTAAACCCTGCCCTAAGCTACCTTCAAACCCAGGCAATCCAGCTTTAAAGGCTTGCTCGGTGGGAGATATAATTCACTCAGGGTGTGCAGAGCTCTTCTTAAATCCTGTTTATTGGCTTTCCCTGTTTAATTTGCGAGGCTTTCCCGCACAGCGGGCCTGTCTTCGACGGGGTCGCTCACTGCTCAGGCCTGCGGCCTTCACCGACTGCACAGGCCCAGCCTGAGTGAGGGTGGCGGGGGGGGGGGGGGGGTTCTTTAGAAGGGAAAGGCCGCACGAATTCCTGAAGCAGGCAACCCCCACATCCCCCCACCCCTGTTCGCGGGAAACCTTTTCTCGTCGCGCCGTTAAAAAAAATCTTGCTGGCCCATCCACTCTTGCAACTAAATTTGACAACAACAACTCGCACCCTCAATGGAGTAAGGACTTCCCCACAGGAGTGTGGGGCGGGACAAAATTTGACCGCGAGCCGCATGAGGAGATGTGCGGACAGGTGGCCGAAAGCCAGGCCGAAGAGGGATTTTAAGCAGCCTCCCTCAGCCGCTGTTTGCGGGATCTTGCTGTGCACAGACTGTTTCCTACCCTGCAAGAGTGGGTGCACTTCGTTGGTTGTGAGGGGCCCTGGGAGCGTCTTGAGGTCGTGAAAAGCGCTATATAAACACAAATTCTTTCTTTTATTTTATGGTTTTACTGACTCCTGCGGCTCACGAGGGACGGAGTCTTCCCGACATTGAAAGTAATCGGGGGTCGGGGCTATTTCCGGGGACCTGACCCCGCTGGTGTCTACTGTCCGCGCGGGCGTTGCCATCTTACGGGGCGGCAGCCAGTTAACAGGCCGCCACCGTACTTGCCCGTCCAATTAAGGATGGCGGGCAGAACCGCGGGCCAAGAGGCCCAATGAGAGGCTGGCGGCCCCAAAGGGAGAGGTGGGCCCTGCCGAGGCAGACAGGTGAGTGCGAAATGCCTCAAAATGGAGGCGCTCTTCCGATGGCTGCTGAACATGTTTTCAAAAAAAGTAGGCCCAGTGGCGTCAGGGCAATTAGTGTGAGGTTTGGGAACCCTCCAGGTGAAGGATTGCGGCCATTTCAGTCTTGCGGGGTTTGAGAGGAGGGGCTAAAGGCCCTCTAACCTGCTGCTGGTAACTAGGCCACCTCCTAGTAGTTGCTGGGCTCCAGCCGCAGCAGGATGCTGGGAAGGTTCCATCAGGGAGGGATAGTGTCCCTCGACTGGGGCCAGCCTTCTCCATGGAGCCGGTTGCCGATTTCCTGCGGCAGCCCATGCCTGGGAAAGTCACCCGGAGGCGGGACGTCATCAACGCTTTCCCGTTTTCTCCCACCCAGCTGCAAAGCCCCCTTCAAGGAGCCGGGAAGATTTGGCCCGTTGAGAGCCCTCCCTCAGGTAGATGACTCAGTAGGTTGTGGGGTCAAGACCCTCTCCGGAGACTTGATCAAGAAACTCCAAGCTGACACTTCTAACCCTGACCCTAACCCTAAGGTCAGAGGTGTTGACCTTCTGAGGGGATGCTAACCTGTGGGCCTGTCTGCCCTCTCAGGTGGGTGTAAAATATCCTATAGTCGCTACTGGAAGAAAAGCAGAAAAGAGTACTTCCTGGGGTCAATGTCTTTGTTTGTGGGATGTGGGCGTCACTGGCTAGGCCAGCATTTATTGCCCGTCCCTAATTGCCCTTGAGAAGGTGGTGGTGAGCTGCCTTCTTGAACTGCTGCAGTCCGTGTAGGGTAGGTACACCCACAGTGCTGTTAGGGAGGGAGTTCCAGGATTTTGACCCAGCGACAGTGAAGGAACGGCCAATATAGTTCCAAGTCAGGATGGTGTGTGGCTTGGAGGGCAACTTGCAGGCGGTGGTGTCCCTATGCATCTGCTGCCCTTGTCCTTCTAATGGTAGAGGTCCCTCAATCAACATCACAAAAAAAAAACAGCTTATCTGGTTGTATTGCATTGCTGCTTATGGGATCTTGCTGTACATAAACTGGCCGCTGCATTTCCCATATTGCAACAGTAACCGCACTTCAGTGAAGCATTTAATTGGCTCGAAAGCACTTTGGGACATCCAAAGGTCATGAAAGCGCGAGAGAAATGCAAGTCTTTCTGTTTTTTAGTTGAGGGATAGACTGTTTAAGATGGGCCGAAAGACCATTGCCATCTATCATTAACCTTCCGAGAACTAGGTGAGGGACACTGGATCTCCCTCTGAATCAACGTTTCATTAGGGTCTCCAACTCTGTTTGGACATATTCCTGGATTTTTCATCATCTGACTTCTCGGTTCCAATTTCTTTTGCTGGAACTGATAAACGAAAGCACAGACGAGAGAAAGCACGCTTTTTTTTCCCGTTCGCCCGATTATTTGTCCCTCGGGTTTTGCAAGCAGCAATGTGCCGGAGATTAATTGTAAACGCAGGTACAGCAAGTAATTAGGAAAGCTAATGGAATGTTATAATTTATCGCGAGGGGAATTGAATATAAAAGTAGGGCGGTTATGCTTCAGCTATACAGGGTATTGGTGAGACCACATCTGGAGTACTGTGTACAGTACTGGTCTCATATAAGGAAGGATGTAAATGCATTGGAGGCAGTATAGAGAAGTTTTATTAGACTAATACCTGGAACGGGTGGACTATCTTGCAAGGAAAGATTAGACAGACTAGGCTTGTATCCACTGGAATTTAGAAGAGTAAGAGGCGACTTGATTGAAATATATGAGATCCTGAGGGGTCTTGACAGGGTGGATGTGGAAAGGATGTTTCCCCTTGTGGGAGAATCTCAAACTAGGGGTCACTGTTTAAAAATAAGGGGTCGCCCATTTAAGACAGAGATGAGGAGAAATTTTTTCTCTCGGAGGGTCGTGAGTCTTTGGAATTCTCTTCCTCAAAAGGCAGTGGAGGCAGAGTCTTCAAATATTTTTAAGGCAGAGGTAGATAGATTCTCAATAAGCAAGGGGGTGGAAGGTGATCGGGGGTAGGCGGGGATGTGGAGTAATCAGTTCAGCCATGAACGTAGTGAATGGCTCGAAGGGCCGAGTGGCCTACTCCTGCTCCCAATTCGTATGGTCGTATTCCTGGAGAATCCAGGGAAATCTTGCATTGTTGGGGAGGAGCCCATTGGAAAGATTGTTGCTGTCATTCTGGAATCCTGCTTTGTCAGCCGATGACAGGTGGAGATTTTCTTTCTCACCTGTTAGCTGGTGGAGTTCTGGCACGTGGCCAAAGTATTTTTTTCTTTGTCGCTGCCCGTTCAACTCGTTTCAGATCCCCCCGCAAAACGTCTCAACGTTGTTGGGAAACTCCTGTCAGGCGCAATTTACTCAAGGCGTCGAGGTGAGGCCTTCTGTGCAGGCCCGGCCGTTGCCGCCGCTTTCATGGTTCGCTTCCAGGTCGCGGCATCCGCCGCGTGACCTCGGCTCCTGAGCAACGCTTGGCCGTCGGGCCTCCTGCACGAGGCCCCTCCGCGGCAGGCCACGGGCTGGAGCTCTCTCGGGAGCATGGGACGAGCAGGCCGCAGAGGGCCTCGGAATCTGGCCTGAGGCCTACAAATGAGAGAATGCTGCCATCCCGCTCGAGTAATCCCGTGCCAACCTCTGGCCCTTTGGGTTAACTCTCTGCTGGCCATAATTACACGCTTTTGTCATTTTGTTCCAAATCACCCATGTTTGAAGGAATCGGTCTGCGCAAAAGAGAAAGGAGTGGCTGAGGCAGATAGGTGTCCGAAAATGAAAGAAGGACTTACATTTATATATCTCCTGTCACGACCTCAGGACGTCCCAAAGCATTTTACAGCCAATGAAGTACTTTTGAAGTGTAGTCACTGTTGTAATGTAGCAGCCAATTTGCGCACAGCAAGATCCCAGAAACAGCAATGTGACATTGATATTTAGTTGATTGAGGGATAAATATTGGCCCAGGACACCGGGGAGAAAGGATATGCTGATAGGGTGAGATGAAGAGGGGGTGGGAGGAGGCTCATGTGGAGCAAAAACACCAGCACGGAGCAGATGGGCCGAATGGCCTGTGTTTTTTTGCTGTGAATACTGTGTAAAATGAGGTCTATCAGACATGGCCATCGGGCTGACGATGTCTGAGTGACTTGGTACGATTTGCCTTTCTGCTGCTTATTCCACCTCGAATGTTGGGGAGCGGGAATTTTGGAAAAGCAGCTGTTCCTTAACATTGTTGACTAACCGGGAGCGGGGTCAAGTCCTGAATCGGAACCCCTAGATTGAAGGATCAATGACTCGTGATAACTGGGAATGAAGGGGATCGGGAATTTAAACAGAAGCAGCCCGGGGAGGCGAAACACGAAACGCCCACTTTTTCTGGTGGCAGTTATTTTCCTAAATTTAAGCTCCCCCCACACTCCCACTCCCACCACCCAAGGACTTCTCTTCTCAATGAATGGCCCCCAGAACAAGGTGTCTCAGCAATTACGGGTAACAGTAATATTGGGTTTTGGAGCAGTTCCCTGATATACCAGCTGGATCAAATCCCCTGAAATCAAGGCCCCAGCCCAGCCTCCCTGCCCCCCATCCCCAAATTTCTGTCAGTCTACACAATATTTGATTGACTGAGCCCTGAAACGCTGGCCCCTCGGAGCCCCGAAACACAGGCCCCCTCGAAGCCTCAAAACAGAAGCCCCTCTGAGCCCCGAAACAGAGGCCCCTCTGAGCCCCGAAACAGAGGCCCCTCTGAGCCCCGAAACAGAGGCCCCTCTGAGCCCCGAAACAGAGGCCCCCTCGAAGCCTCAAAACAGAAGCCCCTCTGAGCCCCGAAACACAGGCCCCTCTGAGCCCCGAAACACAGGCCCCTCTGAGCCCCGAAACACCGGCCCCTCGGAGCCTCGAAACACAGGCCCCCTCGGAGCCTCGAAACACAGACCCCCTCGGAGCCTCGAAACACAGACCCCCTCGGAGCCTCGAAACACAGACCCCCTCGGAGCCTCGAAACACTGGCCCCGCTGAGCCTCGAAACACAGGCCCCCTTGGAGCCTCGAAACACAGGCCCCTCGGAGCCCCGAAACACAGGCCCCTCGGAGCCCCGAAACACAGGCCCCTCGGAGCCCCGAAACACAGGCCCCTCGGAGCCCCGAAACACAGGCCCCTCTGAGCCTCGAAACACAGGCCCCTCTGAGCCCCGAAACACAGGCCCCTCGGAGCCCCGAAACACAGGCCCCTCGGAGCCCCGAAACACAGGCCCCTCGGAGCCCCGAAACACAGGCCCACTCGGAGCCCCGAAACACAGGCCCACTCGGAGCCCCGAAACACAGGCCCACTCGGAGCCCCGAAACACAGGCCCACTCGGAGCCCCGAAACACAGGCCCACTCGGAGCCCCGAAACACAGGCCCACTCGGAGCCCAGAAACACAGGCCCACTCGGAGCCCCGAAACACAGGCCCACTCGGAGCCCCGAAACACAGGCCCCTCTGAGCCCCGAAACACAGGCCCCTCGGAGCCCCGAAACACAGGCCCCTCGGAGCCCCGAAACACAGGCCCCTCGGAGCCCCGAAACACAGGCCCACTCGGAGCCCCGAAACACAGTTCCCCTCGGAGCCCCGAAACACAGGTCCCCTCGGAGCCCCGAAACACAGACTCCCTCGGAGCCCCGAAACACAGACCCCCTCGGAGCCCCGAAACACAGACCCCCTCGGAGCCCCGAAACACAGACCCCCTCGGAGCCCCGAAACACAGGCCCCCTCGAAGCCCCGAAACACAGGCCCACTCGGAGCCCCGAAACACAGGCCCCCTCGGAGCCCCGAAACACAGGCCCCCTCGGAGCCCCGAAACACAGA
Source organism: Heterodontus francisci (assembly GCF_036365525.1). NCBI lineage: Eukaryota > Metazoa > Chordata > Chondrichthyes > Heterodontiformes > Heterodontidae > Heterodontus > Heterodontus francisci. Next base: position 10,466,916 of record NC_090418.1, on the reverse strand, counting down.
CCCCCTCGGAGCCCCGAAACACAGACCCCCTCTGAGCCCCGAAACACAGGCCAGACCGTCACCAGAAACACAGGCCAAACTGATCCCAAAAAAACAGGCCAAACTGAGCCCTGAAACACAGGCCAGAGAGACCCAGAAACACAGGCCAGACTGACCCCATGCCCACTGCCTGCGCTCTGAGATAATGTAACATCTCAAACCAAATGCTGGAAAGTTCCACCCGCACATTGATCCGTCTGAGAGAATTCCCCAAACGCATCTCGGACAGGGATACTAACGCAGGTTGGACATCCCCACGGAGCTTTCCTCACATGACCTCTTGCCTCCAACCCCACCCCGTCCAATCAAATAGCCTTTCTTCCCCCTCTCTAATATTTTTATAACTGATGATTAGCAGTGTTCAAACAAATGTTAAAAAAAAAAAAAATTTTTAAGCCTGGCGATTTTTCTGGCAGCCGTATCTGGGCGGGAATGGCAACCCCAATCTCGTAGGCCGAGACTGTGTGGACACCTGACCAGGCCCGAATGACTGGCTAACAAATAAACGCAGGCATTGAAAGAAAGGAGCTTGCATTTCAATGGCGCCTGGGGACGCCCCAAAGTGCTTCACTGCCAATGAGGTACTTTTTGAAGCGATGGAGGAAACACGGGAGACAATCTGCGCACAGCGAGATCCCACAAACTGCGCTGAGGTAACGTCCTGTTCTGTTTGGTGATGTTCTTTGAGGGAAGAACTCCCCTCATCACCTTCGAAATAGCGGCCATAAGGTTTTTTGTAAACGTCCACCTGATTGGAGCCTCAGCTCACTGGAAGCCACCTCTGGCAGTGCAGGGCTCCCTCAGTACTGCCTCGCAGAGCGCCGGCCTGGATTCTGTGCTCAAGCCTCCGGAGTGGGACTCGAACCCACGGCCCTGATTCAGAAGCGAGAGAGCGAGCAGCAGGTAACATCTTGTTCCCATTGTTTTCCTCCAGGGCTGTACTGACAGAGAGGAGGAGGGTGACGAGACAATAAATGTCACAATTTAACGATGAGCTGTAAAACTTAAGGGGCCTTTTACTCCCAGGCCTCTCCGTGACCATAAACACGCAGCTGGAGAGTACAGTTACCAGTTGGTGATAGTGATCTGTGCACAGAGAACAGGAGAGAATAGCAAAACAAAGATATTTATTATTTCTGAGAAACACTATGTTAACCCTTAACCTGCTGAACCGGGGGTGCCAGGTACTGGGGGGGTGGGAAGGTGTAACAACAACAATTGCATTTATATAGCACCTTTTAACGTAGTAACACATCCCTAGGTGCTTCACGGGAGTGTTACCAAACAAAATTTGGCACGCCACGTCAGGAGATATTAGGAAGATCTGTCAAAGAGAGGTTTCTAAGGAGCGTCTTAAAGGAGGAGAGAGAGAGAGAGAGGCGGAGAGGGTTTAGGGAGGGAATTCCAGAGCTCGGGGCCCCCAGGCAGCTGAAGACACGGCCGCCAAAGGTGGAGCGATGGAAATCGGGGGATGGTCAAGAGGTCGGAATTGGAGGAGCAGCAGAGATCTCGGAGGGTTGTAGGGGCTGGAGGAAGGGTTACAGAGATCGGGAGGGAATGAGGCCATGGAGGGATTTGAAAACAAGGATGAGAATTTTAAAATCGAGGCGTGGCTTTAACTAGAACCCAATGCAGGTCAGCGAGCACAGCAGGGGATGGAACAGGACCGGGTGCGGGTCAGGCTGCAGAGTTTCGGATGACCTCAAATGACCCTTACCTGCTGAACAGAGGTGGCCTGTACAGGCCGAAGAGCTTAGGGCATCTCAAAACGCTTCAGAGCCAATAGCGTACGTCGAAGTTCAGTCACCATTGTTATGTAGAAAAGGTGGCAGCCAACACGGGCACAGCAAGATCCCACATCTAACCTGGATAATCCGCTGTTTAGAGACCTTCCCTGCTCTCTTTCCTATAGCCCCACGGCAGGATCTTTTAGGTCCCACCCGAGAGGGGCAGACGGGGGCCTCGGTTTAACGTCTCATCCGAAAGATGGCACCTCTGACCGTGCAGCACTCCCTCAGCACCGGCAGTCTCGGCCTGGGTTATGGGGCTGACGTCTCCAAAGTGGGGCGCATATTGATGACCTGAGGGGGAAGTTGAGAAAGAGAGAAAGAGAGAGAGAGCTGTACCACAGCCAGCGCTTAAATGGAACCAGGTTACTGTTGCCAAGTGAGGTGCGGGTGGCAGCCATTTTGAGCACGGGTAGAGGGCCAGAAACGAGAGCGGGACGAGTTGAGGCGGCGAGTTCTTATTTATTTCCTAGCTCTGCCACACGATATTGCAAAGGCCTGGTTGGGTGGGGTAGAGGGAATGTTCTGGAATGTGAAATGTGAAGCTGGCTGGAGAGGGGCGTGTGAGGGTAACTTCATATCGGGCTTCAACCACAGGAGACAATGGAAGCAGTGTGAGATTGGCTGAGAGACATCAGTTCAGGAGGAAAAGGATACAGTGACCGCAGTGACTGAGCCCGAAACTGGGCAGGCAACACCGCCGGTGCTGGTAATTCTCGGTTACCTTCGCTGCACGAGAGTTCAGCCTGGGGTCAGCCTCCCTCGCCTCCTCCTCTTCAGCCCGCCACCCCCCCCCCCCACCAACCCTTTGCGGCTTTGCAACAACAACCTGCATTTATATAGCGCCTGTAATGTTGTAAAAACGTCTAAAGCCGCTTCACAGGAGTGTTATCAAGCAAAACCTGCCTCGTAAGGGTGGGATAGGAACAGGAGTAGGCCATTCAGCCCCTCGAGCCTGTTCCGTCATTCAATGCAATCGTGGCTGATCTGTGACCCAGCTCCAAATACCTGCCTTTGCCCCATATCCCTTAATACCTTTTAGATAACAATAATCTATCAATCTCAGTATTAAAATTAACAATTGATCCAGCATCAATTGCCCTTTTGTGGAAGAGAGTTTCAAATTTCTACCACGTGCGTGGAAGTGTTTCCCAATTTCACTCCTGTAAGATCCGCCTCTAATGTTTAGACTAGGGGTATCCAACCTTTTCACATGAGGAGCCACATTACAATTTTTTGTCCTACACAGTGGGGGCTGGTGAGTAAATTTCGGGAGGATAAAGGCATTAGAAATGTATTTTTCAATTCTTTCACAGGATGTGAGTATCACTGGCTAGGCCAGTATTTTATTGCCCATCCCTAATTGCCCTTGTATTAATCCAAAAAAAAGCAACAAAAAAAAGTGAAATTTTGTGAGGAAGCTTTTATTAGGAGAATTTATTGACTTACTTTCTCGTCACTATGTTGAACACTGATTTAGTGAGATACCTGGCATTGTTTTTGCTTGCACAAGAAGACAATGTTTGCCCACACACTTGTTGTAGCGATGTGGTATTCGGGATAGTTGTCCACCTGTCAGGTGCAATCTTGACCTTTGTTTTGGCGCTTTATATTCTCCCCTTTTATTTCTACCCCCCCCCCCCCACCACTCTCTCTTTCTCTCTCCCCCCTCTGCTCCCCAGGTCGTTGCTGATTTAAAGGGCTGCCTGTCTCTCTCCGTCTCCCTCAGCGCCAGTCTGCACCGCGTCTCTGTCTGTGTGTTGGCCTGCTTCTGCTCTCCCCTCGGCCTCTCTCTCCCTCTCCCCTGCAGCGGCCATTCTGGCTCGGTCACCAAGCCACCAGAAAACAGCAGGGGGCAACTGATCCCAGCGCGCCTGTGGTGTGAGCCGCCAATCAACACTCACCCCGCCCGGGCAACCTGCTGTCAGTCACACAAGATTGACGGGACAGATAGAAACCTTTGACGGGTCCACAGACCAGATGTTGGAGCCTAGTTTAGATTCTGATCCCCTAGTCCTAGACTCCCTAGACTCTCTCACTCTCGACCCTTAATATCTCGAAAACTTCAATCAAATCACCCCTAAACCTTCTAAATTCCAAGGAATACAACACCTCATCAAAGAGATAGGTCGAAGGAATGTCTCACAGGAGGAACAAGTAAGGACAGTAGATTTCCTTCACGAAAGGGAACCAGTTGGGGTTTCTGCAACAATTCAGCACTTTTACTGAAACCAGCTTTTTAATTTCAGACATCTTTATACCGTATGGGAAGACTAAACAAAATAAGTGACAGCCATTCGCTGGTTCATTCCTCAGGTCAATGCCTTGACCAACCAGAGTCAAGCTACCTGGTTTAAATTTCAAACAAAGATTGACAGTTAACTGTCAGTCACTGTAAACTGGTGCATTCTCCAAGGCAACACCTCTACCAATCAGAGTTCACTTGCCAACCAATCAGCACTCTCTTCTCATACAGTATAAAGTAGTTGCTTTCCCTTGCGTTGGCATTCTTGCGGATTGTCCTGATGAGTGCAAGACGAAAAGCTTCGACAACGTGTCTCTATTTTCAGTAATACTACCAAATGACGATTTGAATTTAAATTCTCAAACTGCTGTTGTCGGATTTGAGCTCCCGGGGCTGAGTTTTCGGGGGGCACCCCGCCCTCCCCAAGGAAGTTGGGGAAGGAAGTGGGGGTGGGGGGAGCCCAAGAATTTCGGTGCTGGCCGCCTTGTCGGTTTCAGGATGGCGTTCCCAGCGTCAGCAACGTCAACCAGGGCGGGACAGGGATCCCGTTCCCCCCCCTATCGGGACTAATTAAACTATTTAAGAAAGCTCATTAAGAACTTGCTGCAGAGGGGACGCACGGGTTTCAGGAGCTGTCGGTCGCAGGTCTGCTGAAGGGTATAGAGCGGGCACCAGTCATGGCATCACCCCGGCCCCATGAGAGAGTCAGCGGGGCAAAGGGGGTCTCGGCATTTGGTAAGATGATGCTCCTGGCACTGCACAGCTGGCAGGAAGAGTAGGCACTCGGGCATTGAGTAGGGTCATCACTACTCCCCCGCCCCCCCCATCCCCTACATCGCAGGGGCAGAAGCGCAGGGGGCAAGACTGCCAAGGACCAGCCCAAAAGGAAGGTTGTAGCTGGCAATGGGGGCACGACTGTCAGATATTGGGCCCCAGGGACCATGAGGGGCAACACCCTCCGCAGGAAGGGCAGAATCCTGAGCAGCAGGAGGGCACGGGAGAGGAAAGAGAGGGCAGGATGGAGGATGGCAACGGAGGCCAAACCCCCAACCCAGGATTGACCGCCAAAGACGGAGCTACCTGGAGATGACTGAGATCCAGTGCCGCAGGAGACTGCGACTCTCCAGGCAGACGGTGCCCTCGTTGCTGAAGACCTCTCACCCCGCAGTACTGGTCATCATGCCCTGCCAGCGGCCGTCGAAGTCACTGTGGCCTTGAAGTTCTTCGCTTCTGGCTCCTTCCAAGGATCAACTGTGAACCTTAGTGGCATCTCGCAAACGGCTGCGCACCACCGCATCTCGCAGGTTACTGATGCCCTCTGGGCCAGCGCTGGACAGTACTTTCATTGCACAACACACTCGGCCTCGCAGGAACAGAGGGCAGTGAGTTTCAGCACCATCGCTGGACTCCTCCAGGTGCAGGGCATCATCGACTGCACCCATGTGGCCATCAAGGTGCCCAGCGACCAGCCAGTGAGATCCACCAGCAGGAAGGACTCCCACTCCCTCAACAATCAACTGTGACCACAACGAGAGCTTCCTGCATGTAGCGCCCGCTTCCTGCATGTGTGTGCCCGCTTTCCTGGCAGCTGCCATGGCTCCTTCATCCTCCACCACTGCCTCCGATCTTCACTCCAACCCCCAGAGTGTGTGGATGGACCCTCGGGGACGAGGGATATCCCATGAAGAGATGGCTATTGACCCCTCTATGGAAGCCTCAGAGAGAGGCACAGAGTTGGTACAACAGATGCCACCTGCTCAGCAGGCCAACCCTTGAGCCGGACATCAGGGTTCCGAAGATGAGATTCCGCTGCCCTCCAATACCCTCCTGCAAGGGTCTCAGTCATTGTGGTGGTCTGCTGTTCTCTCCATTACCGGGCCCTCCAGAGAGGTGTGGTCCTTGAGGACAGTGAGGCCCTGGAAGGAGATAGCTCATCGGGGGAGGAGGAGGAGCAGGAGGTGAGAGAGGAGGAGGAGGAGGAGGCAGAGGGAGATGACGCTGAACAGAGTGGTGCCCCTGGTGCATGTCGAAGTGGCCTCCTCCTGCCACCCTCCGGGAAGAGGACCTCCCTCCCCTCCCTCACGGCCTCTGGCATTAGATCCAGCTTGGCATCGAGGAAGTGAGGGGCAGCCGGCTCCCCTGTGGCACCTCACTTCCCTTTGGTGCAGTGGGAGGTTTTCTCTCCCTGAGGACAACCAGCAGCCTCAGTGATGGCCACGTAGGAGTGTCTACATGAGGCCAATACTTCATCTGACCCACCCCCAATGCTTCTAGTTGGATAGAAAACCCATCTCGATATCAATTAGGGGATTCCCCACACGGGAATCTTAACTTTAATCAGTTTCCCACTGGAGGCGGGTTTCTGACCCGGAGACCGACCTAGTGAAAGTTCAGTCCATGCTCTCCCGATCGTTTCCTGGGTATGTGGATTATTACAACAACAACCTTTATGCATTTATACAGCATCTTGACATAATTTGACACCCAGCCACAATAAAGCGATACGAGGAGCGGTCAGCAAAGGGGTAGGTTTTATACGGAGCGTGGGGCAGCGTGCAGATGGGAAGTAGTCCAGCTGGATGCTTGGGAGGGTCTTGGGGTCATGGGGATTGGACGAGAACCCATTGCGGGAGATCCGCTTGCTCGGACTGGGTAAACGGGAACGGAGCCAGGCGCAAGCTGCCGCACCCAGCTGGACGACAGTGGCGAGGCGTTGCAGGGGGATGGTGTGGTCAACCGTGTCAAAGGTCAAAGGTCGGAGAAGGACAAGGAGGGAAAGTTTACCTTTGTCACAGTCACACAGGATGTCATATGTGACTCGCCCAAGGCCTCTTCATCGACGCCTTTCCTTCCAGAAGGACAAGGGCGGCAGACGCGTGGGGAGACCACCACCTGCAAGTTCCCCTCCAAGTCGCACGCCATCCTGAGTTGGAACGATATCGCCCGTTCCTTCACTGTCGCTGGGTCAAAATCCTGCACCCGCGAAGGGCTTTGGGCATGTCGATTGCTGGGAGAATCGGAGGAAAGCAACAAATCGCGAATATTGACTTAATTAGTTTTTAAAAGGCCGTGCGTTTGTGCAGGAGAGGTTCAATTAGATGCGGCTGTAATCAGGGTGTGTGTAAATGTGTGGGAGACCTGTTGTTATGACTGTGGGATGTGAGGCGACTGTTAAAATCACTGGTATAATCACTGCACCTCGAGGCATTTCTGCCAAACACAATTAGTTTCCTGTTTCAGGAGCAAAAGTGAGAACTCAGCAGCTTGGATCTCAAGGGGACTGACAACCTGCATTTATATAGCTCCTTGAACATCCCAAAGCCTCTCCGGGGTCCTAGCTCCCGCAGCGTTAGTGAGGGGCTTGTTCGGGTGCGAGCCCACTGGGGAGGGGCTTCTTCTGGGTCCTCGCTGCCATTCTGTTCGTGAGGGGTTGAGGGCACTCCGGGGTCTTAGTTCCCACAGTGTGAGTGAGAGGGTCATTGTATTACAGAAACATTGTATTACAGCTCCTCCCACCCAACTTCATCAGACCCTCTCTGTACATTCGGTTCCTTAGGGTTCTAGATAATCAAACGAAATATGACACCGAGCCACATAGGAGATATGAGGGACCGGCGACCAAAAGCTTAGTCAAAGAGGTCAGTGTTAGGGAGCGTCTCAAAGGAGGAGAGAGGGGCGGAGAGATTTAGGGAGGGGATTCCAGAGCCCGGGGCCCCAGGCAGCTGAAGGCACAGCCGCCAATGGTGGAGCGATGGGAATCGGGAGATGAGTGAGAGGCCGGAATTGGGGGAGCGCAGAGATCTCGGAGGGTTGCAGGGCGGGAGGCGGGGTTAGAGAGATAGGGAGGGGGCGAGGCCATGGAGGGATTTAAACATGAGGGTGATAATTTCAAAATGGACGCATTGCCAGACTTGGTGGGGGGAGCTGAAGTCGGTCGGCGAGCACGGGGATCGCAGGCTTCCCCAAGGCGTTGATGCCAACCTTTGAAGTGGAGTTGCTGTGGTAACGTTGCAAACGCAGCAGCCAATTTGCGCACAGCAAGATCCCACAAACAGAACCACCCCCCCCCCTCCCCTCACTGCTTTTCTCCCAATAATGTAACAGGGTCTTTCACGCACACCTGAGAGGGCAGGTAGGGTATCAGTTTAATGTCTCAAATAAACGACAGCACCTTCAACAGGGCTGCACTCCCTCAGTACGGCACCGGGGGTGATCAGCCTGGATTTTGTGCTTAGTTCTCTGGCTTGGCACTTGAACCCATTACCTTTTGATCGAGGCGGCAAGAGTCAGTGAGTCACGGCCAAAGCCAAGAATCCTTCGTGCTTTTCTACCAGCTTTGTCGACTTGTCCTGCCACCTTTTCACGCCACAGGGCGTTGGCTTTTCCCCAGAAAGCCGTCAGTGGATCTGAGCGATTTGAGCAGGGGAAATCTGTCTGTAATCATTCTGAATGCAACTTCATCGAGGTGGCATTTCCACGTCTTTTTAATATCGGGGAACTCCCCACATCACGTCACAAAGGGTGCAGGGATAAGCGTACCAAGAAAAAAAGATCGCTAGCCTTGCATTTATTTGGCACCTTTCATGTCCTCAGGATGCCCAAAGTGCTTTGCAGCCAATGAAGGACTTTTGAAGAATGGTCACTTCCGGAATGTCGGCCCAACCGCCTTCAGCTGCTTCATCAATGACCTTCCCTCCATCGTAGTCAGACGTGGGGATGTTCGCTGATGATTGCACAATGTTCAGCACCATTCGCCACTCCTCAGATATTGAAGCAGTCCATATCCGCATGCATTCACGACCTGGATTCAGGCTTGGGCTGATAGGTGGCAAGTAACATTTGCGCCACACAAGTGCCAGGCAATGACCATCTCCAACAAGAGAGAACCTAACCATCTTCCTTTGATGTTCAATGACATTACAATCGCTGAAACCCCCGCCGTTAATATCCATTGACCAGAAACTGAACTGGAGTAGCCATATAAATACCGTGGCTACAAGAGCAGGTCAGAGGCTAGGAATCCTGTGGCGAGTAACTCACCTCCTGACTCCCCAAAGCCTGTCCACCATCTACAAGGCACAAGTCAGGAGTGTGAAGGAATACTCTCCACTTGCCTGGATGGGTGCAGCTCCAACAACACTCAAGAAGCACGACACCATCCAGGACAAAGCACCCCGCTTGATTGGCACCCCATCTACAAACATTCACTCCCTCCACCACCGACGCACAGTGGCAGCAGTGTGTACCATCTACAAGATGCACTGCAGCAACGCACCAAGGCTCCTTCGACAGCACCTTCCAAACCCGCGACCTCTACCACCTAGAAGGACAAGGGCAGCAGATGCATGGGAACACCACCACCTGCAGGTTCCCCTCCAAGTCACACACCATCCTGACTTGGAACTATATCATCGTTCCTTCACTGTTGCTGGGTCTAAATCCTGGAACTCCCTTCCTAACAGCACTGTGGGTGTACCTACCCCACACGGACTGCAGCGGTTCAAGAAGGCAGCTCACCACCACCTTCTCAAGGGCAATTAGGGATGGGCAACAAATGCTGGCCTGGCCAGTGACGCCCACATCCCTTGAAATAGAGGAAGGAGCGACTTTGAGCACAATCAAAGAGAAAGGTTTGTGATGGAGAGTGCAGCAGTGAGGAGCAGGGGGTTCCTGAGAGTAGGCTGGAAGTTTGGCCAACCTTATGGAATTGTTTGAAGAAGTTACAAAAGGTGTAGACAAGGTAACATAGCAGATGTAACAGACTAGGATTTTCAAAAGGTCTTCCATAAGGTAACACATAGTAAACACTTGACTAAGGCCCGAGCATGTTGTGTCAGGGGACATATAGATTGGATAGCAAGCTGGCTACAAAGCAGAAAACAGAGAGTAGGGGTTGTAGGTAGTTACTCAGATTGGCAGAAGGTGGTGGGTGGTATTCCACAATGATCAGGACTTGGACCACTGATGTCCACTATGTACCGAAACTATTCGGACTCGGAAATCAGAAATACTCTTGCAAAGTTTGCAGATGACAGCAAATTCGGAGATATAGTTCATACAGAGGAGGACTGACACCAAGTACAGAAGGACATCAATAAGCTCGTAAAATGGGCGAGTAAATGGAAAATGAATTTTCGATGTGTGAGGTGCTGCACTTTGGTTGGAAGAATAAGGAGGCCGCGTACCACTTGAAAAATAAGTGTTTAAATGGGATCGAGGTGCGGAGGGATCCGGGCGACACAAACCACTAAGAGTAACAATGCAGGTGATCAAAGTCAGAAATGGATTACTGGGAGGGTTTTGTAGAGGGATTGAATTGAAAAGCAGCGAAGTGACGTTAAACTTGCACGGAGCCTTGGTTAGATCTCACTTGGAGTCTCACTTGAACGCACAGTCCTGGACTCCATAATATAAAAAGGATATAGAGGCACCGGGAAAGGTGTAGAAAAAGATTTGGAAGGATGATCCCAGAACTGAGAGGTATTAATTAGGAGGAAAGATAGAACAGGCTGGGTCTCTTTTCTGTAGAAAAGAGAAGGCTGAGGGGTGACCTAATAGAGTTTGTTAAAACTATGAAAGTGTTTCGATCGGGTAGACGTAGAGAAGATGTTTCCATTTGTGGGGGGAGACCAGAACTTGGGGCCATCAATATAAGACAGTCACTAATAAATCCAATGGGGAATTCCGGAGAAACTCCTTTCCCGAGAGTGGTGAGAATGTGGAACTCGCTCCCACAGGGAGTGGTTGTGGTGAATAGTGTCGATACATTTAAGGGGAAGCTGGATAAACACATGAGGGAGAAAGGAGTAGAAGGATGTGGTGATAGGGTGAGATGAAGTAGAGGGTGGGAGGAGGCTCGTATGGAGCATATAGCATGGAGCAGTTGGGCAGAATGGCCTGCTTCTGTGCTGTAGTAAAAGGAGGGTTCAGGAGTGAGGAGATGCAGGAGAGGGAGCGGTGGAGCCCGGAGACACATCAAGGCAAGGGGTTTCAATTTAATTAAGGGGTGTCGTTGCAAGGGAGCAGGCTGCTCGGAGGAAAGCAATGCTGTTTTGAAGACGACACAAAGCCTTGGCAAGTGGACAGATCAGTGACAGACGGTATGTAATACTGGGCAACGCAAAGGTGAGATAGATCACTACCGTAAATATCGCTGATGATAACACAACGAGGGGGCCTGTCAGTGAAACAATGGGCAGGAGGAAATGGCTTGGAGAGCTCTGGCTGAATCAAGCCTTGGAAATGTAGTCATTGTTTGTCAGGCCTAGCCAAGACAAATAGAGCTTGTGTGTGCGTGTAATCAGATCGGCCATGTGTTTGTCTCAGCGAACTTTGACCACCTTTGTTCACCATGCCAAAAATGCGACACAGGCCTTGGATCCAGGCCAATGGGAGAACAATGGCGATTCTCCTGGGCCATAGGCTCCAGGAGTTGAGCTGAGGCAAGGCCGAGGCCCAGTGAGTGGGGAAAGACAGTTGAGGCGGGGTATGTGAGGAGAAATTCATTCCATTGAATCTGGTGATGAGATTTAAAGGGCCATCATTATATCTATATCCATAATTCAAAGGTATTTGGCCAATCTCTATTGCTATCTCTCTCTCTTTCTCTCTATCTCTCTACCTCTATCTCTCTATTTATCTATCTCTATTTCTCTGTCTTTCTTTATTTCTCGCTAAGTCTCCCTGTCTCTATCTCTCTACCTCCATCTCTCTCTATCTCTGTATCTCTCTATTTCTCTCTATCGCTATCTCTCTTTCTATCTCTTATCTCAATCACTATCTCTCTCTTGCTCTTTCTCTATCTCTCTTTTATCTCCATCACTCTATCTCTATCTCTTTCTATATATCGCTATCTCTATATCTTTCTCTCTCTATCTCTTTCTTTATCTCTCTATCTCTCTCTCTATCTCTACCTTTCTCTATCACTGTGTGCCCCTCTCTCTCTATTTCTATCACTCTCTCTTTCTCTCTATCTCTATGCCAGGCCGTTCAGCCTTTACCACCATTCAGTCAGCTTGTCTGCACCTCTCCTCTGTTAACCCGCCTTTGCCGTTAAAACTGTTCCTTCAAGGGGTCCCAGGCCTGTGAGGTGCCATGTCCCACGTTGTAGAGCCTGCGACACTCGTCTGGATTGCAAACGGCGGCATCGAGCTCCAATTTGCAGTGGGAGCAGAGCTACGGGGAGGGGCTAAGGACACTGGGGCTCCTCACGTTAGGCCAGAGAAGGTTAAGGGCTGGATTTTACGTCGGGCCGACGGGAGCTGGGCATCAAAGTAAAATTCGGTGGAGAACCCGCTTCCGCCTAGCCTGGGGATCCGTCCCACATTTTACGGGTCCCCAGGCTTTAACTGTTCCGAGGCGGGACTTCCACCCGCTTGAGAAGTCAGGGCCCACCCCCAGGGCGCTGAGTAACCACCAGCTTTCAGTGGGCAGCTTTTCCCGGCTCCACAGGAAAATCCCCGTGGAGGTGGGCGAAGGCCCTTAAGTGGACCTTAATTGGCAACTTAAGGGCCTTGATTGGCTTGGGGCGGGCGTCCCATTTTTCGCACCCCCCCCTGCCCAACATAAAGTGGAGCGGAGGCGGGAATGGGTAAGGAAGGCCTCCCGGAGCTTCCCCCTGCATTTTACGCCACCACCCACCCCCCCCCTCAAAGAAACCATCTGGCACGCTGGGGTGGTGTAAAAGTCCGGACTAAGAGGAGATCTAATGGAGAGGTCCAGAATGTCGAGGGCTTTTGATAGACTGAATGGGGACAAGTTATTTCCACTGGACGGTAAGTCAGTAACTAGAGGGCATCGGTTTAAGGTCATCACTAAAGAAATGAAGGGAGCAGTTAGGGAGATCTTTTTATGCACAGTGAGATGGACCGTCCATCCAGAAACAGGGTGGGAGATGGGTCTAAGCGGAGAGCATTTCAGAGAGCCAAAGTTTGTTTTTACGCCAGGTTGCTAGATATGTATGTATATCTGATTTATCTCAGAGCAATGCAGATATCACACTTGAATCACCAACTGGTTTATTTACAGCACTTTAAACTTTTGCAGTTCTTAAATGATTTTAGTACATGTCTCCTCATAGCAGTCATTGTGTTTTCCATAGAAGATCCAAGCTGTGTCCTTTAGTTACACTCTTAACTCTTAAGCTCCACCTGTAGGTGTAAGCAATCAAACACAGTGAACATAGATCTTTCTTTGGCCTCCTTGTCTTGAGAGACAATGGGTAAGCGCCTGGAGGTGGTCAGTGGTTTGTGGAAAAGCACCTGGAGTATAAAGGCTAATTCTAGAGTGACAGACTCTTCCACAGGTGCTGCAGATAGAATTGGTTGTCGGGGCTGTTACACAGTTGGCTCTCTCCTTGCACCTCTGTCTTTTTTCCTGCCAACTGCTAAGTCTCTTCGACTCGCCACTCTTTAGCCCCACCTTTATGGCTGTCTGCCAACTCAGGCGATCACTGGCAACTGACTCCCACGACTTGTGGTCAATGTCACAGGACGTCATGTCGCATTTGCAGACGTCTTTAAAGCGGAGACATGGACGACCGGTGGGTCTGATTCCAGTGATGAGCTCGCTGTACAATGTGTCCTTGGGGATCCTGCCATCTTCCATGCGGCTCACATGGCCAAGCCATCTCAAGCGCCACTGGCTCAGTAGGGTGTATATGCTGGGGATGTTGGCCGCCTCGAGGACTTCTGTGTTGGAGATATGGTCCTACCACCTGATGCCAAGGATTCTTCGGAGGCAGCGAAGATGGAATGAGTTGAGACATCGCTCTTGGCTGGCATACGTTGTCCAGGCCTCACTGCAGCAAAGAAAGGTACTGAGGACACAGGCTTAAAACACTCGGACTTTTGTGTTCCGTGTCAGTGTGCCGTTTTCCCACACTTTCTTGGCCAGTCTGGACATAGCAGAGGAAGCCTTTCCCATGCGCTTGTTGATTTCTGCATCTAGAGACAGGTTACTGGTGATAGTTGAGCCTAGGTAGGTGAACTCTTGAACCACTTCCAGAGCGTGGTCACCAATATTGATGGATGGAGCATTACTGACGTCCTGCCCCATGATGTTCGTTTTCTTGAGGCTGATGGTTAAGCCAAATTCATTGCAGGTAGCCGCAAACCTGTTGATGAGTCTCTGCAGACACTCTTCAGTGTGAGATGTTAAAGCAGCATCGTCAGCAAAGAGGAGTTCCCTGATGAGGACTTTCCGTACTTTGGTCTTCGCTCTTAGACGGGCAAGGTTGAACAACCTGCCACCTGATCTTGTGTGGAGGAAAATTCCTTCTTCTGAAGGCTTGAACGCATGTGAGAGCAGCAGGGAGAAGAAGATCCCAAACAGTGTCGGTGCGAGAACACAGCCCTGTTTCACGCCACTCAGGATAGGAAAGGGGTCTGATGAGGCGCCGCTATGCTGAATTGTGCCTTTCATATTGTCATGGAATGAGGTGATGATACTTAGTAGCTTTGGTGGACATCCGATCTTTTCCAGTAGTCTGAAGAGTATACAATCAAACCCAGATCAATCAAACACTACAGCCGACACAGGGGCTATGTGCCGAATGGCCTCCGTCTCTGATTTTCTGAAGGGAGGGAGCATTTCCCGCTGAGAAGTGGGCGTGAGGGCGCCAGTGAGATTTCGAGCCTCTGATCTGCCTCCCTTGATCTGATTTCAGTGTCCCGTTTGAGCCTTTTCTGCTTCCTATCTCTCAATGCACCAAGTCAAGGCATCGCAGCTGGTGACACAGTTTTCGGGAATGAAACTCGCTCAGCAGTTTGAGCAGAAACCACACCTCAAGACGGAGAGAGTAGCAAGACATGGCAAAAGTTACACTCATCCCTGACTGTACCTTGTGTAGTGCCAGTGTATTCGGTCACAGTGACACTGAGGCTTGCTTGAGATAACTATATCCCTGCCAGTTGTAACCTTCCAGTATTTCATGGCAGAACCTGAATTTTGTTTAATGCTGTGCATCGTTAAAGAAAGACTTTCATTTATATAGCTCCTTTCACAACCCCAGAGCGTCCCAAAGCACTTTACAGCCAATTGAGCACTTTTAAAGCATAGTCATCGTTGTAAAGTAGGGAACACTGCAGCCAGTTTATGCACAGCAAGCTCCCTTAAACAGCAATGTGATAATCAACAGATAATCTGTTCTTAAGGCTGTTGATGTGGGATCAATATCAGCCCAGGGTGCCAGGAGAACACCCCCGTTATTCTTCAAAATAGCAGTTGTGGAATCCACGTCCGCCTAAGAGGGCGAACGAGGCCTCGGTTTATTGGCTCATCTGAAAGAGGGCACCTCCGACAGTGTGGAGCTCCCTCAGTCCTGCACTGGGAGCATCGGGCTGGATTTTTAAGGAGGGTTTTAAAGGAGGAGACAGGCGGAGAGGTTTAGGGTGCGAATTGCAGAGCTTGGAGCCTAGGTGGCAAGGCCACCAATGGTGGGGGAAAAGGAAGTTGGTGGGTGGGGGGAGGGGGAGTGGTGGGTGGACAAGAGGCCAGAGTTTGGAGGAACGCAGAGAACTCAGAGGGTTGTAGGTGAGGGAGATGGGGTGGGATGAAGCCACGGAGAAGTTGAACGTGCTTGCTGTTCTTTCTTGGTCCTGGGGTGGCGCTGTTGCTCCTCTCTCCTGCAACTACCAGCGAGCAATGCCACAGGAGGTACACCAGCGATTAGAATAAATGTCTCGCGTGTTGCGTGCACTTCCTGTCCCCGCCGCACACGCTTCCTGTCACGCTTCAGACACGGCAGGGCCGCTGGAAACCTGCACACGCGCTGTAGCTCGCGTACACAGTCCGCCGTTCCTGTGTCGCACTTACTTTCTGTCACACTTTCCCGTCACACTTTCTTGCGAAGACCCATCTGTCGTCATCAAATCTTTGTTCCGTCACCATACTAAGAACACAGGTACAGGAGGAGGCCATTCAGCCCCTCGAGCTTGTTCGAGCTTTCAATGAGATCATGGCTGATCTGTTAATTAACTCCGTACACCCACCTTTGCCTCATATCCCTTAATACCTTTGGTTAACAAAAATCTATCAAACTCAGATATAAAATTAACAATCGATCCAGCATCAATTTGTGGAAGAGAGTTCCAAAATGCCACCGCCCTTTGTGTGTAGAAGTGATTCCTAATTTCACCCCTGAAAGGTCTGGCTCTAATTTTTAGACAGTGCCCCCTCGTCCTAGACTCCCCGCCCAGTGGAAATAGTCCCTCTCTATCTACCCCATCTGTTCCCCTTAATATCCCGAAACTTCGATCAAATCACCCCTTAATCTTCTAAATTCCAGGGAATACAACTCTCGTTTGCGTAAACGTTCCCCGTAATTTAACCCTCGGAGTCCGGGTATCGTTCCGGTAAATCTACACTCCAAGGCTAAAATATCCTTCCTAAGGTGTGGTGGCCAGAACTGCTCACGGTAACTCCAGGCGTGGTCTAACCAAGGGCTTTGTGTCGCAGAAGCCCAATGGAGGGTCATGCGTTGGTAATGTACCTCTGGGCTCCTGGGACCCAACTGCTATAAGACCTGAATTGCTTCGCGGTTCTTTCTCTCAGGTCTTGAGGTCTTTGGGGATACCCACACCTGGGGTGTATAGATCTATCCATTCAGATCTGCCTGAAGTGGGGGGGGGGGGGGGTGGTAACTGTGCGTCTAACTCCCTTGGGTTGTACAGGGTTGTCAAGGTGGTCCTAATTAACGTGGACAGAGACAGCCAGGCACTGTTGAGTAGAATTGTAACAGCATCAACAATTATTTTGATGGCCGGGTTTTTCCAACAATGATCCAGTTGTCCGAGAAACAAACAATTCTTCGGCCGAGCCGACCTCACGGGCCTGAAGGACAGGCGGGAGGAAATCTTTCCCGAAAACCTGCCAGTGACATTTCCATTCCTGAAAGATATGAGGAAATAGCAATCAGCTTATTTTATTTTTTTCCCCCCCCGGAGGTGAAAGGTCGTGCACACTCGCTTTTATCAGTGGTTTCCTCCGCATTGTAATCACTGGCGCCAGAGAAAAGTGAAGGGAAGAACATGGTGTAGCTCCTTATTCCAAATAAATTTAACCTCTTGCCCACCCCTGCCCTTGTCAGCCCTGTAAAGATTGCAAAGGACACTTCAACAATTAGCTTGTGCAATATAAATCACTCCAAGGTGGCGGGGCCTACTTAAAACAGGCCTCTGCTCCATAGCAATGGGAGTTCGGCCATTCAGCCCCTCGAGCCTGTTTTGCCATACAGTCAGATCGGGCCTGATCCGCATCTTAACTCCATCTACCCACCTTGGTTTTATAATCCTTAAACCCCTTACCCAACAAAAATCTATTGATCACAGATTTAAAATTTTCAATTGACTCCACCAGCCTCAATTTAGGGGAGAGAGTTCCAGATTTCCACTCCCCTTTGTGTGAAGGAGTGCTTCCTGACATCACTCCACCATTGGCGGCCGTGCCTTCAGCTGCCTGGGCCCCAAGCTCTGGAATGCCCTCCCTAAACAGTTGGCGCAGTGGTTAGCACCGCAGCCTCACAGCTCCAGCGACCCGGGTTCGATTCCGGGTGCTGCCTGTGTGGAGTTTGCAAGTTCTCCCTGTGTCTGCGTGGGTTTTCTCCGGGTGCTCCGGTTTCCTCCCACATGCCAAAGACTTGCAGGTTGATAGGTAGATTGGCCATTAGCAATTGCCCCTAGTATAGGTAGGTGGTAGGGAAATATAGGGACGGGTGGGGAATGTGGCAGGACTATGGAATTAGTGTAGGATTAGTATAAATGGGTGGTTGATGGTCGGCACAGACTCGGTGGGCCGAAGGGCCTGTTTCAGTGCTGTAACTCTAAACTAAACTAAACTAAACTAAACCCTCTCCGCCTCTCCTCCTTTAAGATGCTGCATAAAACGTCTTCTTTGGCTAAGTGTTTGGTCCCCCACCCTAATGTCTCCTCCTTCGACATCGGCGCTAGATCTCAGCTGATTACGTCCCTGTGGGATGTTTTATGACATTGAAGGCAGGACATTAAAATGCTGGTTGTAATTACAGGATAGGCGGTTTCCATTATAACTGTCGGACTCTATAACGTTGACACAAAAGTGTGACAGAAATGTGACAACAGGAAGTGAGGCTTTTGTACACAGGAAATGCATGCAGTCAAGAGGATTTTTTCACACATTATGAAGGGGATGTGCTTTGGGGACGGATGGCCCCTTTGTGTGAAGAAGTGCTTCCCGACATCACCCCTGAACGGCCTGGCTCGAATGTCAAGGCTGATCTGCCCCTGGTCTATGCCCCCCACACACACACACACACACACACAGTACCCCCCCCCCCACACCCTGGCTAATACCCCACATGCACAGTGCCCACCTTGGGCTATACCCACACACAGTAACCAACCTGCCACAACTAAGGAGCTCTCGGCCCCCTTCACTCCCAGTATTAGTCCGGTCCCTTTCCGGTCCACACCTCAGCCTACATCAGCCTTGTTGAAACCTCAGAGCGGGAGAGTGAGTCAGTGGGGGAGCGGGGGGGGGGGGGGGGTGTGTGAGTGGTGGTTGGTGGTGGGTTCGTGTCTCCTTTATGTGCTCTTCGTGCTCCATGTCGGAAGCCGGGAACAATTCCAGTGCCTGGGACCAGCATGTGGGCAGGAAGTGTCTCCAGCTGCAGCTCCTGGAAGCCCGGGATTTGGAGCTGGTGCAGCAGCTGAGAGTATCGTGGATCGCACGTATAGAGAGGTGGTCACACCGCAGGCTCAGACTCCACAGGCAGGAGGGGAATGGGTGACCACCAGGCAGAGCAAGAAGACTAGGCAGGCAGTGCAGGAATCTCCTGTGGATATTCCCCTGAAAAACAGGTATACTGCTTTGGATACTGTTGGGGGGAATGACCTCTCAAGGAAAAGCAGCAACAGCCCAATTCATTGCACCGCGGTTGGCTCTGCTGCACAGGGGAGGAGTAAAAAGTGTGGGAATGCAATAGTTATGGGGGATTCAATTGTAAGGGGAATAGATAGGCGTTTCTGGGGCTGCAAAAGAGACTCCAGGATGGTATGTTGCCTCCCTGGTGCTAGGGTCAAGGATGTCTCAGAGCGGTTACAGGACTTTCTGAAGGGGGAGGGTGAACAGCCAGTGGTCGTGGTACACATTGGTACAAACGATAGAGGAAAAAAAAAAGGATGAGGTCCTAAAAGCAGAATATAGGGAGCTAGGAAGTAAGTTGAAAAGTAGGACCTCAAAGGTAGTGATCTCAGGATTACTACCAATGCCACGTGCTAGTCAGAGTAGAAATAGCAGGAAATATCGGATGAAGAGATGGTGTGAGGGGGAGGGTTTTAGATTCCTGGGGTATTGGGACCGGTTCTTGGGGAGGTGGAACCAGTACAAACGGGACGGGTTACACCTGGGCAGGACCGGGACTGATGTCCTTGGGGGAGCATTTGCTAGAGTGGTTGGGGAGGGTTTAAACTAAAATGGCAGGGGGATGGGAACCTTTGCAAGGAGTCAGAGGAGGGGGGGATCAAAGACAAGAACGAAAGACAATAAGGGGAATAAGAAAAGTGACAGGCAGAGAAATCAAGGGCCAGAATCAAACAGGGCCACAGTGAAAAATAGTGGGAAGGGGACAAGTAATGTCAAAAAGACAAAAGACAATATAAATTTGCCAGGAAAAACAACAGACCTGAGGATTGGGAGCAGTTTAGAATTCAGCAAAGGAGGACCAAGGGATTGATTAAGAAGGGGAAAATAAAAACTGACTGTAAAAGTTTCTATAGGTATGTGAAGAGAAAAAGATTGGTGAAGACAAATGTAGGTCCTTTACAGTCAGAAACGGGGGAATTTATTATGGGGAACAAAGAAATAGCAGACCAACTAAATGCATACTTTGGTCCTGTCTTCACAAAGGAGGACACAAATGGGTTTCCGCCGGGTGCTCCGGTTTCCTCCCACAGCCAAAGACTTGCAGGTTGATAGGTAAATTAGCCATTATAAATTGCTCCTAGTATAGGTAGGTGGTAGGGGAATATAGGGAAGGTGGGGATGTGGTAGGAATATGGGATTAGTGTAGGATTAGTATAAATGGGTGGTTGATGGTCGGCACAGACTCGGTGGGCCGAAGGGCCTGTTTCAGTGCTGTATCTCTAAATAAAAAAATAAATATCATACCAGAAATGTTGGGGAACACGGGGCGTCGTGAGAGAGAGGAACTGAAAGAAATCAGTATTAGTAGAGAAATGGTGTTGGGGAAATTGATGGGATTGAAGGCCGATAATTCCCCAGGGCCTGATGGTATGCATCCCAGAGTACTTAGGGAAGTGGCCCTAGAAATAGTGGATGCATTGGTGGTCATCTTCCAAGATTCTATAGACTCTGGAACAGTTCCTACAGATTGGAGGGTAGCTAATGTAACCCCACTATTTAAAAAGGGAGGTAGAGAGAAAGCAGTGAATTATAGACCAGTCAGCCTGACATCGGTAGTGGGGAAAATTCTAGAGTCCATTATCAAAGATTTTATAGCAGCGCACTTAGAGAACAGTGGTAGAATCGGACAGAGTCAGCATGGATTTACAAAAGGGAAATCATGCTTGACAAATCTACTAGAATTCTTCAAGGATGTAATTAGTGGAGTTGATGAGGGGGAGCCAGCAGATGTGGTTTATTTGGACTTTCAGAAGGCTTTCGACAAAGTCCCACATAAGAGATTAGCGTGGAAAATTAAAGTGCATGGGATTGAGGATAGTGTATTGCGATGGATAGAAAATTGGTTGGCGGACAGGAAACAAAGAGTAGGGATAAATGGGTCTTTTTCCGAATGGCAGGCAGTGACTAGTGGGGTACCACAGGGATCGGTGCTAGGACCCCAGCTATTCACAATATATATTAATGATTTAGATGAGGGAATTAAATGTAATATCTCCAAATTTGCAGATGACACAAAACTGGGTGGGAAGGTGAGTTGTGAGGAGGATGCAGAGAGGCTCCAGGGTGATTTGGACAAGTTGAGTGAGTGGGCAAATGAATGGCAGATGCAGTATAATGTGGATAAATGTGAGGTTATCCACTTTGGTAGCAAAAACAGGAAGGCAGATTATTATCTGAACGGCTATAAACTGAGAGAGGGGAATATGCAGCGAAACCTTGGGTGTTCTCGTACACCAGTCGCTGAAGGTAAGCATGCAGGTCCAACAGGCGGTAAAGAAGGCAAATGGAATGTTGGCCTTCATAGCGGGAGGATTCGAGTACAGGAGCAGGGATGTCTTGCTACAATTATACAGGGCCTTGGTGAGACCACACCTGGAATATTGTGTGCAGTTTTGGTCTCCTTATCTGAGGGAGGATGTTCTTGCTATAGAGGGAGTGCAGCGATGGTTTACCAGACTGATTCCTGGGATGGTGGGACTGACGTATGAGGAGAGATTGAGTTGGTTAGGATTATATTCGCTGGAGTTCAGAAGAGTGAGGGGGGATCTCATAGAAACCTATAAAATTCTAGCAGGACTTGACAGGGTAGATGCAGGAAGGATGTTCCCGATGGTGGGGGGAGTCCAGAACCAGGGGTCATAGTCTAAGGATATGGGGTAAACCTTTCAGGACTGAGATGAGGAGAAATTTATTCACCCAGAGTGTGGTGAGCCTGTGGAATTCACTACCACAGAAAGCAGTTGAGGCCAAAACATTGAATGTTTTCAAGAAGGAGTTAGATGTAGCTCTTGGGGGCGAAAGGGATCAAAAGATATGGGGGGGGGGGCAAAGTGGGAACAGGTTACTGAGTTGGATGATCAACCATGCTCATAATGAATGGCGGAGCAGGCTCGAAGGGCCGAATGGCCTACTCCTGCTCCTATTTTCTATGTTTTTATGAATCCACGCCCGCTGTTCAGTAAGGGTGGTTCTGGGGTGAATGTTCATTTGTGTAGGAGATGGCAGATCAGGAGGAAGCCCCCCAGGCTCCCCAAAAAAGCCAGACATCGATGCATGTTTCTGCGGGGGAAGTGTCAGTGTTGGAAGTGACACACTTGGCTAATAAATCGGAATGGGTTTTGATCAGGAGCCAGCGGTGTGCGTGTTTCCCAGCACAGAGAGAGATGCTGGCTGACGTGTCCACACAGGTGCTAGGACAAGATAACAACATAGCTCAGTAATGAGTGGGAACTATTGCAGGTCTGAAAAAAGAAAATCTGCCATTTGATTATCTTGTTTACATTTCACCATAGCAAACGGTCCGTTTCGCCCCAGTTGGTCCAGTCATGGAGGTTTAGGGGCGGTGAAGGTTGGGGGTGGGGTTGGAAAACCAGCCCGAGTTCATCGTAGAGTCAGATGGCGCAGAAGGAGGCCATTCGGCCCTTCGTGCCTGTGCTGGCTTGTTGAAACCATCATCTCCTTATCGGCACGAGCTTCAAAAGGGCAAAGGAGATGATGAGAAAGAAGGGCGTGCATTTGTGTAGCGCCTTTCACAGGACGTCCCAGAACGCCTCACAGCCAATGCCGCGCGGCCACCGTTGCTGATGGCGGAAACGCGGCGGCCAGTTTGTGCACAGCAAGCTCCCACAAACGGCAATGTGATAATGGCCCAGGTAAGCTGTTTTAATGATGTTATCTGAGGGATAAGTATCGGCCTAGGGGATAGAGGTAACGGAGGGTTTGTGTTAAGTCAGGAGTGACATGGCGACAAGTATCAGTCTTCAAAGTTTGTGTCAGAATTGGCCTCAGCACCCTCCTCTCCCCCCCCCCCCCCACTCCGTGATAGTGCAGAAGGCTCCTCCGACTCATGGTAATTACCGAGCAACACCCACACCCCACCTCACCCCCTCCAAAATGCCCTTGAATATGGAGGCTGGATGAGGATGGAATTGCGCAAGACAGGCCCTCCAAGCCTCCCCTACCCACCACCCCCACGGTTGAATAGCTCATCATCCGGACTCAACCGTCATGAGAGGTAACATGGGCAAGTGGGAAGCAGGCACTCAGGGCACCAATCCACAGCAAGGGGACAATACCACCCAATGCCAATTCACCCACCTGATACCCACTCGCCCACCCAACAGCCCCTCAATCACCCAATACCCTTCCCCTACCCAATACCTCCTTGCCCACCCAATGCCCTCTTCCCCCACCTGATATCCCCTCACCCAACAACTATAACAACAACTTGCATTTACATAGTGCCTTTAACATTGTACAATGTCCCAAGGTTCTTCTCAGGAACATCGTACAGACAACATTGAGACCCATAAGGAGATATGAGGGCAGGTGACCAAAAGCTCGGTCCAAGAGTTAGAAATTAAGGAGCGTCTTAAAGGAGGAGAGAGAGGCGGAGAGGTTTAGGGAGGGAATTCCAGAGCTCGGGGCCTCAGGCAGCTGAAGGCACGGCCGCCAATGGTGGAGCGATGGGAATCGGGGGATGGTCAAGAGGGTGGAATTGGAGGAGGGCGGAGATCCCAGAGGGTTGTGGGGGGCTGGAGGAGGGTTAGAGAGATAGGGAGGGGGCGAGGACACGGAGGGATTTGAACGCAAGGGTGGGAATTTTAAAATTTGAGAGTTGGCTCGAGCGGTGGGTGATGGGCGAACGGGACTTGGCGCAAGTTAGGGGATGGGATAGCAGAGCTTTGGTTAAGGTCAAAGGGGACTGGCCACATATCGTAAGTGGAGGGCGTGACGTCGCGGGCAAGAGTTACCGTGAAGCTGAGAGGGTTCCAGATGAGCGATGATGGAGAACGTGGGTCCCACTGCATCTCTCCTTCAGCTGTGCTGATGAAGGTGAGAAAGGGTCCCCAGTCTCCTTAACTCTCTGTTGCCCTTTCTTAGACAGATGTACATCCCCATCTCTTGGAAGGGACGTGAAACCAAGGCCCCCCCCCCCCCCCCCCCGCCGCCACCACCCCCGTCTGCCCTCTCAGGTGGGCATAAAAGATCCCACGGGCGTGACTGGAAGAGCACGGTGGGGGGGGGGGGGGTGGGGGGGGGGGGAGGGGCGGGAGTGTCCTCTGGTGTCCCGGCCGCCAATGGTTATCCCTCGACCGACATCGTCATCCGAGTCAGTATCAGGTTGCTGTTTGTGGGATCTTGCTGTGCGCAGCTCGGCTGCCGCCTCTCCGACGTTACAACAGTGACCACGCTTCAAAAGCACTCCGCTGGCAGCTGAGGCGGTTGCCCCGTTCGTTCTGGGTCTGTCTCCGCGCTGCAACCAATAGCTGGACAACCGAGCGCGAGGCCTTGTTCCGAGGGCTCCGGCCTTGCATTGCTGTGCGATGCCTTGTAGGCTTGGGCCAAATGCCTGAACCATGCACTGACCTCACCCGCCAGTGCCAGTCAGTTCTAGACACTATGAGTGTGTCCCCTCCCAGCAGGGCCGTGTCGGAGTGGCTTTTTAGGCCATTGCAGAGGGCAGTTCAGAGTTGACCACATTGCTGTGGGTCTGGAGTCACATGTAGGCCAGACCGGGTCAGGATGGCAGATTTCCTTCCCTGAAGGACATTAGTGAACCAGACGGGGTTTTTTTTTTTAACGACAATCGATGATAGTAATGTCACCATAGCTTTCAATTTCAGAATTTTTAAACTAATTTACTGGTGGAATTTAAATTCCGCCGGCCGCCACACTGGGATTTGAACCCGTGTCCGCAGGGGGCATTAGCTGGGACCTCTGGACTAATAGGTCAGCGCCATCATCATTCTGCCACTGTGTGTGTGAGTTTGAGGTTGAGGTTGCGTGTGTGAGTGTGAGTTTGAGGTTGGGAGTGGGTATGAGTGTAAGTTTGGGAGTAGGTGTGTGAGTGTGAGTTTGAGGTTGAGTGTGAGTCTGAGGTTGGGAGTGGGTGAGTGTGAGTTTGAGGTTGAGTGTGTGAGTGTGTGAGTTTGAGGTTGAGTGTGTGAGTTTGAGGGTGAGTGTGAGGTTGGGTGTGGGTGGTGTGAGTTTGAGGTTGAGTGTGTGAGTGTGTGAGTGTGTGAGTTTGAGGTTGAGTGTGAGTTTGAGGTTGAGTGTGTGAGTTTGAGGTTGAAGTGTGTGAGTTTGAGGTTGAGTGTGTGAGTGTGAGTTTGAGGTTGAGTGTGTGAGTGTGAGTTTGAGGTTGAGTGTGTGAGTGTGAGTTTGAAGTGGAGTGTGTGAGTTTGAAGTGGAGTGTGTGAGTTTGAAGTGGAGTGTGTGAGTTTGAAGTGGAGTGTGTGAGTTTGAAGTGGAGTGTGTGAGTTTGAGGTGGAGTGTGTGAGTTTGAGGTGGAGTGTGTGAGTTTGAGGTGGAGTGTGTGAGTTTGAGGTGGAGTGTGTGAGTTGAGGTGGAGTGAGTGAGTTTGAGGTGGAGTGTGTGAGTTTGAGGTGGAGTGTGTGTGTTTGAGGTGGAGTGTGTGTGTTTGAGGTGGAGTGTGTGAGTTTGAGGTGGAGTGTGTGAGTTTGAGGTGGAGTGTGTGAGTTTGAGGTGGAGTGTGTGTGTTTGAGGTGGAGTGTGGGTCTCTGTCTGAACATATCTAACAGTTCCTGGGCTGTCTCATTCATGCTGTGTTAGACTGGAGCTTTGGGGAACACTATCCTAATGCACCCTCAATGTGTTCACCCCAGTTTAAAGCAGCTCTCATCAGGAAGAATTTGTGTTTCACATTATTTCGAGTGTGTGATTTACAGACATTCCCTTAGCAATCTGTACTAGACCATGAACCAATTAGGGAGCAGTTTGAGGCAGAGGACTGCAGGATGGAATCAGCTGCTGAATGAGATGTTGTTTTAACCCTTGGTAAAAGTGTCACTTCTCAGCCAACCTTCGACTACCAAAGCCCCTGAGCAGATGCTCGCTTCATCCCAGAGCAGTTCAAGAATTGGGCAGCAACAGAGGCCACTCGGCCATCGTACCTCTTCTAGCTCTCTGAGGGACCTCTCCACTTAGTCCCACTGCCCTGCCCTTTCCCCATTCGCTCTATTGTCCTGCTTGTCCCACTCTGAAAGAACTGCCCGCTTAATTCCATTCGCCCGCCCTTTACCCACGCTTGTTTAAGTATTTCTCTTTCAAAAATTTGACATTTGAAAGCTATTCTGAATTCTGTTTCCCCACAGTTTCTGGAGATATTCCAGGTCCGGCGAAGCGTCTGAGTAATCTCTGCTAACCTCTCCCTCTGTTCTTTTGCTGTCAATCGTAATCTGACTGGTGACATCATCCGAAAACACTGCGTTAGTTTTCACATGTAAGCTGTGACAACCCAACTCTGCCTCACCACCACCTCTCTCCACTCCTCCATTGTCTCAATTATCAGACTGCTTATCCCACATCCAGTCTTGGATGAGCAGTAAATTTCCTCCAATTAAATATTGGGAAGACTGAAGCATTGTTTTCAGTCCCTGCTCCAAACTCCGTTCCCTAGCTACCGTCTCCATCCCTCTCCCTGGCAAATCCCTGACACTAAACCAGACTGTTCACAACCTGGGAGTCACATTTGACCTCGCCATGAGCTTCCGACCTCATATTCATTATCACTAAGACCGCCAATTTCCACCTCTGTAACATCACCCCACCTCACCCGTCTCGGCTCATCTGCTGCCGAAACCTTCATTTATGCCTTCATTACCTCCAGACTTGACTATTCCAACACACTCCTGGCCAGTCTCCCACATTCTACCCTCTGTAAACTTGAGGTCATCCAAAACTCTGTTGCCCGGTCCTAAACACGCACCAAGTCCCGTTCCCCTATCACCCACTGTGCTCGCCGACAGACATTAAGCATTGATTTTAATATTCTCGTCCTTATTTTCAAATCCCTCCATGGCCTCTCACCCTCCCTATCTCTCTAACCCTCCTCCAGCCCCTGCGACTCCCTGAGATCTCTGCTGCTCCTCCAATTCCAGCCTCTTGACCATCCCCCGATTCCCATCACTCCACCATTGGCGGCCGCGCCTTCAGCTGCCTGGGGGCCCCAATCTCTGGAATTCCCTCCCTAAACCTTCTCCACCCCTCTCTCCTCCTTTAAGACGCCCCTTAAAACCGAGCTTTTGGTCGCCTGTCCCTAATATCTCCTTATGTAGCTTGGGGTCAAATTATTCTTTTGATGAAACTCCTGTGAAGCACCTTGGGACATTTTATTATGTGAAAGGCGCTAAATCAATGCAAGTGGTTGCTCTCTAGTTACTAACAAACTGACCAGTGGGGTATTGTTTTCACTAGTTTACTTAATGAAAACCCCTCGTCATTTTGAACAGGGAGATTTGCAATCAGATGATCTATCGAGCAAAATATTTGAATAAAAGTGTGGGATTGTTCAGTGACCTGTGCTGTTCACGGAAATTGACAGTGTTGGCAACAGCAAACCCGCTGGTTTGAGTCGTGGTAAGCGTCCCCCCCCCCCCCCGCCCCCTGCCTCCACACCCACCCTGCGCCAATCCCAGGATCTCCGCTCCGGCTGGGTGAATCGGAGTTGTAACCCGAAGCCAGGTTTAGTTGAGAACTAACAAGATTACATGAAGATAAATGAGCTTTGCTTGGCTGGCACTCAGCAGGCATGACAGCAGGTGGCAGCCCGGGAACCCAGCCAGACTGGCACAGTGCAAGGAGGCAATTAGCGGGCTGCCAGACAACATGGGCATCAGAACGAGACGAGGGGCAGGAAGCCCAGCAGTGTAAGTGATTCCCGACAGACGATTAATCACAGACGATGATCCAGGCTGTGTGATTAATACTTTATGATGGGGAGGTGACAGAGGATGAGTGCAATCTGTTAGAGTTTTTTCCAACCAGTCCACACTGATTGTCATGGGGTTAGATACAGAGTAAAGCTCCCTCTACACTGTTCCATCAAACACTCCCCAGGACAGGTACAGTACGGGGGGTTAGATACAGAGTAAAGCTCCCTCTACACTGTCCCCATTAAACACTCCCAGGGATCTTTTACGTATATTTGAGAGAGCAGATGCCGCAACCCCTCAGTACTGGCACTGGGAGTGTTGGCCTGGATTATCCGCTCAGGTCTGTGGAGTGGGACTTGAACCCATGATCTTTCGGTCAGAGATGAGAGAAAGTGCGTTAATTTACAAAGGTGTCCAGTATGGTTCCACTAGGGACGTGACGCCATTAGCGTTGGAGGGCAGGGTAAGTGATAGAACCAATTTGTTCACCATCGCCCTGGTATCCCAGTGGGTGACACTGGCATTGGGGGGGCAACAGATGGAGAGCTATTGAAACATCATTGTTCCTTTTTTTATAAAATCAAAGATACCGGGAGAGAGTTCTTGACTCCCGGAGGTCTAATCGCTCTGTGTGTGTGTTTGTCAGCATTCCCGACAGTGTGCGTGATTGTATCAGTTTACACCAGGAAGCCCATCCTGGGATAGCAGCACCCTCTGCTGGCTGACTCCACTCTCTACCGGTCCACAGACCAGTGACGGACACAGCGGCTCCACTCCAGCATTGAGGGGCCCTCTGCTGTACACTGCAGGGATTGTCTGGTCGTGTGTGTCTCACAGTGTGCGTTCGCGTGTGTGCCCGTGTGCGTCTCTATGTCCACCTGTGTGTCTGTCTGTGCACGTGTGCGTCTCTGTTTCCGTGCGTGCTTGTCCATGCACGTTTCTATATATTTCTCGACCTCACAAAAGCCTGTCACTTGTGAAGGCTTCTGCACTTGGACGGGCTGAATGGCCTCCGTCCGTGCTCGAACCATTCTCTGATTCTTTGATCTTGTGACACCTGGTGGCCAAGTCAGTTACTGCAACAGGCATTTTGCACACAAAGCTCGCTCCAAGACAGAAAGAACTTGCATTTATATAGCGCCCTTCACAACCGCAGGATACCCCCAAAGCGCTTTACAGCCAATGAAGTACTTCTTGACGCCGTTGTAATGTAGGAGACGCGGCAGCCAATTTGCACGCAGCGCGATCCCACAAACAGAGGTCGGGATTTTATCCGGGTGACGGGTCTCGACGTCCGGACAAACCGGTGCCGGGATTCTCGTGTTGCCACTTCTCCGGAAGGCCAGCCAAGTCTAGTGCCAATCAGGCACTCAAATGGACAGCGGCGGTCCTTCCACAGGGCTGTCCCGCCCTCGGAGAGCTGCTGGCCAATCAGATGCTGGCAGCTTCAGCGCCTCCGCGGAGGAGTACCTACAGGAAGCCGAGGAGCGTCGCTGGAACATAGGAACATCGGAGCAGGAGTAGGCCATTCAGCCCATCGAGCCTGCTCCACCATTCAATTAGATCATGGCTGATCATCTACCTCAATGGCACTTTCCCCCACTATCCCCATCTCTTTTGATGTCATTAGTATCCAGAAATCGATCAATCTCAGTCTTGAATATACTCAATGATTGAGCTTCCACAGCTCTCTGGGGTAGAGAATTCCACAGATTCACCAGCCTCTGAGTGAAGAAATTCCTCCTCATCTCAGTCCTAAATGGCCTGCCCCTTATTCTGAGACTGTGTCCCCTGGTTCTAGGATCCCCCAGCCAGGGGAAACATCCTTCCGATATCAACCTTGTCGAGCCCTGTCAGAATTTTGGAACTTTCAATGAGATCACCTTTCGTTCTTCGAAATGCTAGAGAATACAGGCCCAGTCTCCACAATCTCTCCTCATTGGACAATCCCACCATCCCAGGGATCAGTCTGGTGAACCTCCGTTACACTCCCTCTATGGCAAGTATATCCTTCCTTAGGCAAGGAGACCAAAACTGTACACAATAGTCCAGGTGCAGTCTCACCAAGAGTCGAGACAATTGCAGCAAGACCTCTTTACTCCTGGACTCAAATCCTCTTGCAATAAAGGCCAACATCCCATTTGCCTTCCTAATTGCTTACTGTACCTGCATGTTAGCTTTCAGTGACTCATGGACAGGGACACCCAGGTCCCCTTGTACATCAACACTTCCCAAACTCTCACTATTTAAGAAATACTCTGCATTTCTGTTTTTTCTACAAAAGCAGATCACTTCACACTTATTCATATTATATTCCATCTGCCATGTTTTTGCCCATTCACTTAGCCTGTCCAGGTCCCCTGAAGCCTCCTCACAACTCACATTCCCTCCTTGTTTTGTATCATCAACAAATTTGGAAATATTACATTTGGTCCCCACATTCAAATCATTTATATAGATTGTGAATAGCTGTGGCCCAAGTACTGATCCTTGCAGTACCCCACTAGTAACAGCCTACCAACCTGAGAATGACCCGTTTATTCTACTGTATGCTTTCTGCCTGTAAACCACTTCTCAATCCATACTAGTATATTACCCCCAATCACATTTTGTTTACTAATCTACTGTGTGGTTTACTAACCTACTGTGTGGTCAAAAGCCAAGAGATAGAAACCAGGAGATAATTCCACCTCCGGATTGAAGTAATACTTGCTGTCCTTATTTTCACATTCCCATTCTAAAATCCTGCCTTCCCATTTATAATGGACACTGGCTATGTATACAGGTCACGCTGCAATTACACCCTCCTGCCAGGGGTGGCGCTCTGGTACTACTAGTGATCGCCCAGCATTTCAGTGAACTTTATCTTGTCCTGTCTCTCATTTTTAGCTTCCAGTTCTGGTTTCATTTCTCAATAAAAAGGACGAGTTTCTCTGCTGTTCTAAATATATTTATTTGTCAGTTTTTTCCCGCATACATTTCAAGACTCCTCAGTTTTCGACCCCCTTCTTGAAGCTGCCACCTCGTGCCAGGGCACAGTTCAACCAGTGCTAGACACCCCTCTGCCACAATGCCCAAGGGTCCGCATGCCATTCCGTATAGGTGAGAGCCGGAGAGCTATTCGACCACGATGGATGTGGTTTACATGGATTTTAGTAAGACATTTGACAAGGTCCCGCATGGCAGACTGGTCAGTAAAATTAAAGCCCATGGGATACGGGGGAATGTGGCAGGTTGGATCCAGAATTGGCTCAGTGACAGGAAACAAAGGGAAGGTGGGATTAGATTGGGCACATAGTTTATTTGGCCGGCACAGATACGATGGACTGAATGGCCTCCTTCTGTGCTGTACTTTTTCTACGGTTCCATGGATGTCGTCACACCAAACGTGACATGCCCATACCTGCGCTGTCCGGCTTTGGAGGGAGGGGGCGGCCAAAGGAATCACTGAGGGGCGGGTCTCATGGACACTGAGGCCATTCTCCCGCCACCGCGCCCCCCCCCCACAACAAACCATGGCTGCGCACAGCAAGATCCCACAAGCAGTGGAATGACGAGTGGCAGTTGAGGGAGGAACGTTAATCGGGAGGCTGAGAGATGCCCCTGCTCTCCCTCAAAGGAGAGCTCCAGCACAGAGCCAGTACTGACGCGACGGGCCAAAGGGCCTCCTTCAAAGCTGGGAGTGTCCACGTTCCCTGAACCGCCAGGCCCCGCCAAGGTTGCCAATTCTTCAGGGCTGCCCTGGAGGCTCGTGGAACTAAATCTGCAGGAAACTTGTTGGGAGCAAAACCCGGAGAACAAAAAAATGTAAACAAGTAGAAATGTCTGTTTTATTACTCTCCTTTTTTGGCGTTCTGGAGGGGAGACTTTTTTTGACTGGGGGCGGGGAGGCCTGTGCGTGAAGTTGCCAGGAGGACAGCCAACCAGAGTTGGCACACGTAGGCTCGGTGAGTCACCCTCCCATCTCAGCTGGAAGGATCATCGCATAATCCAGGCTGACCCTCCCAGGGCAGCGCTGAGGGTGTGCCGCACTGTCTGTGGTGCTGTCTTTACGAGGCGACGTTAAACTGAGGCCCTTTCTGTCCTCTCAGGTAAAGGATCCCACGGCCACGACTGGATGAAGAGCGGGGGAGGGAGGGAGCTCTCCCCGGGGCGTCCTGGGGCCAATATGTATCATTGTCGTCCCATTGCCGTGTGTGGGATCTTGCTGTGCGCAAATTGGCTGGCATGTTCCCTGCATTCCGGCAGTCACTCCATTTCAAAGCTTCTTCATTGGCTCTCAGGTTTTTTTTTTGGTGGAAACAGGTTCGATTAATGTTCCAAAGGGATGTGGATAAAGACTGGAATCTGCTGGGCTACGGGGACAGATCCAGGGGTGAGGGTGAGGAGGCTCTCTCTCTCTCTCTCTCCAAGGGCTGGCGCAGGCCCGACGGATCGAGTGGCCTCCTCCTCTTGCTGCATGATGCAACAATTGGGCAGCAGTCTGGGCAATGCTTAGTCAGGTTGGATGGAACTGTTTCTGCACCTAAGCAAGATGGACGGCTCTATTTGCGTTGGAAGGAGGCCCGCCTGGCTGTAACTGTCTTCATCTCACTTGGGTGCTTCAGGGTGAGTTGGATCTGATTAGGGTCTCTCGACATATGGGAAATGGTAGAGATCAGCCTGGTCCCTCGAGCCTGCCCTGTGCGCCACGGAGAATTGTAACCAGACATTTTCTCCCGCCCTTCCCTCAAACCTCTGTGGGTTTGGCCTTGGACAGACCTGGGTCTTGCCAGGACGGGCCTGGGTCAGCCCTGGGCGGATGTGTTCCAGTCCCCGTCACAGCAGTGGTTTGGACAGCAAGGAGTCATTCATGTCCTGCAGCTGCGATTGATTCCTCACCATCTCGTACCCTAACCGTCCCATGGCGTCCGCGCAGAGACGTTGGACCTTTGCGACCGTCTCCATGCCCAGCAGGCGTCGCCAGGCTACGTTCACCAGGGCAGAGTCCCGCGCCGACACCATGAAGGGGTTGGACTCATTCTTGGAGTCGTGCTCGGACAGGCCCAGGAGGAACCCCTCCAGCTCGCTGGAGGCCCGCAGTCCCACGAATTGGTAGAGGAGGCGCAGGGTCCTGAGCGGGCGGGACAGGACGTCCTCGAAGCGCAGGAGCAGGTAGTTGGCGCGGTAGGGGGCCTCACGG
Source organism: Heterodontus francisci (assembly GCF_036365525.1). Taxonomy (NCBI): domain Eukaryota; kingdom Metazoa; phylum Chordata; class Chondrichthyes; order Heterodontiformes; family Heterodontidae; genus Heterodontus; species Heterodontus francisci. Next base: position 10,434,087 of record NC_090418.1, on the reverse strand, counting down.
GAAAGGGACAGGCTGCGGTGCAGCCCTTGGCAAATCACCTCCATCCCGTTGGCGAAATTGAAGTCGCGAGGCATTCTGCTGTGCGCCGGAAGTTTCCGTCTGTCGTGCAGGCGCCTCAGGACCTGAAGGTTCTCCTTAATCAGGCCGTGCCTGGAGTGAAAGCGGGAGTTGGCCACTGCTCTAGGATCCCTCACCAAATGGATCACCTTCAGGTCAAGCTCCTCGATCAAAGGCCGAAGCACTTCCAGGTCAAAGATCCGCACCCCCTTGATGACAATGGCGGTGTATTTCCGGCACTCGTTCTGCAGCTGCTCCAGGCTCTGCGGGGCGCAGGCCGCCTTGCAGACGCTCTCCTTGACCATCTCGACCTGGTCTTTCCTGTAGGCCTGGCACAAAGGCTGGGAGCAGACCACCTTGTTGCGCGAGGCGTAGAAGAGGTCCCTGGTGGTCAGGGCGCCCTGCGCGTGGTAGAGCTGCAGGACGGAGAGGTCGCAGCGGTACAGGCCGAGCAGCATGTCCCGGGCCGCCCCCTGCAGGCTCTCCCCGTCGCCTGGGTACAGGGCCTGCCAGATGTGCCACATGGGCTCAAAGTGGTAGAAGACGTCCGGGTGCTGGTTGAAGAGCTCCCCGATGAAGGAGGAGCCAGATCTCCAGGTTGTCATCAGGTACACCAGTAGCCTGGGGCCTTGCCTAGGCCCTTGGCTCGGAAGGCGCCCCCGTGCTGAGCTCCCCTCGAAACCCTTGCACCCTCTGAACACAATGAAGTAGTTGACGACCAACGTGATGGACATCAAACTGCCCAGCAGTACCACCATCCTCCTTCTGCCAGACAGGACTGCCATCACCTCCCTCAATCTCAAGCTGTTTGTTAATCGAAGGCCAGTGTGGGGGGCTTAACTGCTCTTTCGAGAGTATTGGGAACTCAGTGTCCATCTACATCCACACTCCTGAAGTATTCTGCCTCAAGATCCATCAACTCCCTTTTGAGAGGGTACTTTATAATTTAATGGCTTGACTCCCACAGAGTACGGTAGGACTCTTTCCAGTGGCCTCCACTTACTTTCTGCCGCTTTCTCTCTCCGCTGGTCCGCACTCAGCCTTCTCGCCTTCAAACGTCTAACAGCACTTTCCTCTAAACGGCCGCAAGTCCGACAACAACCGGCACGTTCACTGTCCGAAGCAGTGTTACTCACCTGGACAATCTCCTAGACCGAGGCGGGGGACTCAGTCAGACCTTTGCACCGACGATGTTTGGCAAGGGCAAGTGTCAGGGATTCTTGGCACGGCACCCAGTCTCCAGGGCAAACAGTTGCGTAACGGTCGAGAGTTTACGCAAACGCTGTTGCGGAACTCCCCTCGTGAAAGGTTAGGTCAACAGAAAGTGTGTTTGCCCGGGAAAAAGATTCACAGTGTTGGTGGGAGACCGGGCTTTGGGACTGGGAGTGTGGGGGGGTGGTATCGGTGATACCAGTGGGTAAGCCGAACACTGGATGGCGCACAGTTTTGGAGCGGGGGAAATGTCTACACACGGTAGAGTCGGGCTGTGGCTCAGTGAGTCGCACTTTGGGGCGTCATGAAAGGCGCTACAGAAATGCAAACCCTTCTATCTTGGGAGCGATAACGGTGTGAAGGTTTGCCTCACAGAATTCGCTGAGGGGAGACGTCGATTCAAATGGAGGGGTGAAATCTGTGCTGGGGTCTTCCCTAACCCTCTCAAGCAGCTTGGAGGCGGTCACGAGAGAAGGGAGGCCCACCTTGGTCCGTTCATCGGCAATGATTCCACACTGCTCAAATTCGTTGTTTTAAATTCTTTCGTGGGACGCTGGGCATCGCTGGCAAGGATCTGCCCGTCCCTAATTGCCCTGGACAACAGAGTCTTTTGCTAGGCCGTTTCAGGGGGCAGTTAAGAGTTAACCACATTGCTGTCTGGAGTCACATGTAGGCCAGACTGGGTAAGGACAGCAGATTTCCTTCCCTAAAGGACATTAGTGAACCAGACGGGTTTTGACCAGAATCCAGTAGTCACCATGACTGATCCTTTTAATTCCAGGATTATTTAATTAATTGAGCAGCTCGGGTCTTTCCCTACTGCTCAGACACACCACCCCCCCCCCCCCCACCGACACTAGAGATCGGCCTTGTGACTCTTCCTTGCGCTGCCTCCCGCAGTCGAATATCCCCCTCCTGCCTCAGTGAAGTGGACGCAGTGGTCAGGGTGTGCCCCCGTCCGATCGCTGTCACCTCTGCCTCGTATTCCACTGCCCCGGTCGTTGTTGGTTAGTGGAACAGGTTGAGTCCCATCATGAATCGAGGCCAGAAATGATGATATGAGTGCAGGAATCCATCGCGTGTTCATAGAATCAGACAGCACCGAAGGGAGGCCGATCGGCCTGTCGTGCTGGTACCAGCTCACTGAAACAGCTTTCCGATCAGCCCCACAAACATAAAGCTCCATTAATGCAGTAAAGTGCCCGAGAGGCGTTAACCCTTTCAGAACAGGTTATTGCCTGTGTTAATGTCCAGACCCCACTAACGCATGGGCTCATTATGTGTTTTTGCACCCACAAGTGGGTCAGACACTTGCCCCTCACCTACAGCGAGGGAGATTTCGGATCCAGCCCCGATTTGAGGGCTGGAAGAAAGTCCCCCGGGTGATTCCGGGTGAATCCGCGACACCGCAGCATGAAACTGCCCCTCTGATTCAGCACAGTGGCTGTGTCACTCAGTGAGGCCACAGTGTGACTGGTGTGGGAAATGGGAGTAATGTCACAGTCAGGGGGCACTGAGGCACTGACTGTTATCTGGAGTCTGGCACATCACAGCAGACATCTTTATAAGATGTCTGAGGGAGGAACGGGCTTCGGGGTTTGCAATACAGGGTTTAGTGTTTATGATACAGAGTTTAGGATTTCTTTTACAGGGCTTTTAGGGTTTATGATATGGGGTTTAGTGTTTTATTTTTAATCATTCATGGGATGTGGGCATCGCTGGCCAGGCCAGCATTTGTTGCCCATCCCTAATTGCCCTTGAGAAGGTGGTGGTGAGCTGCCTTCTTGAACCACTGCAGTCCATTTGGGGTAGGTACACCCGCAGTGCTGTTAGGAAGGGAGTTCCAGGATTTTGACCCAGCGACAGTGAAGGAACGGCGATATAGTTCCAAGTCAAGATGGTGTGTGGCTTGGAGGGGAACTTGGAGGTGTTCCCATGCGTCTGCTGCCCTTGTCCTTCTAGGTGGTAGAGGTCGCACGTTTGGGTGGTGCTGTCAAAGGAGCCTTGGTGCGTTGCTGCAGTGCATCTTGTAGATGGTACACACTTCTGCCACTGTGGGTCGGTGGTGGAGGGAGTGAATGTTTGTAGATGGGGTGCCAATCAAGCGGGCTGCTTTGTCCTGGATGGTGTCGAGCTTCTTGAGTGTTGTTGGAGCTGCACCCATCCAGGCAAGTGGAGCGTACTCCATCACACTCCTGACTTGTGCCTTGTAGATGGTGGACAGGCTTTGGGGAGTCAGGAGGTGAGTTACTCGCCGCAGGATTCCTAGCCTTTGACCTGCTCTTGTAGTCATGGTATTTATATGGCTACTCCAGTTCAGTTTCTGGTCAATGGTAGCCCCTAGGATGTTGATAATGGGGGATTCAGTGATGGTAATGCCATTGAATGTCAAGGGGAGATGGTTAGATTCTCTCTTGTTGCAGATGGTCATTGCCTGGTACTTGTGTGGCACAAATGTTACTTGCCACTTATCAGCCCAAGCCTGGATATTGTCCAGGTCTTGCTGCATTTCTACACGGACTGCTTCAGTATCTGAGGAGTTGCGAATGGTGCCGAACATTGTGCAATCATCAGCGAACATCCCCACTTCTGACCTTATGATTGAAGGAAGGTCATTGATGAAGCAGCTGAAGATGGTTGGGCCTAGGACACTACCCTGAGGAACTCCTGCAGTGATGTCCTGGAGCTCAGATGATTGACCTCCAACAACTACAACCATCTTCCTTTGCGCTAGGTATGACTCCAATCAGCAGAGAGTTTCCCCCCTGATTCCCATTAACTCCAGTTTTGCTCGGGCTCCTTGATGCCATACTCGGTCAAATGCTGCCTTGATGTCAAGGGCAGTCACTCTCACCTCACCTCTTGAGTTCAGCTCTTTTGTCCATGTTTGAACCAAGGCTGTAATGAGGTCAGGAGCTGAGTGGCCCTGGCGGAACCCAAACTGAGCATCACTGAGCAGGTTGTTGCTAAGCAAGTACAACTTGATGGCATTGTTGATGACACCTTCCATCACTTTACTAATGATTGAGAGTAGGCTGATGGGGCGGTAGTTGGCCGGGTTGGATTTGTCCTGCTTTTTGTGTACAGGACATACCTGGGCAATTTTCCACATTATCGGGTAGATGCCAGTGTTGTAGCTGTACTGAAACAGCTTGGCTAGGGGTGCGGCAAGTTCTGGAGCACAGGTCTTCAGTACTATTGCCAGAATATTGTCAGGACCCATAGCTTTTGCAGTATCCAGTGTCTTCAGTCATTTCTTGATATCACGTTGAGTGAATCGAATTGGCTGAAGTTTGGCATCTGTGATGTTGGGGACTTCAGGAGGAGGCCGAGATAGATCATCAACTCGGCACTTCCGGCTGAAGATTGTTGCAAATGCTTCAGCCTTATCTTTCGCACTGATGTGCTGGGCTCCCCCATCATTGAGGATAGGGATATTTGTGGATCCACCTCCTCCAGTTAGTTGTTTAATTGTCCACCATCATTCACGGCTGGATGTGGCAGGACTGCAGAGCTTAGATCTGATCCGTTGGTTATGGGATTGCTTAGCTCTGTCTATTGCATGCTGCTTATGCAGTTTGGCACGCAGATAGTCCTCTGTTGTAGCTTCACCAGGTTGACACCTCATTTTGAGGTATGCCTGGTGCTGCTCCTGGCATGCCCTCCTGCACTCTTCATTGAACCAGGGTTGGTCTCCTGGCTTGATGGTAATGGTAGAGTGGGGGATATGCCGGGCCATGAGGTTACAGATTGTGACTGAGTACAATTCTGCTGCTGCTGATGGCCCACAGCACCTCATGGATGCCCAGTTTTGCATTGCTAGACCTGTTCGAAATCTATCCCATTTAGCACGGTGATAGTGCCACACAACACGATGGAGGGTATCCTCAATGTGAAGGCGGGACTTCGTCTCCACAAGGACTGTGCGGTGGTCACTCCTACCAATACTGTCATGGACAGAAGCATCTGCGGCAGGCAGATTGGTGAGGACGAGGTCAAGTATGTTTTTACCTCTTGTTGGTTCCCCCACCACCTGCCGCAGACCCAGTCTAGCAGCTATGTCCTTTAGGACTCGGCCAGCTCGGTCAGTAGTGGTGCTACCGAGCCACTCTTGGTGATGGATATTGAAGTCCCCCACCCAGAGTACATTTTGTGCCATTGCCACCCTCAGTGCTTCCTCCAAGTGGTGCTCAACATGGAGGAGTACTGAGTCATCAGCTGAGGGAGGGCGGTAGGTGGTAATCAGTAGGAGGTTACCTTGCCCGTGTTTGACCTGATGCCATGAGACTTCATGGGGTCCAGAGTCGATGTTGAGAACTCCCAGGGCAACTCCCTCCCTACTGTATACCACTGTGCCGCCACCTCTGGTGGGTCTGTCCTGCCGGTGGGACAGGACATACCCGGGGATAGTGATTGCAGTGTCTGGGACATTGTTTGTTAGGTATGATTCCGTGAGCATGGGTATGTCATGAAACAGGATTTTTAGGGTTTATGATAAGGGGTTTGGGGTTTTTGATACAGTTTTATGTGGTTATGATACCGTTTTTAGGGTTTAGAATATAAGGATTTTAGGGTAACTTTGTTGGGTGTTCAGTCATCATTGGATGTAACTTGCCCACTGGGTTGGACAGGACTCACTCAGCGAAGTTGGGAAAGAGGGTTGAGTCTCAATCTATTTGCTGAACTGAACTAGCCCCCCTTTCCACTCCTCCCCTTCCCTCCCCTGTCCCCTCCTCTCCCCTCTTCTGTCCTCCCCTCCCTCTCCCTTCTTTCCCTCTCCTCTCCTCTCCTCTCCTTCCCGCTCCTGTCCTCTCCTCCCCTCCCCACTCCTCCCCTCCCCAACCGTCTCCTCAGCTCTCCTACTCTACCCTCCCCTCCCCTCCCCTCCCCTCTCTTCTCATGTCCTCTCCTCCCCTCTCCTCTCCTCTCCTCTCTTCTCTTCTCTTCTCCTCTCCTCTCCTCCCTCCCCTCTCCTGTCCTCACCTCTCCTCTCCTCCCTCCCCTCTCTGGTCCTCTCCTCCCTCCCCTCTCTCATCCTCTCCTCTCCTCCCCTCCCATCCCATGACCTCCCCTCCCCTCCCCTCCCCTCTCTTGACCACTCCTCTCCTCCCCTCCCTCCTCTCTCTGGTCCTCTCCTCCCTCCCCTCTCTTGTCCTCTCCACCCCTCACCTCTCCTCCCCTCCCCTACCTTCTCCTCCCCTCTCATGTCCTCTCCTCCCTCCCCTCTATTGTCCTCTCCTCTCCTCTCCTCTCTGCTCCACCCCTCTGCTCTCCTCCCCTCTCCTCCTCTCTCCTCCCCTCTCCTCCCCTCTCCTCCCTCCCCTCTCTTGTCCTCTCCTCTTTTCCCCTCTCCTCTCCTCCCACCCCTCTCTTGTCCTCTCCTCCCCTCCCCTCCCCTCCCTTACTCTCTCCTCCCTCCCCTCCCTCACCCTCTCCTCCCTCCCCTCTCTTACCCTCTCCTCCCTCCCCTCTCATGGCCTCTCCACTTTTCCCCTCTCCTCCCCTTTCCTCCCCTTCCCTCTCTGGTCCTCCTCTCCCCTCCTCTCCTCCCTCCCCTCCCCTCTCTTGTCCTCCCCTCTCCTACCCTCTGCTCCCCTCCCTTCCCCTCACATGTCCTCTCCTCTCCTCCCCTCTCTTCCCTCCCCTCTCTTGTCCTCTCCTCTCCTACCCTCTCCTCCCCTCCCCTCTCTTGTCCTCTCCTCTCCTCTCCCTCCCCTCTCTTGTCCTCTCCTCTCCTCCCCTCCTCTCTCCTCTCCCCTCCCCTCCCCTCCCCTCCCTCCCCTCCCCTCCCCTCCCCTCCCCTCCCCTCTCCTCCCTCCCCTCTCTGGTCCTCCCCTCCCCTCTCTTGTCCTCTCCTTTCCTCCTCTCTCCTCCCCTCTCTTCCCTCCCCTCTCTGGTCCTCTCCTCTCCTGTCTTCTCCTCCCCTCCCCTACCTTCTCCTCCCTCCCCTCTCTTGTCCTCTCCTTTCCTCCCCTCTCCTCCCTCCCCTCTCTTGTCCTCTCCTCTCCTCTCCTCCCCTCCCCTCCCCTCCCCTCTCTTGTCCTCTCCTCCCCTCCCCTCTCCTCCCCTCCCCTCCCCTCTCCTCCCTTCCCCTCCCCTCCCCTCCCCTCTCCTCCCCTCTCTTCCCTCCCCTCTCTTCCCTCCCCTCTCTTCCCTCCCCTCTCTTCCCTCCCCTCTCCTGTCCTCTCCTCCCCTCCCACCCTCTCTTGTCCTCTCCTCTCTTCCCTCCCCTCTCTTGTCCTCTCCTCTCCTCTCTTGTCTTCTCCTCTCCTCCCCTCTCCTCTCCTCCCTCCCCTCCCTCGCTCCCTCTCTTGTCCTCTCCTCTCTTCCCCTCTCCTCTCTCCCCTCCTCTCCTCCCCCTCCCACCCTCTCTTGTCCTCTCCTCTCTTCCCTCCCCTCTCTTGCCCTCTCCTCTCCTCTCCTCTCTTGTCTTCTCCTCTCCTCCCCTCTCCTCTCCTCCCTCCCCTCCCTCGCTCCCTCTCTTGTCCTCTCCTCTCTTCCCCTCTCCTCTCTCCCCTCTCCTGTCTTCTCCTCTCCTCCCCTCTCCTCTCCTCCCCTCTCCTCTCCTCCCCTCTCCTCTCCTCCCTCCCCTCTCTTGCCCTCTCCTCTCCTCTCCTCTCTTGTCTTCTCCTCTCCTCCCCTCTCCTCTCCTCCCTCCCCTCCCTCGCTCCCTCTCTTGTCCTCTCCTCTCTTCCCCTCTCCTCTCTCCCCTCTCCTGTCTTCTCCTCTCCTCCCCTCTCCTCTCCTCCCCTCTCCTCTCCTCCCCTCTCCTCTCTTCCCCTCTCCACTCCTCCCTCCCCTCCCGCCCTCTCTTGTCCTCTCCTCTCCTCCCCTCTCCTCTCCTCCCTTCCCTCTCTTGTCTTCTCCTCTCCTCCCCTCCCCTCTCCTCCCTCCCCTCTCAGGTCCTCCCCTCCCCTGTCTAGTTTAGAGATACAGCACTGAAACAGGCCCTTCGGCCCACCGAGTCTGTGCCGACCATCAACCAACCATTTGTTCTAATCCTCCCCTCTCTTCTCTTGTCCTCTCCCTCCTCCCCTCCCCTCCCCTCTCTGGTCCTCCCCTCCTCTCTCCTCCCCTCCCCTCTCTTCTCTTGTCCTCTCCCTCCTCCCCTCCCCTCCCCTCTCTTGCCCTCCCCTCTCTGGTCCTCCCCTCCCCTCTCTTGTCCTCTCCTCCCTCCCCTCTCAGGTCCTCTCCTTCGCTCCCCTCCCTCCCCTCTCTTGTCCCCTCCTCCCCTCCCCTCTCTTCTCTTGTCCTCTCCCTCCTCCCCTCCCCTCTCTGGTCCTCCCCTCCCCTCTCTTGTCCTCTCCTCCCTCCCCTCTCTGGTCCTCTCCTTCGCTCCCCTCCCTCCCCTCTCTGGTCCTCCCCTCCCCTCTCTGGCCCTCCCCTCTCTGGTCCTCCCCTCCCCTCCCCTCCCCTCTCTTGCCCTCCCCTCTCTTGTCCTCTCCTCTCCTTCGCTCCTGCAGCCGCCGCCCGGGAGCCGCGATGCTGAGCCGCCCGGGGCTGCAGCCGGTGAGGTTGAATGTCGGGGGCATGGTATACAGCACCAGGAGCGAGACCCTGAGCAGGTTCCCGGACTCGATGCTTGGGGCCATGTTCAGGGGTCCGCTGGCCAGCAGCAGCCGGGACCAGCAGGGGAACCTCTTCATTGACAGGGACGGCAAAGCCTTCAGACACATCCTCAACTACCTGAGGTCCTGTCATCTGGACCTACCTGAGGACTACAAGGAAATCCAGCTGCTGAGGAGGGAGGCTGACTTTTACCAAATCCAGCCCCTCCTGGAGGAACTCTCCAAGCACCAGCAAGGTACAGGTCATGCCTTGCTCCAATGCAATGTCCAGTCTCAGTCCCAGACCTTGCATTTCAACCAGAAAGTAGGACCTCTCAACTACACCCTCTCCAGCTGCTCGCTGACCGTCCACCGAGCCCACATCTTCTGCACCTGCCCTGCCTTCCTGTCCCTCCTCGCCTCCAGGGTGGGCTACGGAGGGACCCCGGGCACCCCCGCCACCCACGGCGCACCCGCCCCCCCCCACCGCCTGCACCTGGAGCTGACCTGGAGCCCCCGGCCCGCCCGAGCTGCCCGAGGCCGAGTACGCCCGGCACGGCTTCCGCCCGCTCCTGGCCCGGCCGGGCGGCCGGGAGCTGGCCGACGGGACCGCCTTCGTGGAGGAGGTCCTGCGGCTGGCCCTGGCCCAGCGCTTCCGCGTCGACTCCCTCCTCCCCGACCCCGTCGACATCCTGCGCTGCACGGCGCTGCGCTTCGTCAGGTACTGAGGCAAAGGCGGGCGAGGTGAGGCCGGGGAGAGTGTGGAGGGGGGAGGGGAGGGGAGGGGGGGGGGTTAAAACGGGAGCCTCGGGAGAAAGGGGGGGGGGGCTCGTGGATTTAACCCATAATCTATTCGTCTATTTGCGTCAGAAGATAGCTGCCCCCCTCCTCCCCTTCGTCTGATCCCCTTGTCCCCTTCCGGAACCTTCTTCCGGAAATGCCCTTCGGAACTCCCCTTTCTTTGGAATCTCTCTGGATTCCCATTGCAGAATTCAGACCTTCCTGGACCCCCTCACTTTGGACCCTCATGTATTCGGACCCCCTATTCAGACCTTCCCTTGTCTTCAGACATGCCCCCATTCAGACCCTCCTCTGGACCGACCTCTCTTCAGACCCCACCCCTCCCTCACCACAGCTCTATTTGACCTTCTCTTTTGACCCCCCCCTTCTCTTCGATTTCCCCCCCCCTCAGACCCCCTCCCCTTTATCCCCCTCACCCACCCATCCAGCTGTTCAACCATGATGAGCAGCACAATTCCAGCTACTCTCACCAAGCCGATCCCACACCCCAAGATGACTGGAGACCCCGCCCCCCCCCCCAACACACCCCAAGATCCCCGCCCGCCCTCTCTCTCTGTTCCCCCAACTCCCCACCCCCAGCCGTGTAATCTCCAGGAAAAGCTCGACAAAGCAGAAAACCACCCAGAGCCAATCGATTGGGGAATGTTCTTCTCTGCACCCCATCTCCCCACTTCATTCAATCGCAAGCAGTCCCTGAAGATCGCACAGAATGCTTCTGGTGGTGGCAGGGCCCATTGCCCTGGTGAAGCAGCTGACGTTTACAGTGTGCCAATAAGCGCCAACTCGGGAGTGCCCCCTCGGGCTCAAGCCTCCCCTTGACTCGGCCAATGACCCGTCGGCAGGAGAGGTCATCCCACTAGGCTCCTGGTACCAATGAAGGAGTGACACCACATCCAAGGCAGGAGGAGAATTTGCTGCCGAGGACTATGAATGTCTGTGAGTCTAATCCCAGACATCAGAACTGAGAAAGAGATTCAGTCCCATTCAGTTACCCACTGTCTGATCAAACACTCCCAGGACAGGGACAGCACGGGGTTAGATACAGAGTAAAGCTCCCTCTACACTGTCCCATCAAACACTCCCAGGGCAGGTACAGTACGGGGTTAGATACAGAGTAAAGCTCCCTCTACACTGTCCCCATCAAACACTCCCAGGGCAGGTACAGCACGGGGTTAGATACAGAGTAAAGCTCCCTCTACACTGTCCCCATCAAACACTCCCAGGGCAGGTACAGCACGGGGTTAGATACAGAGTAAAGCTCCCTCTACCCTGTCCCCATCAAACACTCCCAGGACAGGTACAGCACGGGGGGTTAGATACAGAGTAAAGCTCCCTCCACACTGTCCCATCAAACACTCCAAACAGGGACAAAGGGTTTGATCTGTGACCCTCTGTTCTCAGCCTGGAGTTTTACCCGTTTCCAGTGTAGATTGGGAAAACCGGGCGTTGAAGTTGAATGCCTAATTCCCAGTGTCCCAAGACCCCAGTAATTGGGAATCTTGGGAGCAACAGATCACTAGTGCGACCAACCTTTCTGGGATCTGCGTGCACATCAATTGAGGGGAAAGGATTTAAAACCTGCTGCTAATGTGTGGCATCAGGTACCACCGAGTCAGTTCTCGAGAGGTTGGAAAGCATTGTCCCAGTTTCCTGCACCTTAACCCACACGCCACGGGAGCTTCAATTTCCCAGTCCCTCTCGTGATCTCTGTTTTTCTCTGGAAAAAGTCCAGGAGGCCCATCCGTCCGAACCCCACACACTCCTGATGGTCAGGGCATTGTGATACGGACTTCCCTGTCTCCCCGCCCCAGAGTAGAGACTGAAATTAGCAGACGGGAAGAACTGCGTTTTAATCCATTCAACGTCCCTCCGCTAATCTCATCGAGAGGAATTGCTCAGAATTCAGAGACTACAAACTGGAGCGTCAAGAGCCTGGAAGGAAGGAGAGGGGGGGGGGGGCTTCATCCCTGGGAATGGCCAAGTCGGAGAGAAGGAGCCCTCATGGAATGCAGGCAGGGCAAGAGGGTGTGGGACGGGGCGTCTGGAATTCAGGGAGCTTAACACTGCCCGCATTAGTCTTCAGAGAGACGTCTGCCAATGGTGCGCCCTAGGGCGCTAGCCTCGATTACGTGGTCACGTATTTGGTGTGGGTCTCCAACCCACAACTTTCTAACTCTGTGCTAGAGAGTGCCAGCCACCGAGCCGAGCTTTCGACCTCTAAATGGTAAATGAACTGCAACGTCTGGGCTCTACTCTCCGAAATATTGAAGGGCAAAGCAGGCCATTGTCCCTCAGAGGGGAACTTGGAGGGGCGGGCGGAGATTGGGAGGAAGTGGCGGATGTGAAGTGGAACACCCCGCAAACGGAGTTATCAGTTAAGAGTGCTCTCTTTATACACAGGCATCTGATCAGACACGGCCGGTTTGATTATAAAAGATTAGTACAGTTTATCCAGCACAGTACAGTTAACACAGATGAAGAATGTTTCAGACATACACAGGATCTTAAGCTGTCAAAGTGCTTGTGTTGCATGGAATTCGATCGAATTGACAGCACAGAAGTAGGCCATTCGGCCCATCGGCTCCGTGCTGGTGTTTTATGCTCCCTCCCTCTCTCTGGGTAAAGGCGTTTCTCCTGAATTCCCGATTGGATTTATGAATGACCCGAGCCCGCAAGTAGAAATGTCTTCTCTCCGTCCGACCCTCTCGGAATTTTCAAGCCCTCGATCGGATTCGTAAGAGGTTTAACTGCTCGACGGAGATGCCTCGGTGCCTGCAGCTGGGAAGAGGGGGTGACATTGTGGGTGGGGTGGGCACCCTGGCGGGACCCTCCGACACGCGGGCGTTTGGCGGAAGCAATCCCTCCAACGCCGCAGAACAGAACTTATTTTCCGGGCCGAGGGGGCAGAAGCAGAATGGACGGCGGCTTTGCGGAGAGACAGGGGACGGTCAGCTTGAGCCTGCGCCCCGCCCCCCCCCCCGGCCCCCGCCACCCACTCACTTTCCGCAACGATGTCTCGACAGAAACCTGCCATCGACGATCAGCACGGGGCGCCCGGCAGGGGAGGGGGTCGGCGTTTTTGTACGGAGTGACTGTTTTAGATAAGAATTTTAAACGTTTCGTTTTGGAGCTCGATGCTTCTTTCTGGGTACCTGTGAAAGGTTCGATGCTGGGACGGAGGGCCTCATACTGCTCCGCCGTACCGTCAAGTTTCAGCATCAAAGAGTTTCAGGCCCTTGAAGCGAAAAGATTGGCCCATTATTTTAAGATTTTAAAATCTATCCAGGTAATGAGAGGGAGGAGGGAGATGAGACTTTTTTTTTAACGCAGTGAGTTGTTGTGATCTGGAACGCGCTGCCTGAAAGGGCGGTGGAAGCAGATTCAATAGTAACTTTCAAAAGGGGAATACTCGAAGGGGAAAAATTTGTAGAGCCGGGGGGAGTGGGACTGATTGGACAGCTCTTTCAAAGAGCCGGAACAGTCAGGATGGGCCGAATGGCCTCCTTCCGCGCAGTGCGATTCTCTAAAGGTTATATCTTGAGACTGAGTACTGTGGTCCTTGATGATGTCGTTCACTCGCTTGGCTTTAAGGGATCCGATTGGCTCAAACCGACGGGCTCCGGACTGCCAAAAGCGTCAAAACTAAGAGTGCGTGGTTTAATCCTCAGAGGAGGAAGGTGCGTAGATAGGAAGAGGTGTGGGACAGCAGGCCCCAAGGAAGGTATTGTGGAAAGATTTAAGGGAAGATGAATTTGGATATCTGAGGGGAGTGGGCGACTGAGAGTTATTGGGTTTTTTTAGCCCTTGTCTTCAAATCCACCGCCCCTCCCCCCCCCCCCCCCCGCCACACCGAGGTCTCGGCTCCCTATCTCTGCACCCTCCTCCCGCACCTTGCAGCCTTCCATCTCTGACCCCCTCCTCGCCCTTCGCACCACCATCGAAGGAGTGGAATGGCGATGTAATCATTGTTAATTCAGAAACTCAGAGGAAGGCCCAAAGCCCCGGGAACTCAGCAAAGTCCAAACGCGTAGGAGAGAAGCCAAGGGGAGTCAGCAGGTCCTGGGTCAGCCCTCCCGAGCTTTGGCTTTGAAAACAGATTGTAGGAGGGCCGACAGGAGGAGGCCATTCAGCCCCTCGGAATCTGTTCCGCCATTCCATTAGATCAAGGCAGCTCTCCATCGACCCGATCGACCCCTTTAATCATCTTCAACCCCTCGATTAGATCACACCTTAATCTTCTACACTTGGGGGAAATAAAGCCGGGTCTGTGCGGCCTGGCCTCGTAATTTAACCCTTTCAGCCCCGGTACCATTCTGGTGAATCTGTGCTGCACCCCTGTTGAGGAAGAATGAGACCCAATAGTGTTGGAATGCAATAAGATTACAAGAGGGTGCAACAAGTGCTACACTCCAAGCAGCGAGGGGGTCAGGAGGAGGGAGACTTGAAGGAACAAGAGAGGGAAGTTCTGACACGCATTTGCGATATGTACCATTACAACTTCCATTTCTATAGCGCTTTTAGTGCAGTAAATGTCCCAAGGCATGTCGTCGGAGCGATTATCAAACAAAATTCGACGCGGACCCACATATTCGGGACAGGCGACCAAAAGCTCGGTCAAAGAGGTCGGTTTTAGCAGCATCTTAAAGGAGGAGAGAGGGAGGCGGAGAGGGTTTAGGGAGGGAATTCCAGAGCTCGGGAGCCCCCGGGCAGCTGAAGGCACGGCCGCCAATGGTGGAGCGATGGGAATCGGGGGGGATGGTCAAGAGGCCGGAATTGGAGGAGCAGCAGAGATCTCGGAGGGTGGTGAGGCTGGAGGAGGGTCACAGAGATAGGGAGGGGGACGAGGCCGTGGAGGGATTTGAACATGAGGATGAGAGATCTAAAATCGGGGCAAGATAGATTGCGACCGGGACAGCAGCAGAACGTGAGGTAGAGACGGGGAGGGGAAAGAGAGAGTGTGGATGGACGTTCCAGAAGGTTCTGTTTCACGAGGGGTTACCAACCCTCCTCGATAGCCCTGCAGGCTCCGGGAGATTACGATTAATCGGCAGGACTAACTGCACCTGACACTCAGAAGAAAGATCATAGCAGCGTCGAAAAAAAATTCTCGAAATCCTTCTTCAATTTTTTGAAGGCTTTAATGATGGTGTAAGATATGGGATAAAGGGGAAAAGGTGGGTTTACTGGCCGGTGCAATTGGAGATGGCAACTCATGTGATGAATTCTCCAGGTGTACACCCAGCAGAGTTGGTAACCCTATCTGCAACCTGTCCTTGGGTTGGAAAGACTCTCCCTGGTTCTCCCTCACCAGTACTGACAGACCTGTTCACGCAGGATGCTGCAAACCAAACAGGTCACTTGCCTGAAGTACAGTGACGGTCCGGGGCACTTTGTGCTATCTTCGCAAAGGACGTAGCCTTGTGTTTTACCAGTGTTAATCCATAACATTGCTGGGTCTTATTAAAGTCCCCTAGCGCTAGCCTTGTCTTGTGTCTCTAAAAATCTGGTGAAATTCCAATAAAATGTGCCTGAATGTTTGCTGCTTTTCACGTGGTTTCTGTCTCCTTCTGTATCTCCAACCCTTCGAAAGCACTTCTGCAGCTGTGAAACACCCTGAGGCTGCGGAAGGTGCTATATAAAGGCAGGCTGAGTTGAGCGTTTCGGGCGGGCGACCCTTGCGTCTGAGGAAAGGACCGCCGCCGCTCAGCAACCTTGGGTTGGATTTGATGCACCCCCCCCCCAACGGGCGTAAAAACAATGGTGGCCCGCACGTGCAGGCGCCACCCACGGCCGCGATCTTCCCCACAATAATGTGTCGGTCGGGCGGCCCACCTGCCCCCCCCCACTTCAATTATGTGGAGGGGGGCAGGCTCTCTGATCCTAGCAATGGTGTCAACTGCCTGTGCACAAGCACTGGCGCCATTTTTAAAGGGTAGCTGGCTAATTTACATTTTTAAGATTATAAACCCCCCCCCCCCACTCCACTGTTCTGATCAAAAATCTGCTGCCCCTTTCCTACCCCCCCAATAACAATGAAATTCATTATTTGCCCTTTCTCCCCGCCCCCAAAACACTTACCTTCCACACTTGACCTACCCCTCCCACAAACTGAACAAAAGTGCAGAGGTCACACTTTCCCGCCATCCACTACAAGCATGATGCGAATTTGACCCCGTTTCGCACCCCCCCCCGCACTAAAAATATTAAGATTTCTCCCCCCCCCCCCACCCCTCTTCCCCACCACTGCGGCACCCGCTTTCCCCGGATGAGAAAGTAAAGGTTATGAAAGCCGGTCATCACTGAGAAGGAATGAACGAAAGGGAAGGTTACACTCTACAGCCTTGTAGACTCAACATTGAGTTCAACCATTTCACTGCTCTCAGTTTTCCAGACAGCGGTTTATGCTAATGATTTACACCTCCTCCAGACCCTTTTTTTTTTTGTTTCGTTATACAACTAAATTTGACCGCATTGTAGAAGGTGGTATTGGCTTGGATGGCCGTAAGCCCGTTTGAAGAGGTTTTAAGGAGGAAAGAGAGGGGGAGAGGCAGAGGGGTTTAGGAAGGGAATTCCAGAGTTTAGGACCTTGGCAGCTGAGGGCTCCGCCGCCAATGGAGGAGCGATTGAAATCAGGGACACTCAAGATAAAGGGCCATGGAGGGATTTGAAAACAAGGATGAGAATTTTAAAATCAAGCTTAACTGGGAGCCAGTGTAGGTCAGCGAGCACAGGGGAGGGGGGGTGATAGGTGAACACGAGTAAGGACTCAGGCAGCAGAGATTTGGGTGACCTCAGGTTTGTAGGGGGGGGGGCAGAACGTGGGAATCCGGCCACGAGTTCTTTGGCATCGTCAAGTCTGGAGATTACAAAGACGGGAATGAGGGTTTCGGCTGAGGTAGGAGCGGAGTGGGACGATGTTATCTTGTTAAACCTCAGATGGCATCTGTAAAATCTCCAAAGGGGTGAAATTGGAACGTAATTGCAAAAGGAAACCTTTGGGATAGTGGGGAATTTCCTGGGAGATCGATTGGCATGGTCTTGGAATAGCCCTTGTGGCCACGCCCCCTCCAGCAGTGGCCCCACCCACCCAATGATCTGGCCCCGCCCCCCGCCCCTCGCCTGGCCCCGCCCACCATACCTGGCCCAACAGGTGTGGCCTCCTGAACCCAATCCCCAGACTCAGAGACTCAGCGCTGGAGTTGGAGATGCCAGGTAAGTGAGGTGGGAGAGAGCCAAGGACTCCTGGGTCTGTACCTTGCCTTTAAGCACTGCCAGTAATGAAGCTGGAAGTGCCCGGACCGTCCGAGCGCAGGATGCACTGGCACAAGGCGAGACTCTTAAAGGCGCAGAGCAGCTGCCTGTGAGAGCTCTCATTATCTGTCGGCTCACTCCCTAAACTCGTACCTACTTTTCCTGCAAAGTTTCTCCCCCCTACCCCTGAAACTCTGGGAAGAAACCTGTTTGGGGAACAATGACCTTTCTCTTTCACTCCAATCCTGCCATGCAGTGGGGAGGGAAGTTTGAAATATGAAAAGGTTGTTTAGTAACTATTAAAGCAAAGGGACTTAACATGAACACATTTCTTTGTACTAGTGTGTGTCTCCCACATTCCTTTCAGTCCTGCTCCAACAAGCCTGATTTTGCACACAGAGCCTAGCAGGATCTGTCTTTTTATTCAGAATAGGGAATGAAAAATGCCATATTATTTTATGCTTTTAACTATCTTCCTGTAAAGGAGCCCCCCCACCCCCCCCCCCCACACTTAGAGCAATGAGGAAGTTCACTTCATATCTTACACTCTCTGCGTCATCTGACAGCTTTGAACTACCCCTGGTGTTAACACCTTCAGTACACACGTTCTCTAAATTCTACCTGGGATCTGGTGATTTGTTTCCAAATCGATCTCAGTTTCTAAGCAGATCTTTGTTTCCACCTGGATCCTTGTTTTGCAGCTTTGTTGACGGCCTGGAGTCTGTAATTAAGGCAGAATGAGCTGACGACAAATCAGGAGGAGAGAATTGGTTCAGAGGCCTAACTCACAGAAACGGGATAGTGTCATGTGACTGCACGGTATCATTTCGGCAAGTGGCGAGCACTGGTGACAGGAAGGTGAGCTGCTTCGCTTGGACGTAAGGTGAGTGGTTTGCGACAGTGGGAATCCGCCCAGAAACTGACATGTGGCGTCAGAGGGGGTCAGGTCATCGAATCAGAGAAAATCTGCGACACTGAAGGAGGCCATTCGGCCCCTCGGGCCTGTGCCGGCCGACAGAGATCCAGTCTAATCTCGCCATCCAGCTTTTGGTCCGTAGCCTGGTAGGTTACGGTACTTCAGGTGCATATCCAAGTACTTTTTAAATGTTAGGAGAGTTTCTGCCTCTACCACCCTTTCAGGCGGTGTCAAGGGGGACTGGGAATACACAGCCGGAAGTTTCATACCGCTCTTAATCTGGTGTGAAGAGAGTGGCACATACACACCACTGATTTGATATTCAAAATTGTCGGACGCAATTCCACAATCCCTTTCCGATGACCTAAAAGCAATAGTGAAAAAACTGCCGCCTGCTCAATTTAAGTCGATCGCTAGACAGTCCAGTCGCTAGGCCTCCCCCTCCTGGTGCCGCTGCTCAGGAGCTCGGCCTGCTCGCTGGCGGTTGCGACGTAGGGGCCGACGCTGGTACTTTGTTGCTTCGGGGGAGGCGGAGTCAGCTGGCGGCCCGGGCAGCGCTGCCTCCGTGGGGAACCGACAAACACAACGCCTGCCGCAGCGGTGAATGTGGAGCTGCTGCCCCTCCCCCCCCCCCCGGCGTTGCTCCACCTTCTCTCTCCCCTGCGCTCTGCAAACGTTATCACCTCCAACAAAGCGTTTTCTGTCTGCCTTTATTAGACCATCAACCATTACCCAGGAAATGCCACTCCAATATTCGTCACACAGGACTGGTGGGCTGCATTCTGGCCCGCAGGCCATATATTGGACAACATCAGTCCATCCCTTCCTTTTTAACCAACAGTACAATATTAACCATCCTCTGACACCACGCCTGTAGCCAGACAGGATTGGAAAATGATGGCCAGAGCCTCTGCTATTTCCTCCCTTGCTTCCTTTAGCAACTTGGGATACATTTCATCCAGGCCTGGCGATTTATCGACTTTGACAGACGCTGGTATGTTTATGCCATCCAATATTTCGCACTCCTCCTCCTTAGCTACAGCGTCTGCATTCTCCCCATCTTTTGTGAAGACGGAGTATTCATTAAGAACCGCGCCCACATCTTCTGCTTCTGGGCACAAGTTGCCTTTTTGGTCACGGGGTTCAAAGTCCCATTTGGGAAGATATTCCAGGCTGGCCCTCCCAGTGCCAGTACTGAGGGAGCGCTGCACTGTCGGAATGCTGACTTTCAGATGAAAAGCTGAGCCCAAGATCCCAGTCTGCCCTCTCAAATGGATGTAAAAGATCCCATGGTCACTAGTTCAGAAAGGATCAGAGGAAATCACCAGTCCTCTGGCCAATGTTCCATTGTCAATGCACCCCACCGAAAACAAATCAACATTATAGTAGGTGGGATCTTGCTGTGTACAAATTGGTTCTAACGCAACTCAAAAGTAATGTGTTTGTTGCACTTTGAGACGTACTGAGGATGCGGAAGGTAAATGCGAGTTTTTTCTCGACTCCTGGTTACCCAACGTCTTGAAATGAAAGTTTTAATCCGTTCAAGGCCTCTCCCCCTTCCCTATCTCTGTAACCTCCTCCAGCCCCACCTCCCTCCGAGATCCTTGCGTTCCTCCAATCCCGGCCTCTAGACCACCCCCCCCCCCCCCCCCGATTCCCATCGCTCCACCATTGGCAGCCGTGCCTTCAGCTGCCTGGGGCCCCGAGCTCTGGAATTCCCTCCCCTAAGCCCTCTCCGCCTCTCTCTCTCTCTCCTCCTTTAAGCCGCTCCTTAAAACCGAGCTCTTTGACTGAGCTTTTGGTCGCCTGTCCCTAATATCTCCTTATGTGGCTCGGGGTCAAATTTTTGTCACATTGCATTCCTGTGACGCGCTTTGGGAGGCTTTCATTCCATTTACAGACGCTATGTAAATCCAAGTTGTTGTTGTTTACATATTAGGGCAGCAGCAAGTCCCCTTGTCTGTCACACATTAAGCCAGCTTCCTCCAAGCTGCTATTCTAGTTGTTCTGTAGTGGGTTCCCCTGCCGCTTGACGTTGTGCCTTGAACATCAGCCAAGGAACCGGTTTCTCCAGTTAAGGAGCTGCTTTGCAGCGTTTAAGCCCTTGTGTATAATAGTTGCACTGATGAGGCCCATGACGGAGTGCAATCACGCCTGCAGCCCTCGTACCTCTTCTCTGCTCCTAGTATCCTGGCCTCTCCGGTCTGTAATATTACTTGTTCCTTTGTTGTGTGATGTATTGTGAGACTCACAGGGCTACAAGTAATATCCAAAGAAAGTATATATATATACAAACAGTTACTGCACGAGCTACATCTTAACATATCTCACTCCGTCCGGCTCCACCCACAACTGCCTGGTCATGTGTGACGCGACATCCTTTCCTCCGGTGATCTTCACCTGCAGCTTCTAAATGTGGTCCGTTCTTAAGGTCGTCCCACAACAAGGCCAAAAGCCTGACCAGAAAACTGGGCCTCCTCTGGCTGGGACCCTGCATCTCCTCTGTCTGGGACACTGGGCCTCCTCTGGCCCACTGGCTCGAGCCCCAGTCTATAGTGGCTGCATTAAGGCTGCTAAGACTGGACTTCCTCTGTCTGGGACACTTTGTCTCCCTTGGCGGGGTCACTGGGCCTCCTCTGGCTGGGACACTGGGTCTCCCTTGGCGGGGTCACTGGGCCTCCTCTGGTTGGGACACTGGGTCTCCCTTGGCGGGGTCACTGGGCCTCCTCTGGTTGGGACACTGGGTCTCCCTTGGCGGGGTCACTGGGCCTCCTCTGGCTGGGATCCTGGGCCTCCCTTGCGGGGATCAGTGGGCCTCCTCTGACTGTGACCCTGAGTCTTCTCTGGCCGGGACAGTGGGCCTCTACTGGAAGACTGGGCCTCCTCTGGCGGGGTCACTGGGCCTCCTCTGGCCCACTGGCTCGAGCCCCAGTCTATAGTGGCTGCATTAAGGCTGCCAATTCTGGTTGGGCAGGTTTCGGGAGAGGTCATGGCATGACCTCCAGCTGCCCCCAATCTCCCGCCATCGTCATGGCACCCATCTTCCTACACCAATTGGAAAGTGAATATACTCTTCGTTCACCTATTGGCTGATTCTGGACTGCCAGTAAGGCAGCCTTTTCTCCCTCACGTCCAATATTTCTGCAACTAATAAAAGGCTTCAGAGAATATTTTTTTTCAAAGAACGGTTTTTCAATCCCCCTGGTGATTCATTTTTCTCCAGGGCGTTTCTCACTGGATCCAACCTTTGGATGCCTCACTTTAGGGTGAAGGCCTAGGAATGGAAAGGATGCGGCAGTGATGGTCCCAGGGCTGAGAGTCGCGAGGAGAGATGCAGGAAACTAGGGCCTTTCTCATTAGGACTGAGAAGGTTAAGAAGAGAACGGGTAGAGCGTTCAAAACTACAACAAAAAGTGGGAATGTCTAAAGAAGGTGGGTCACCACCGCCTTCTCAGAGCAACTTGAGATCGGCCTTAAATCCGCCCTCACCGTTAGCGCCCAAATCCTGACAATCAATTTAACAAAAATTCCAATGACACTGAACATTTATTTCTGGCCCATCTTGATCTTTTCCATAATTACTCTTAATCTCCATATTGAAGTTGTGGAAGGGAGTCCCCCTCCATTTTAAACCTTTAATTCTTGCCCTTGTTGGGAACAGCTTTAGGATTTTAGGCAAGAGATACGGGGTGCGGGGGGAGGTGGGGGGGGGGGGGGTGGATGTGAGGAAAAACCTGAGGGAATCGAGGGATGTGGAGGTTGAGCAGAAAGTGGAGTTGAGGGAGACGACCAGCCATGATCTTCTTGAAAGGGGCAGCAGAATCGTGGGGCCGAACGGCCTACTCCTGCCCCTATCTCTTATGATCTAATGTGCTTTGTTTGCTGCGACATAAGCAAGTGCAGCGGCAAGTTTGCGCACAGAAAGACCCCACAAAAAAGAAGGATGAGTTTGATGCAGTACTGCATAACAGGCTTGTCAGTAATAAAAGGGACAGTAGCAGCGTGGATATGAAGTTGACTGAGTGACAGGAAACAGAGGGTAGTTGTGAACGGTTATTTTTTCGGACTGGAGGATGGTATATAGTGGAGTTCCCCAGGGGTCAGTATGAGGACCCCTGCTTTTCTCGATCTATGTTAATAACCTAGACTTGGGTGTGCAGGACGGAATTTGCTGATGATGCAAAACTTGGAAGTATTGTGAACGGTGAGGCGGATAGTGATAGACGTCAAGGTTGGTGCAATGGGCGGACAGGTGGCAGATACAGTTTAATGCAGAGCAGTGCGAAGTGATTCATTTTTGGTAGGAAGAACGAGGAGAGTCGAAATAAAATAAAGGATACAGTTCTAAAGGGAGTGCAGGAGCAGAGGGACCTGTAGGTATGTGTGCACAAATCGTTGAAGGTGACAGGGCAGGTGTAGAAAGTGGTTGCTGAGGCACATGGAATCCTGGGCTTTATAAATGGAGGCCTAGAGTCCATAAAACATTGGTCTGGCCTCAACTGGAGTATTGTGTCCAATTCTGGGCTTCACACTTGAGGAAAGATGTGAAGGCATTAGAGAGGGTGCAGAAAAGGTTTACAGAAATGGTTCTGGGGTGAGGGACTCTGGTAATGCAGATAGATTGGAGAAGCTGGGAATGTTCTCCTCAGAGAAGATAGAGAGGGGATTTAATAGAGGTGTTCAAAATCAAAATCGCAATTGGATCAGTACCTGAGGAGAATAAATGTGCAGGGGAAAGGGCCGGGGAGTGGGACAAGGTGAGTTGCAGAGAGCCGGCACAGACTCAACAGGCCGAATGGCCTCTTTCTGTGTTGTAACCTTTCTGTGATTCTATGTGTGTGAGAGAGAGAGAGAAAGAGAGAGAGAGAGGGCTCTGTGTCCAATTGGTCAGTGTCGGAGAGGGAGAGAGATCAGGAGATGGACCCTGTGACTCACTGGTGACTTTGCTGCCATTGTCTTCGCTCTCCGATCACACTGCAGGCTTGTTCCCAGTCTGTGGGAGTCCTTATTTCACATTCCTGCTGCTGTGTGAGAGCTCTGTCCCAGGGAAGTGCTGACTCCAGCTCACAGCCTGTCACAGAATCAGCCCTTTGACTGGGCTTGATGACTACTGTCAACAAGGAGGTGGGTGGGGTGGGGGGGGGTGGGGGTGCACTCCCTTGTTTTGCATTGCGATGATGGCCGGACTCCCTTTTTCCAGACACGCCCCAAGTTCAAAGATCAGCGATTTCGCCACTGTGAGCTGGGAGACATTCCCTGCAGGATGGAAGAGTGCAAGGTTCACTCACTGAGAAAGCAGAGTTCCGTTATTATTTTATCCTAAACGATTCTGCTTCGCAAAAACCTGCATTGAGATAGCAACCTTTCACCACCTCAGGAGGCTTCAAAGCACCTGAAGGCTGGTGAGGTACTTTTTGAAGTACAGTTTTGTACAGAAGTACTCAGAATGTCAGCCTGGATTCCGGGGATCTTTGGAGTGGGTCTCGAACCCCTGACCCACGGAGCCATGGCCGAGGAAGGCCATTCAGCCCGTCTTAACTTATCATCCCGTTGCAGCATCTGGCAGCTTCATAAACGATTTCAATTCTTTCCCGCCTCCAGAGCCAGGCGTAGCGGTGCGTCAGCCAATCCCGTAAGCGAGAGGGAACTGAAAGCTCCGGGAGCCGGATCGGCCAAATCCTCATTGGGCATAATCCAGGAGGATTCATCACATGACCTCCTGTCTCCAACCCACCCTGCCCCCCACACCCCCCCGCCCCCACTCTCCGCCTATTGGTCAACTGCCACGACCAATCGTAAAGCGAGTGAACTCTTTGTGATCTGATTGGATGATGCTTAACTGTCGGTCAAGCAACCTTTTTTCCCCCACCAATTTCCAAATGTTTTTATGAATTAATGAACTCGCCATGAATCTTGAATTCCTAGAGACTCCATGAATTTAGTAGGGTACATTATTTACGGGACACAGCGGTGCCTGTGGTGCAAAGGATGTGTCGAGAAAGATTACAAGGAGAGATTCCACAAACTAGGCCTATATTTCCCCGGAATATCGAAGGTTGAGGGAGTGATTTGATTGAACTTTTTAGGATTTTGAAAGGAGTTGGTAAGGGAGAGAGTGAGAAACCCTTTCCACTGGTGGTGGGAGGAGTCCGGCACAGGGGGACAGATCCTTAAAATCACGCCAGTCCATTCAAGGCAAAAGGGAGCAAACACTTTTCCACACCAAGGGCAGTCGAAGTGTGGAATTCTCTCCCACAAGCACAGTAGATGCTCACTCAATTAATCATTCTAAATCTGAGGTGGATAGGTTTTCGCGAGACAAGGTCATAATGGATATGGAGCTAAACTTCTGAAGGAGAGAATCTGTCTCCACTTGGAGAGGCGAAATTTGATTGGGAATAGTCAGCATGGCTTTGTCAGAGGGAGGTCATGCCTAACAAATTTGATCGAATTTTTTGAGCATGTGGCCAGGTGTGTAGATGAGGGTAGTGCAGTTGATGTAGTTTACATGGATTTCAGCAAAGCCTTTGACAAGGTCCCACGTGGGAGACTTATCAAGAAAGCAAATGCACATGGGATACAGAGTCACTTGATAAGGTGGATTCAAAATTGGTTTAGCTGTAGGAGACAGAGAGTGATGACAGACGGCTGTTTTAGTGACTGGAAGCCAGTGTCCAGTGGCGTACCACAGGGATCTGTGCTGGGTCCCCTATTGTTTGTCATTTATATAAACGACATAGATGACTATGTGGGGGGTGGGATCAGTAAGTTCCACAAAGATTGGCCGAGTGGTTAACAGTGAGGTTGAGTGTCTTGGGTTACAGGAAGATATAGACGGGATGGTCAAATGGGCAGAAAAGTGGCAGATGGAATTTAACCCTGAAAAGTGTGAGATGATACACTTTGGAAGGAGTAATGTGACACGGAAGTATTCAATGAATGGCCTGACACTGGGAAGTTCCGAGGAACAAAGGGACCTTGGCGTGTTTGTCCATAGATCTCTGAAGGCAGAAGGGCAGGTTAATAGGGTGGTGAAAAAGGCATATGGGACACTTGCCTTTATCAATCGAGGCATAGATTACAAAAGCAGGAAGGTCATGTTGGAGTTGTACAGAACTTTGGTAAGGCCACAGCTGGAGTACTGTGTGCAATTCTGGTCGCCACATTATAGGAAGGATGTGATTGCACTGGAGGGGATGCAGAGGCGATTCACCAGGATAGTGCCTGGGATGGAACATTTAAGCTATGAAGAGAGGTTGGATAGGCTTGGGTTGTTTTCACTGGAGCAGAGAAGACTGAGGGGTGACCTGATCGAGGTGTACAAGATTGAGGGGCATGGACAGGGTGGATAGGGAGCAGCTGTTCCCCTTAGTTGAAGGGTCAGTTTAGAGGGGTCACAAGTTTAAGGTGAGGGGCAGGAGGTTTAAGGGGGATTTGAGAAAGAACCTTTTTACCCAGAGGGTGGTGACGGTCTGGAATGCACTGCCTGGGAGGGTGGTAGAGGCGGGTTGCCTCGCATCCTTTAAAAAGTACCTGGATGAGCACTTGGCACGTCATAACATTCAAGGCTATGGGCCAAGTGCTGGCAAATGGGATTAGGTAGACAGGTCAGGTGTCTTTAATGCATCGGTGCAGACTCGATGGGCCGAAGGGCCTCTTCTGCACTGTATTATTCTGTGATTCTGTAAAGCCAGTGGATGGAGTTGAGATACAGATCCGCATTGGCAGGACAGGCTCGAGGGGCCGAAGGGCCTGGTTCCTGAAGCTCGCTTGATGCTGTCTTCTTCAAGTTTTTGCTTTCAGACCTCACAGACCTCAGGTCCTTCTGCGCAGACTCACTATCGTAATGTAGGAAAGGCAGCGGCCAATTTACGCACAGCAAGCTCCCACGAGCAGCAATGACATAAATGACCCAGATGTTAGTAGCTGTAGAAATATCGGCCGGGACTCCCTTGCTCTTCTTCAGGATAGTGACCACTGGGATTTTTTTTTTTTACATCCGCCCAAGAGGGCAGACGGGGCCTCGGTTTAACGTCTCAAACAAAAGATGGCACCGCCAACAGTGCGGCACTCACTCGGCACTGCACTGAGAGCCTCAACCCAGGCTTTGTGCTCAGATCTCTGGAGTTCAACCTGAACACACACCCTCCTGGCCGCGGGGTTTGAGAGTGCTACTAACTGAGCCTCCGCATAACAGTCAGAATAGGGGAGGCAAAATAGTAATCCAGCACCCAAGCTAATGCTCTAGGGACATGGGTTCAAATCCCACCACAGAGGTAAAATTTGAATTCAATGAATAAATCTGGAATTAAAAATCTAGTCTAATGGTGACCATTGTTGTGAAACCCCATCTGGTTCACTAAATGTCCTTTAAGGAAGGGAATTGGCTCAGAGAATTCCCTCTGAAATGTCCCAATGAGCCACTCAGTTCAATGGCAATTAGGGACAGGCAACAAAATGCTGGCCGAGCCAGCAATGCCAACATCAGACGAATAAAAACAGACGTTTATCTGTCAGTGGGAAAGGCTGCAAGTGGGCCTTTTCCCTATTTCATGCTGTCCTAATATGGGATTAGTGTAGGATTAGTATAAATGGGTGGTTGATGGTCGGCACAGACTCGGTGGGCCGAAGGGCCTGTTCCAGTGCTGTATCTCTAAACTAAACTGAACTAAACTAACGAAAGTCTGCATCATCTGAAATGGACTTTTGACCACATTAGAAAATTCACTGAGATTCCATCCTCTCTTAACCACTTCCTGTATTCTTGCCTTGCTTCAGATTGTTCAACATCTATCAGGAAAGACTGAACTGGCTGAGGTTCTTTTCTGTAGAAAAGAGAAGGCTGAGGGGGTGACCCGATCGAGGTCTTTAAAATGATGAAGGGGGTTTCGATAGGGTAGACGTAGAGATGGTGTTTCCACTTGTGGGGGGAGACCAGAACTAGGGGGCCATCAATATAAGACAGTCACTAATAAATCCAATGGGGAATTCAGGAGAAACCTCTTTCCCCAGAGGGTGGTGAGAATGTGGAACTCGCTCCCACAGGGAGTGGTTGAGGTGAATAGTATCGATACATTTAAGGGGAAGCTGGATAAACACATGAGGGAGAAAGGAATAGAAGGATATGGTGATAGGGTGAGATGAAGAGGGGGTGGGAGGAGGCTCGTGTGGAGCATGAAGACCAGCCTTGAGCAGATAGGCTGAATGGCCTATTTCTGTGCTGTACACTCGATGTAATTCTGTTTTGCTTAAACTACACCAATGGAAAGAAATGATCGATTTCTTTATAAACCTTCGTAAATCACCTGTTCGGCCCCAGCTGGTGGATTGTGTCCAATTCCGGGCTCCGCACTTTAGGAAGGATGTCAAGGCCTCGGAGACGGTGCGGAGGAGATTTACTGGAATGGGACCAGGGATGAGGGACTTCAGTTAATGTGGAGAGACTGGGATTGTTCTCCTCAGAGCAGAGAAGGTTAAGGGGAGATTTAATCGGGGCGTTCAAAATCATGAAAGGGAAACTGTTTCCGGTAGCAGGAGGGTCGGTACCCAGAGGGACACAGATTTAAGATAATTTGGGGCAAAAGAACCAGAGGGGGGGGGGAGATGAGGAGAATTTTGTTTTTTAACGCAGCGTGTTGTTGTGATCTGGAACGCGCTGCCTGAAAGGGCGGTGGAAGCAGATTCAATAGTAACTTTCAAAAGGGGGAATTGGAGAAATACTTGAAGGGAAAAAATCTGCAGGGCTGTGGGGGAAAGAGCAGGGTGGGGGGGGGGGCAGTTGGATTAATTGGAAAGTTCTTTCAAAGAGTTGGCACAGGCACGATGGGCCGAATGGCCTCCTTCTGTCCTACATCATTCTATCATCAGACTGGGCACCCGAAATGATGTCAAACGAAAGCAAACTCTAGGCTTTAATCACTGAATTCTTTTGAACTTGTTACGGCCAGGTGAGGACGGGGGTCTCGGGCTCCCCTCTTGCCCCTT
Organism: Heterodontus francisci; assembly: GCF_036365525.1. NCBI lineage: Eukaryota > Metazoa > Chordata > Chondrichthyes > Heterodontiformes > Heterodontidae > Heterodontus > Heterodontus francisci. Next base: position 10,406,319 of record NC_090418.1, on the reverse strand, counting down.
CCTCTTATTTGACCGCAGCAGAGTTTATTCCTTTAGAAAGAGTGGTTGTGCTTACCACCTCTGTGAGTGTTTTATCCTTTACCTTTATTGTGATTGCAAAAGAGTCAATCGGACAGGTTTTCTTGTGTTTAAACAAGAGGTAAGTTTATTATACCTAACACACTGACCTGATTTAAAAATACTAAAAATACACTTCACATTCACGCACACATTCACACAAGAATCATACTCACACGCAAATAGACTACAGGAGGGAAAATAGATATGGTGGTTGGATTAAAGTGTTACAAAACTTCCAGAGATGAACAGACGGTCACATGGTTCTCTCAGTCCCCTTTCTTTTTAATGAGGTCCAATGTCTGAAAGCCAAAACCTCCCTCAGGTGGTGTTGTCAGTGTTTACTTCTCTGGAGGGATGTCTCCACTTGTGAATGCCTCGAGATGGCTTTGAATGTCCCACTAACGAAGATGATCTGGATAATCTACTCAGTTAGCCAAAGCATTGTTCTGGCTGGGCTCCTTGTTCAACTTTTTGTCTCCAGTTCAATCTCCTGGAATTTCAGATGTAAATGGCAGTGGCCATCCTGGCAGCTAATATTCTTAAAAGTTACTGTAGGGTTTTTTTTTTCATTAAAAGTCTAATGTAAGTTTCCAACTGATGAAATTAACATTTCCCATTTGGCATATAGGGTTTTCCCGACAAAGTAGAGATCTCTTAACATCATTACTTTTAGATATAACAGGGAGGAATCTTTGGCAGAGATCAGGAATGTCTCGAGGGATAATAACTTTTAACAAAGACGAACGATGTGAATAATCTGTTGCTTTCACTTCAAAGAATCCAGCTGCAAATTCAGGCCCAGATTCCGAGGCCCCTTTAATAGAACAAATAATGAAAGGTGCCCCTTTGATCTTTGGATCATAACCCCCGTCTGCTCTTTAATCAAATGGGGCACAATACAGGTAGATCCACAGGTTTGTAACATGAAGGAAAGCCACTCTGTAGTGACCGGGATGGGTAGGACTTTCACAAAGCAATGAATGGAGAAGGAGTTGAGTATTGAGGAAAGCTGATTGATGCAAATATGTCTGAGCTGGGACGAAGTCAGGCAAAATCCAGCAGATGTACGAGTTCCAACATGAGCCCTTACACAGTTGAATTTCCCAATAAATGTTCCTAATTCTAAACTCCTTGTGTATATATATCCTTCTGCATTCTTTTTAATTCTTTCATGGGATGTGGGCGTCGCTGGCTAGGCCATCATTTGTTGCCCATCCCTAATTGCCCTTGAGAAGGTGGTGGTGAGCTGCCTTCTTGAACCGCTGCAATCCATGTGGGGTAGGTACACCCAGAGTGCTGTTAGGAAGGGAGTTCCAGGATTTTGACCCAGCGACAGTGAAGGAACGGCCGATATAGTTCCAAGTCAGGATGGTGTGTGACTTGGAGGGGAACTTGCAGGTGGTGGTGTCCCCATGCATCTGCTGCCTTTGTCCTTCTAGTTTGTAGAGGTCGTGGGTTTGGAAGGTGCTGTCGAAGGAGCCTTGGTGAGTTGCTGCATTGTATCTTGTAGATGGTACACACTGCTGCCACTGTGCATTGGTGATGGAGGGTGTAAATGTTGAAGGTGGTGGATGGGGTGCTATTCTCCTCCCCGCTCACTGTCTCGCCCCTCCACTCTCTTCCCCCCCATTCTCTTCCCCCGCACTCTCTTCCGTCCCACTCTCTTCCCCCTACTCTCTTCCTCCTCACTCTCTTTCCCTCCCACTCGCTACACCCCCCCTCCCCCACTCTCCTTTCCCCTACTCTCTTCCTCCACTCACACTCACACTCTCATTCTCTCCCACACTCTCACTGACACTCTCTCGCACTCTCACTCTCTCCCGCACTCTCATTCTCTCCGTCGCGCTCTTTCTCACTCACACTCACTCTCTCGCACTCTCACTCTCTCTCGCATTCTCACTCTCTCCCTTCACTCTCATTCTCTCCCTCGTGCTCTCTCTCACTCACACTCACTCTCTCGCACTCTCACTCTCTCCCCAGCTCTCTCACTCTCTCTCGCACTCTCATTCACTCCCTAGCGTGCTCTCTCTCTCTCTTGCACCCTCACTCGCTCTCTCACACTCTCTCGCACTCTCACTCTCTCCTCAGCTCCTCTCTCCCACCCCCTATCTCTGTAACCTTTTGCATCATACAACACGCACAGCCCCCACTAGAGTCTCAAATCCTCTGACTCCAGCATTTTGTGCATTGCCTCCCCACCCGACGTCCCTCTGCCCCGACATTGGCGAGCATGTTTTTAACCATTTACTCCCCACGCTACAGAACACTTACCATAGACCATCCTACCTCCCTATCTCCCTCATCTCCTGTAAGACCCTTCCAAAAACCCAACTCTTTGGCCAAGCGTTTGGTCAGCTCCCCTGGTATCACTTCCTGCAGCCAGGTGCCAAGTTTTTTCTTTCTGCTTACACCTCTGTTTAACACCTTGGGATGTTTTTCTACATTTAAAGGTGCTTTGTAAACACAGGCTGCTATATCCAGGCCAGGAGTACGGGTGAGGCCTCCTCAGTACTTGACCTTTGAACTGACTTGGCGTCTATCTATGTAAAAATAATCAGGAGCTGTTGTGGAGAAACAAAAGGTTTCAGCAGAAAAGAGGAGGGTGAGCTTCCTCAGGGCAACTTTAGCGAGAGAGATAATATTATTGGAGGAGTGGTGACTCACTGCCTCTCTCTGACTGAATGTGTTGACTCATTCCTTATTTGTTGGTTCTGTCGTGATGGTAACAGAACTTAAGAAAGGAGAAACAAAGTTGTTTGGGCCGCCTTGTCTTCATTGGTCTAGCAGTTGACACTTCCCCGAAAGCCTGAGGCCTAAGTGGCTGAACTTAGGTCATGGGGACCTGCTTACATGTATCGGGGGGGGGGGGTGGTACGCGGGGTGGGGAGTGTTGGGTACCAGGTTATGACTGTCGGGGGAGGTGGGGGAGAAGAAAAATCCCCATCCAGACCCTCCCCCACTCCATCCTCCCTCACTCCCCATCCAGACCCTCCCTCACCGTTCTCCATCAATCTCAAGACCCTCTCACTCTCCACTCGCCCTCTCACCATGTAGCCAGCGAGCGCACAAAAGGGTCACAAAGTTGACACCCACCACGCGAATAGGGGTAATGAAATAATAGTGCTGATCACTCACTGTTTATTCATTAATCGTAAATGTAGTGAGGCACATCTGGATTCCCAATTGTCCACATCTGGATTCCCAATTGTCCACATCTGGATTCCCAATTGTCCACATCTGGATTCCCAATTATTGGACCACACTAGTCGAGGATGATAGGGAGAGGTGAGCAGCTATTGCCTGGGGAGCTGCACAAGAATAAGTTGTCCAATTGATATTAAAATTCCTTCTTTGTTGTTTCCTGGGAATATGGGCATCGCCGGCAAGGCTGGCATCAGTTGCCCATTCCCCCCTCGTTGCCCTTGGAGAAGGTGGTGGGTAGGCCTTCTATCTAATGGAGCTGTCTGCTTTGGCGAGGTCCACATGGGAGGGCAGTGCGGATGTGACCGCACTGGAGTTGCGTCTCGGCCCAGACTGGGTAAGGAGGGCAGCTTTCCTTCTCGTCAAGGGACACCCGCGAACCAGTTGGGATTCGACCTGGAGTACGAGTCCACTAGGCCGCATTGTCGGCCAGCGCGGACACGATGGGCCGAATGGCCTCCTTCTGAGCTGTAATTTTCTATGATGCACTTGGGACGGTCTTCCTTTCAGACTGACACGTATCTGTCCAGGAATTTGATACCCAGTTGAGATAAACACTTGTCCCATTGTGTGACTCAGGTTCGTTACATTCCAGGGTTTCTGTGAGTGAGTCTCAGTGTTTTTGGGACAGAACCAGGCAGGTGAGGGCCTCTCTACTCACTGGCAGCCGTCACAGCCCTGAGGCAGATAGCTGACACCTGGTACCTGAATCATCCAGTTCGGCAAGATTGAGACTTCAAGAACTCTTGTTTTCTATCTCTCTCTTTCTCTCTCTCTCTCTCGCGTCTTGTTTTCTCTCATTTCTCTTTCTTCTCTCATTTTCTCTCTCATTCTCTTATTCTCTCCTTGGTCTCTCATTCTCTCTGTCTCTCTCTTTTTCTCTCTCATTTGTTCTCCCGTTCATTCTCTCGGTCTTGTTTTCCATCTTTCATTCTCTCTCTTGTTCAATCATTCTGTCTCTTCCTCTCTCTCTCCCTCAATCTCTCTAACACTTTTTTCTCTCTGTCTCTCTTTAACACTCCTTTACTCTCCATCTCTCTCTCTCTAACTCTTTAACTCTGTTTTTCACCCTCTCTCAATCTCTCTTTCTAACACTCTTTTACTCTCTGTCTCTCTCTCTCAATCTCTCTCGAACACTCTTTTTCTCTGTCTCTCTCTAACACTGTTTACTCTCTGTCTCTCTCAATCTCTCTCTCTCTAACAGTCTTACACTGTCTCTCTTTCTCAATCTCTCTCTCTAACACTCTTACTCTCTGTCTCTCTTTCTCAGTCTCTCTAACACTCTTTTTCTCTCTGTCTCTCTCTAACACTTGTTTACTCTCTGTCTCTCTCAATCTCTCTCTCTCTAACAGTCTTACACTGTCTCTCTTTCTCAATCTCTCTCTCTAACACTCTTACTCTCTGTCTCTCTTTCTCAGTCTCTCTAACACTCTTTTTCTCTCTGTCTCTCTCTAACACTTGTTTACTCTCTGTCTCTCTCAATCTCTCTCTCTCTAACAGTCTTACACTGTCTCTCTTTCACAATCTCTCCCTCTAACACTCTTACTCTCTGTCACTCTTTCTCAATCTCTCTAACACTCTTTTTCTCTCTGTCTCTCTTTCAATCTCTCTCTCTCTAACAGTCTTACATTGTCTCTCTTTCTCAATCTCTCTCTCTAACACTCTTACTCTCTGTCTCTCTTTCTCAGTCTCTCTCTAACACTCTTTTTCTCTCTGTCTCTCTCTAACACTTGTTTACTCTCTGTCTCTCTTTCAATCTCTCTCTCTCTCTAACAGTCTTACACTGTCTCTCTTTCTCAATCTCTCTCTCTAACACTCTTTTACTCTCTGTCTCTCTTTCAATCTCTCTCTCTCTAACAGTCTTACACTGTCTCTCTTTCTCAATCTCTCTCGAACACTCTTTTACTCTCTGTCTCTCTCAATCTCTCTCTCTAGCACTCTTTTACTCTCTGTCTCTCTTTCTCAGTCTCTCTCTCTGACACTCTTTTACTCTCTGTCTCTCTCAATCTCTCTCTCTAACACTCTTTTACTCTCTGTCTCTCTCAGTCTCTCTCTCTGACACTCTTTTACTCTCTGTCTCTCTCTCTCTCAATCTCTCGAATTCTTTTTTCTCTGTCTCTGTCTCTGCCTCTCTCAATCTCTCTCTAACACTCTTTTTCTCTCTGTCTCTTTCTCAGTCTCTCTCTCTAACACTCTTTTACCCTCTCAATCTCTCTCTAACACTCTTTTACTCTCAGTCTCTCTCTCTGACACTCTTTTACTCTCTGTCTCTCTCTGTCTCTCTCTTTCTCAATCTCTCTCTCTCTAACACTCTTTTACTCTCTGTCCCTCTCTGTCTCTCTCTTTCTCAATCTCTCTCTTTCTAACACTCTTTTACTCTCTGTCTCTCTCTGTCTCTCTCTTTCTCAATCTCTCTCTCTCTAACACTCTTTTACTCTCTGTCTCTCTCTGTCTCTCTCTTTCTCAATCTCTCTCTCTCTAACACTCTTTTACTCTCTGTCTCTCTCTTTCTCAATCTCTCTCTCTCTAACACTCTTTTACTCTCTGTCTCTCTCTTTCTCAATCTCTTTCTCTGCTGTGTCAGACGAGTTAAAGGTTAAAGACCTCAAAGCCAGCAGGACTTTAGGAACCAGCTTGTCTGTGTGACTTGGCAAAGTAGACAGAACATAATGCATTGCCAACCTCTCTGTTGGCACCACCGAGGACTTGTGATGGTTCCTACAGAGCTGTGACTTCACGAGCTCCCTCTCTCCCCTCCCCCCTCCTGTTGCCCCTTTCCCTGTCTCTGCACAGTTATGTCTGGATCCAGTTCAGCAGAGATGGATGTCTGGACCTGCCCTTTCCGATGCTCCCAGGACCCCGGCTGCTGCAGCACTGAGGGAGTGCTGCACTGTCTTCCGGGTGAGACGTTAAACCGAGACCCCGTCCGCCCCTCCCGGGCGGACGTAAAAGATCCCGCGGCCACTATTTTGAAGAAGAGCGGGGTTCGGGGGGAGGGGTTGCGGGGAGGGGGGGGATTTCCCCTCCCCCCCCCCCCCCACCGTGACCTGGGCCCAATATTGATCCCTCAACCAACATCACTAAAAAGAAAACAACCAGATGACCTGGTCACTTTGTCACATCGCTGATGGTGGGATCTTGCTGTGCGTAAATTGGCTGCCACGCTTCCTCCATCATAACAGTGGCCGCACTTTGGAAGAAGTAGTAAGGCGCGTTGGGACATCCTCTCGGATGCGAAAGTTTTCTCTCTCTCTATTTTTCCCTCTTGCTTTGTTTCCCCTTCTCCTGCTCCCTCTCTTCGCTCCGCTACAACCCCCACTCCTCTCCTACTACATACACCAGCTTCCATACCCTCCCAACCAGCTGTGAGGTTATCATTAGGGTTAGGGTTAGACAGTCAGCAGAGAATGAATCTTAACCAAAGGGCTCATGCCTGGTTGGAAAGCAGGTCTCGGAGACGGTAGGAAAGGGTGAGGCAAATGAGGAGAAACTATTGATCCTTGTCAGCGAGGCACCAACTGGAGGCCATTGATTTATCATCAGCATCAAGATTTTGGGAGAAAATGCAAGAAAGATTTACAAGCATGCTACCAGAACTGAAAGAGTGTTCCCGGGAGTGATTTTAATTCAGCAAAGTGAAGACTCAGAGGTGACCTAAAGACGTTTTTAAAATTCTAAATGGGTTGGATAGAGTAGGCGTCGAGAAGATGTTTCCACCTGTGGGGGAGACCTGAACTAGGAGCCAACAATATAAGACGGTCACTAATAAATCCGATCGGGAATTCAAGAGAAACATCTTTCCCCAGAGAGTGGTGAGAATGTGGAACTCGCTGCCACAGGGAGTGGTTCAGGTGAATAGGTTAGACGCATTCTAAAGAGAACTAGATGAGTACATGAGAGAAAAGGGGATAGAAAGATTTGCTGAAAGGTTGAGGTGAGATGACGGAATGGGAGGAGACTCATGCGGCGCGTAAACAGCACAGACTAGTTGGGCCGAATGGCCTCTTTATGTTCTGTATATTCTATCTAATTCCGATTAAGCATGGAAGTAATTTGGTTTTTGTGCCGAGAGCTGTTCGGACATCTTTGAAGGTGGCAGGACAAGTTAATGAAGCCGTTAAAAAAATAATATGGGATCCTCGCCCTCATAAATAGAGGCGGAGGGTACGAAAGCAAAGAAGTTATGCCGGAGGATTGTGTCCAATTCCGGGCTCCGCACTTTAGAAAGGATGTCAAAGCCTTGGAGAGGGGGCGGAGGAGATTTACGAGAATGGATACCAGGGATGAGGGACTTCAGTTATGCGGAGGGACTATGCTGTATGATTCTATGACACGGAATGTCGGGCCAGAAACAATGGGAAAAGCAGGAACAATCATAGCTTTTAACAAAGAAATATTTGATAGAATTTTACAGCACAGAAGGAGGCCATTCGGCCCATCGTGCCTGTGCTGGCTCTTTGAAAGAGCTATCCAATTAGTCCCATGCCCCCCTGCTCTTTCCCCCATCGCCCTGCTAATTTTTCCCCTTTGAGTATTTACCCAATTCCCCTTTTGAATGTTACTATTGAATCTGCTTCCACCGCCCTTTCAGGCAGCGCGTTCCAGATCACAACAACTCACTGCGTTAAAAAATAAATTCTCCTCATCTCCCCCCCCCCCCCTGTTTGTTTTGCCAATTATCTTAAATCTGTGTCCCTCTGGTTACCGACCCTCCCCGCCACTGGAAACAGTTTCTCCCTTATTCACTCTATCAAAATCCCTCATGATTCCGAACGCCTCGATTAAATCTCCCCTTAACCTGCTCTGCTCTCAGGAGAACAATCCCAGCTTCTCCAGTCCCTCCACATTAACGGAAGTCCCTCATCCCTGGTCCCATTCCAGTCAATATCCTCCGCAACCTCTCCCAGGCCTCGATACCCCTATTTGGAAAGAAAGATTTAAATAGGCTAAGCAATGGAGCTAAGTGGAGAGGTTTTTTCAGAGAGTAGGCACAAGAGTGATGGACCGAAAGGCCTCCTAGACTGTAAAATTCTGATTCCTACTTTCTATGTGCTGCTGATATTCAATCACAGACTCTGTACAAACCCACCCTTCTTCCCACAGACAGAGCTCAGCATGATGTCACCTGACGAAGGAACTGAATGGCTCCTTCAGCTGCTCAAAGAGGTCCAGCTGGAACAGTTCTACCTGAGGATTCGCGATGATCTCAATGTCACCCGCCTCTCACACTTTGACTTCGTTAAGACTGTTGACCTGGAACGAATTGGAATGGGACGGCCAGGTACAAATCACTTCTGATCTAATCTGGTGTTCAGAGTGGAGATCACATTCACCTCTCACTGCCCCGTGACTCCATCTTTCTCTCTCTCTCTCTCTGTTCCACGTCTCACTCTCTTTCTCTCTCCACCCCATGTCTCCATCTCTCTCTCTCTCTATCCTTCCCATGTCTGTCTCTCTCTCTCTTCCGTCCCGTGTCTCTATCTCTCTCTGTCCCGTGTCTCACTCTCTCCCTGTCCCAGGTCTCCATCTCTCTCTCCATCCCATGTTTCTCTCTCTCTCTTTGTCCCATGTCTCACTCTTTTTCTCCATCCTGCGTCTCACTCACTCTGCCCAGGTCTCCATCTCTCTCTCCGTCCCCTAACTCACTCTCTCTCTTTCTCTGTCCCAGGTCTCTATCTCTCTCTCTGTTCCATGTCTCTCTCCCTTCCTTCATCCCAGGTCTCACTCTTTCTCTCTGTCCCGTGTCTCACTCTCTTTCTCTGTCCTGTGTCTCACTCTCTCTCTCTGTCCCATGTCTCACTCTCTCTCTCTCTGTCCCGTGTCTCACTCTTTCTCTCTGTCCCATGTCTCACTCTCTTTCTCTGTGTCAGGTCTCTCTCCCTTCCTTCATCCCAGGTCTCACTCTCTCTCTCTGTTCCGTGTCTCACTCTCTCTCTCTCTGTCCCGTGTCTCACTCTCTCTTTCTCTCTCTGTCCTGTGTCTCACTCTCTTTCTCTCTGGCCCTTGTCTCACTCTCTTTCTCTGTCCCAGATCTCTCTCTCTGTATCCTATGTCTCACTCTCTCTCTCTCTCTGTCCTGTGTCTCACTCTCTCTCTCTGTCCCATGTCTCACTCTCTCTCTCTCTGTCCCATGTCTCACTCTTTCTTTCTGTCCCATGTCTCATTCTCTTTCTCTCTGTCCCATGTCTCACTCTCTTTCTCTGTGTCGGGTCTCTCTCCCTTCCTTCATCCCAGGTCTCACTCTCTCTCTGTTCCGTGTCTCACTCTCTCTCTCTCTGTCCCGTGTCTCACTCTCTTTCTCTCTGGCTCTTGTCTCACTCTCTTTCTCTGTCCCAGATCTCTCTCTCTGTATCCTATGTCTCACTCTCTCTCTCTCTCTGTCCTGTGTCTCACTCTCTCTCTCTGTCCCGTGTCTCACTCTTTCTTTCTGTCCCATGTCTCATTCTCTTTCTCTCTGTCCCGTGTCTCACTCTCTTTCTCTGTGTCGGGTCTCTCTCCCTTCCTTCATCCCAGGTCTCACTCTCTCTCTCTGTTCCGTGTCTCACTCTCTCTCTCTCTGTCCCGTGTCTCACTCTCTCTTTCTCTCTCTGTCCCGTGTCTCACTCTCTTTCTCTCTGGCCCTTGTCTCACTCTCTTTCTCTGTCCCAGATCTCTCTCTCTGTATCCTATGTCTCACTCTCTCTCTCTCTCTGTCCTGTGTCTCACTCTCTCTCTCTGTCCTGTGTCTCACTCTCTCTCTCTGTCCCATGTCTCACTCTCTTTCTCTGTCCCAGATCTCTCTCTCTGTATCCTATGTCTCACTCTCTCTCTCTCTCTGTCCTGTGTCTCACTCTCTTTCTCTCTGGCCCTTGTCTCACTCTCTTTCTCTGTCCCAGATCTCTCTCTCTGTATCCTATGTCTCACTCTCTCTCTCTCTCTGTCCTGTGTCTCACTCTCTCTCTCTCTCTCTGTCCCAGATCTCTCTCTCTCTGTCCCGTGTCTCACTCTTTCTCTCTGTCCCATGTCTCACTCTCTCTCTCTCTCTCTCTGTCCCATGTCTCACACTCTCTCTCTCTCTGTCCCATGTCTCACTCTCTTTCTCTCTCTCTGTCCCATGTCTCACTCTCTCTCTCTCTCTCTGGCCCTTGTCTCACTCTCTCTCTCTCTCTGTCCCTTGTCTCACTCTCTCTCTCTCTCTCTCTGTCCCTTGTGTCACTCTCTCTCTCTCTCTCTCTCTCTGTCCCATGTCTCACTCTCTCTCTCTTTCTCTGTCCCAGATCTCTCTCTCTCTGTCCGATGTCTCTCTCTCTCTCTCTCTCTGTCCCGTGTCTCACTCTTTCTCTCTGTCCCGTGTCTCACTCTCTCTCTCTCTGTCCCATGTCTCACTCTCTCTCTCTCTCTCTGTCCCGTGTCTCACTCTCTTCCTCTCTGTCCTGTGTCTCACTCTCTTTCTCTGTCCCAGATCTCTCTCTCTGTCTGTCCCATGCCTCTCTCCCTTCCTTCATCCCAGGTCTCACTCTCTCTCCCTGTCCCGTGTCTCACTCTCTCTCCCTGTCCCGTGTCTCACTCTCTCTCTCTCTGGCCCGTGTCTCACTCTCTTTCTCTGTGTCGGGTCTCTCTCCCTTCCTTCATCCCAGGTCTCACTCTCTCTCTCTGTTCCGTGTCTCACTCTCTCTCTCTCTGTCCCGTGTCTCACTCTCTCTTTCTCTCTCTGTCCTGTGTCTCACTCTCTTTCTCTCTGGCCCTTGTCTCACTCTCTTTCTCTGTCCCAGATCTCTCTCTCTGTATCCTATGTCTCACTCTCTCTCTCTCTCTGTCCTGTGTCTCACTCTCTCTCTCTGTCCCATGTCTCACTCTCTCTCTCTCTGTCCCGTGTCTCACTCTTTCTTTCTGTCCCATGTCTCATTCTCTTTCTCTCTGTCCCGTGTCTCACTCTCTTTCTCTGTGTCGGGTCTCTCTCCCTTCCTTCATCCCAGGTCTCACTCTCTCTCTCTGTTCCGTGTCTCACTCTCTCTCTCTCTGTCCCGTGTCTCACTCTCTCTTTCTCTCTCTGTCCCGTGTCTCACTCTCTTTCTCTCTGGCCCTTGTCTCACTCTCTTTCTCTGTCCCAGATCTCTCTCTCTGTATCCTATGTCTCACTCTCTCTCTCTCTCTGTCCTGTGTCTCACTCTCTCTCTCTGTCCCATGTCTCACTCTCTCTCTCTCTCTCTCTGTCCCAGATCTCTCTCTCTCTGTCCCGTGTCTCACTCTTTCTCTCTGTCCCATGTCTCACTCTCTCTCTCTCTCTCTCTGTCCCATGTCTCACTCTCTCTCTCTCTCTCTCTGTCCCATGTCTCACACTCTCTCTCTCTCTGTCCCATGTCTCACTCTCTTTCTCTCTCTCTCTGTCCCATGTCTCACTCTCTCTCTCTCTCTCTGGCCCTTGTCTCACTCTCTCTCTCTCTCTGTCCCTTGTCTCACTCTCTCTCTCTCTCTCTCTCTCTCTGTCCCTTGTCTCACTCTCTCTCTCTCTCTCTCTGTCCCATGTCTCACTCTCTCTCTCTTTCTCTGTCCCAGATCTCTCTCTCTGTGTCCTATGTCTCTCTCTCTCTCTCTCTCTGTCCCGTGTCTCACTCTTTCTCTCTGTCCCGTGTCTCACTCTGTCTCTCTCTGTCCCATGTCTCACTCTCTCTCTCTCTCTGTCCCATGTCTCACTCTCTCTCTCTCTCTCTGTCCCGTGTCTCACTCTCTTCCTCTCTGTCCTGTGTCTCACTCTCTTTCTCTGTCCCAGATCTCTCTCTCTGTCTGTCCCATGCCTCTCTCCCTTCCTTCATCCCAGGTCTCACTCTCTCTCTCTGTCCCGTGTCTCACTCTCTCTCCCTGTCCCGTGTCTTACTCTCTCTCTCTCTGGCCCTTGTCTCACTCTCTTTCTCTGTCCCAGATCTCTCTCTGTCCTATGTCTCACTCTCTCTCTCTCTCTGTCCTATGTCTCACTCTCTCTCTCTCTGTCCCGTGTCTCACTCTTTCTCTCTGTCCCATGTCTCACTCTCTCTCTCTCTCTCTGTCCTGTGTCTCACTCTCTTTCTCTCTGTCCTGTGTCTCACTCTCTTTCTCTGTCCCAGATCTCTCTCTCTGTCTGTCCCATGCCTCTCTCCCTTCCTTCATCCCAGGTCTCACTCTTTCTCTCTGTCCCATGTCTCACTCTCTCTCTCTGTCCCGTGTCTCACTCTCTCTCTCTCTCTCTCTGTCCCATGTCTCACTCTGTCTCTGTCCCATGTCTCACTCTGTCTCTGTCCCATGTCTCACTCTCTCTCTCTGTCCCGTGTCTCACGTTTTCTCTCTTTCTCTCTGTCCCGTGTCTCACTCTTTCTCTCTGTCCTGTGTCTCACTCTCTTTCTCTGTCCCATGTCTCTCTCCCTTCCTTCATCGCAGGTCTCACTCTCTCTGTCCTGTGTCTCACTCTCTTTCTGCCCCGCTCCTCCCCCCACCCCATCACACTCCCCGGGTTTCACTCTCATTGCCCCATGTCTCACTCTCTCTCTCCGCCCAGGGGGTCTCACTCTCTTTCTTGGCCCCATGTCTCTTTCTCACTCGCAGCCATGTGTCTCTTTCTCTCTATTTCTCCCCCCTCCATATTTCTCTCTCTCTCTCTCCACCCCACCCCATGTACTATCTCTCTCTTTCACCACGCTATATCTCTTCATCTCTTTTGGAAAGGAAACTTTTGATCCTGGCCTATAGGTGACTCGGGTCCCACATTGATGCTATTGCTCCTGAACTGCTTGCCAACGAACCTGTGGCCTAGCGAACCGCACCGTTCCGTCAAAAAACAGGTTTATAAATGCCTTTCCAGCAATGCCCTCGTCCCAGGAGTGAATTTAATAAAAAAACTCCGACACTCGCGGCTGTTTGAAGAGTGTGTTTTCCTTACATCAGAATTTCACCCTCAGTCGTTGACACCAGGGGACCACCCTGACCAATCTGTCACATTACAAAGTCGATGACAGACACAGAGAGCCAATCCATCCCAATATTAGGTGTGGACGGTGTCTCTGGTGAGCTGTGTGCTGAAATTATCCTTCCCCGAGAGCTTGTGTTCTTATATTCCCTTTCCCCAGGAGGCTAATGTTCCGTTCCTTTGTTCCCTTCAGACTTGACTACTCCAACGTTCTCCTGGCCGGTCTCCCACATTCTACCCTCCGTAAACTCGAGGTCATCCAAAACTCTGCTGCCCCGTGTCCTAACTCGCACCGAGTCCCCTTCCCCTATCACTCCCCGCGCTCGCTGACCTACACTGGTTCCCAGTCCAGCAACGCCTCGATCTTAAAATCCTCATCCTTGTTTTCAAATCCCGCCACGGCCTCATCCCCCTCCCTATCTCTGTAACGGGAGAGTGTCCGTTGGAATTCCCCTCCCCCAGTAGGGCGTGCGCTGGGATATACCTTCCCCGGGAGGCTGCGGCACCGGACTCCGCCCTCCCTCGGGCGATGCGTGCTGAGGTTCCTCTTCCCCCCCCCCGCGGCCTTTGGCACTGAGCTCCCCGGAAAACCCTGACCCACCTCAACACAGGGAAGCCGAAATGATTGGAACAGATTTACTGGGTGCTGCTGCAGTCGATTCTCACGGATATTTCCTGCTGTTTGCCTCTCCTTCTCAGGGCACCGACGTCTGCTTGAGGCTGTTAAAAGGAGGCGGATGATGGGGCGTCCCAAATCCTGGATGTCGAAGGTACAGCGGAGGGCTGATCTTGCCCCTGCGTCTGTCGGGCAGAGGTCGGGACACAAAATCTTCTCACTTCAAAGAAAGATTTGCATTTCTGTATCGCCTTTCACGACCCCAGGACGCCCCGGAGCGCTTTGCGGCCAACGGGGCGCTTTTCGGGAGCGCGGTCACCCTCGCAAGGTGGACAACGGGGCGCACAGCAAGATCCCACAAACAGCGGTGCAAAAATGGCCCAGATAACCTGTTCACTGGTGACGATGGTGGAGGGCCAATCTGGGACACTTCCACCTCCCCCTCCCCCCCACCCTGACATCATGCTCCCCCCCCACCTCCCTTACCTATCGGCCCTTTCACTCCCACGTGAACCGAACCAGTCTGTGTTCAATGGGCAATGCTCACACTTCTGATCCAATAGGTGGCGCCCTCGAGTCCCACCCCCCCCGCCCCCCCACACCGAGCACGTAAACCAGGCCGACACTCCCCGGCTCCACCACCGAGAGAGAGCCGCATTGTCGGAGGTGCCGTCTTTCGGACGAGGCATTGAAACCAAGGGCCCCCGTCCGGCCTCTCCAGTAAAAGATCACTACTTGGAAGAAGAGCAATGGGGGCGGGGGGAGTGCTCCCTGAGCCTCCGAGCCAATATTAATCCCTCAACCAAGGAAACAGTTTAGTCGCTCGTTATCACATCGCTGTTTGTGGGATCTTGCTGTGCGCAAATTGGTTGCCGGGTTTCCTGCGTTACAACAGCGACTGCACCTCATTGGCTATGAGGTCCTGAGGTCCTGAAAGGGACGACAGAAATGCATGTGACCTTTAACCCCCTCCCCCACTCCGGCCTTTCCTCGGTAGGTTTTGATCCGGCTCTCCACCTTAGCTCATCCGGAATTTGATGGTGAAGCCGTGTTTCCAGGTGCCCTGCGGGGTGGGGGGGGGGGTGCTGGCTGGCAGTGTGCCATTCCCGCTGCCTGGCTACGGGCAAACGCCTTTGCCACCAGTGTTGCCCATCGGTTCCAGAAAATTTACGTTCTGCCTTGTGGCCTGCTCAGAGCCCAGTATCTCCAGGGAGGCCCGTCTACCACCTCCGCACTTAAATACTTGCTGGATTCGGGTCCGGAATTTCCTGGAAAGTTTTGGCGGCACTGTGGAGCAAGTGCGGCGATGCGCGACCTTTTCTTCCTGAGGAAGTTTTCAGGTAAAAACTGGGGGGAGGGGTGGGTGGTTACGCCCTATCAATAGTCCATGAGGATTCCCTGGGTCATTCGCCCCTCCCGCAACTTACGTCGGACGGAGCGCCACGTGGCTGATTAACATATCTCCACCTCCTCTTGCAGAAAAGAAAGACTTGCATTGATGTGGCGCCTTTCACCGCCTCAGGACCTCCCAAATGCGCTCTACAGCCAATGAATTACTTTTGAACTGTGGTGATCATTGCAGTAGTTAGGAGAAGTCCAGAGGATGCAACATTCCTGTATTTATGTCCTCTCTGGCCAAGGCACAAATTTAGGCCTAGAGTTTTAGGCCCGGCAAGACTCAAAGTCACCCTTTCTGGTGTTTTATAGTAATTTTTATTTTCAATGTTTTTTTATTCCTGCTGACTGAGACCTGCAATGTGTTCTCTTGCTCTAGAATGGCATGAGAGACTGTTACATTAAATAATTTTACATGTTACATTAAATAATTTTCGGGCCTACTCCGCTATTCAGTCAGATCCTGGCTGACTTATAACTCAACCCCAAATACCCGCCTTTGCCCCACATCCCTTAATACAATTGGTTAACAAAAATCTATCAAATTCAAATTTAAAATTAACAATTGATCGAGCATCAATTGTCATTTGTGTGTGGAAGTGTTTCCTAATTTCACTCCTGAAGGGTCTGGCTCTAATTTTTAGACTCTGCCCCCCTCGTCCTAGACTGCCCAACCAGTGGAAATAGTTTCTCTCTATCTACCCTCGCTGTTCCTCGTAATATCTTGAAAACTTTGATCAAATCAACTTTCTAAATTCCAGTGAATACAACCACAGTTGGCATAATCTCTCCAACAGTTTACCATTGGACTCCAGGTATCATTCTGGTAACCCTACGTAGCACTCCATCCAGGTTTTCTTCAACGTGCTGTGAATAATGTGCATAAATGATTGTCCATTCACTTCAGACTCCATGCCGGCTTGGGTTGGGCAGAGGTTGCTTGCGTTGTTGCTAAGCCGGCCGCCATTTTGTCAGTGCAGACGTTCGCATGCCGCCATTTTGTCTCCGCAGATGTTCAGCGCGAGGACTGGCGATTACTACGAACAGCCAGTGTACGCGGGTGGCGCCTCGTCGTCTGCCCAGGAGTCAGAGTTCGCCCTGAAGTGCCTGATCAACGACAAGGATTTGACTTTGTACGAGCGGCTGGGGAACGGCTCGTTCGGCGTGGTGAGGCGCGGGGAGTGGAGGCTCCCGAACGGTCGCATTGTGAGTATCCGCCGCGGAGCAGGGGCCCGCGCAGCAGCTCGTCCCACCCTGCACGGAAATAGCGTCTGCCCTCTCAGGTGGATGTAAAAGATCCCACGGCCACTATTGGAAGAAGAGTGGGGGGTGGAGTTCTCCCCGGTGTCCTGAGGCCAATATTTATCCCTCAACCAACATCCCTAAAAAAAAAACAAGACTATCTGGTCATTATCACATTGCTGTCTGTGGGATCTTGCTGTGCGCAAATTGGCTACCCCGTTTCCTACATTACAACCGCGGCCACACTTCAAAACGTTGGCTGTCAAGCGCTTTGGGACGTCCCGAGGACGTGAGAGGCGCTATGGAAATGCGGGTCTTTCTTTCACCATCACTGTCCAGCACTTTCTGATAGACAGTGGGCACTGGGCATGGCTGGGCCGATCCAGGCCCCTCAACGGCGTCCGTCTTTCTCCCCCCTCCCCCACCCCAGTCTGGTACTGGGATTCCCCGTCCAGGCTGAAACGTGGCTACGTGGATGCGTTGTTGGAGGGCGAGCATTGCTTTCCCCATTGTTGGCACTGAGGGCAGAGTGGCACCCAGTGGGAGCCAGTGGGAACTGGGTGCAGAATGGCAATGGGCCAGAAGGGCAATGGTTGGCAGTCGCGGGGCCGGGGTAGCTTGGATTTATTGGTGCGTCGCACAATGTCACGGTGCCAGAGGGTACTGATGCTGCCCTCTAGTTAAGTCCTGGTCTCTGACAGCGGTTCCCCGCACCCTCAGTGTAATCACGCCCATGTGTTTCAGTTGAACGTTGCTGTAAAGTGCTTGAGATCGGACATTTCAAACGAGATGGATGCCATGGCCGATTTCCTCCAGGAAGTGAATGCAATGTACGTTATCAACCACCCTCATCTCATCCAGCTCTACGGGGTCATCCTCAGTCACCCCATGAAAATGGTGAGTACCGTCTGGCCAGGGTTACCAAGCAACACTGTTCCACCTGGGCGGGGAGTCTCACATATTGTACCGGTGGCTCCACCAACCTCTCTCAGATCTGTGTCTCAACCTTCCTTGCCTCTATTCTCTGGGATTGGAGCCTGAGTTCCGGCTTGGGGCCTGGGTTCGACACCCGTGCGTCTTTTCTGGGTTTCAGGCCAAATTGAGGCCTGGGTTCTGGCTTGGAGCCTGGGTTCTGGATTTGTGCCTGGATTCTGGGTTTGGGCCTGGATTCTGGGTTTGGGCCTGGGGACTGTATTCTGGGCTGTGTCCTAGATTCTGGGCTGGGGCCTGGATTTTGGGTTAGGGCCTGGGGACTGTATTCTGGGTTGGGACCTGGGGACTGTGTTCCATGTTGGGGCCTGGAGACTGTATTCTGGGTTGGGGCCTGGGGACTGTATTCTGGGTTGGGGCCTGGGGACTGTGTTCCATGTTGGGGCCTGGAGACTGTATTCTGTGTTGGGGCCTGGGGACTGTATTCTGGGTTGGGGCCTGGGGACTGTGTTCCATGTTGGGGCCTGGAGACTGTATTCTGTGTTGGGGCCTGGGGACTGTATTCTGGGTTGGGGCCTGGGGACTGTGTTCCATGTTGGGGCCTGGAGACAGTATTCTGGGTTGGGGCCTGGGGACTGTATTCTGGGTTGGGGCCTGGGGACTGTGTTCCATGTTGGGGCCTGGGGACTGTATTCTGTGTTGGGGCCTGGGGACTGTATTCTATGTTGGAGCCTGGGAACTGTATTCTGGGTTGGGGCCTGGGGACTGTATTCTGGGTTGGGACCTGTATTGTGGGCTGGGGCTTGGATTCTGGGTTGCGGCCTGTGTTCTGGGCTGGGACCTGTATTCTGGGCTGCGGCCTGGGAACTGTACTCTGTGTTAGGTCCTGGATTCCAATTTGGGGCCTAGATTCTGGGCTTGGGCCTGGATTCTGGGTTGGGACCTGTATTGTGGGCTGGGGCTTGGATTCTGGGTTGCGGCCTGTGTTCTGGGCTGGGACCTGTATTCTGGGATGCGGCCTGGGAACTGTACTCTGTGTTAGGTCCTGGATTCCAATTTAGGGCCTGGATTCTGGGTTGGGGCCTGGATTCTGGGTTGGGGCCTGTTTTCTGGGCTTGGGCCTGGATTCTGGATTGGGGCCTGTATTCTGGGCTGGGGCCTGTATTCTGGGCTGGGGCCTGGATTCAGGATTGGGGCCTGGATTCTGGGCTGGTGCCTGTAATCTGAGTCAGGGCCTGTAATCTGAGTTGAGGCCTGAATTCTTGGTTAGGGGGCTGGATTTAAGATTGGGGGCTGGATTCCGTGTTGGCGGGCTGGATTTAGGATTGGGGGCTAGATTCTGGGTTGGGGCCTGGATTCTGGAGTGGGGGCCTGTATTCTGGGTTTGGACCTGGATTCTGGGTTGGACCCTGGGGCCTAGATTCGGAGTTAGGACCCGGATTCTGGCTTTGAGCCTTGATTGGGGCCTGCAGGGTTCCGGCTAGGAGCCTGGGTTGGCCTTGCTCCGGGATTTACAATGACCGCCTGTCATTTATTCAAACCTGGCACAGGCCTCGGGCTCTGCGTCACGTATCACTGTTTTCATATCTTGATAAGCAAGGGGGTGGAAGGTTGTCGGGGGTCGGTGGAAATGTGGAGTAATCAGTTCAGCCATGAACTTATTGAATTGGGGGCGGAGCAGGCTTGAAGGGCCGATTGGCCTACTCCTGCCCCTAATTCATATGTTCGTATCTTGATTTTGTTACTGGGCCCTCAGATGACAAACCCCCCCCCCCCCCCGGGGAAATCAGACTGAGGCTGGGCCGATCAGAACCTGAGATAAATAATTCAATGTATAATATATGGCCCATCTGTTGTATTCTCAAGCAGCAAAACATTATTCAACAGAATCAAGTTTAGATCCAGCAAAAATCATATTGTTACAGAACACTGAGTTAGGACTGTTCTCCTTGGTTAACTGGCTTTCCTCTATGTCCATCTGGAGGGGGATCAATGTTGGGAATTGGAAGCATTTCTCTCTGAGCAGTCTGCACCATGTAATAGTTAGCTAAAAATTGAAGCTCCCGCCACACTGTCCCCATCAAACACTCCCAGGACAGGTACAGCACGGGGGTTAGATACAGAGTAAAGCTCCCTCTACACTGTCCCCATCAAACACTCCCAGGACAGGTACAGCACGGGGGTTAGATACAGAGTAAAGCTCCCTCTACACTGTCCCCATCAAACACTCCCAGGACAGGTACAGCACGGGGGTTAGATACTCGGGACTCTGCGCGCTTTCGGACTCGGGCCGCATTTCGTGGCCCGGGTCCGACTTTTATACGCCGCCGCAGAGTGTCTAGTCAAAGTTAACGGGTCCTTGACGGCGCCCCTTCGATTTGGGAGAGGAGTGCGTCAGGGGTGCCCCATGTCCGGCCAATTGTATACCATCTGCGTGGAGCCCTTCCTGTGCCTGCTTCGCAGGAGGTTGACGGGATTGGCTCTGCGCGAGCCGGCCATGCGGGTCGTCCTCTCGGCTTATGCCGACGACGTGCTCCTCGCAATCACAGATCCCGTTGACTTGCGGAGGATGCGCGACTGCCAGCAGACCTTTTCTGCCGCGTCCTCCGCGAGGATCAATTGGGAGAAATGTTCCGGACTCCTGGTTGGTCAGTGGCGGGTGGACTCCCTGCCGGAGGAGATGACACCTTTTGCGTGGAGCACCACGCACCTCCTCTATCTGGGAGTCCACCTTAGCCCCGCTGAGGAAGCCTGGCCGGCAAACTGGCAGGAGTTGGAGGCAAAAGACACCGCTCGGCTGGGGCGCTGGACAGGACTGCTCCGAGTGCTTTCCTACAGGGGCCGAGCGTTGGTCATAAACCAACTGGTGGCCTCCATGCTGTGGTACCGGTTGGTCACTTTGGCCCCGCCCCCTGTATTTGCCACCAAGATCCAGAAGAAACTCGTCGATTTCTTCTGGGGCAAGAGGAAACACTGGGTCTCTGCCGCGGTCCTGAGTCTCCCGATCGAGGAGGGCGGTCAGTCGCTGGTGTGCGTCCGCACCCAGGCTGCGACTCTCCGCCTTCGGACCCTGCAGAGATACCTGTACGTCGAGCGTCCTCCCAGATGGTGTGCACTGGCGACGTATTTTTTCCGCCAGTGTCACTGCCTTCAAGACGACACGCAGCTCCCGGTGGAGTCCGTTAGCCGCGCCTCTCTGAGGGAGTTGCCTGTCTTTTACCGGGATCTTTTCCGAGTCTGGAACATGGTCGCCTCCAGTCAGGGCGCTCCCCCGCCGGCGGAGGAGAGCGCCTCGGCTGTCCGGGCGGCCGACTCCGGGGACGGTCCGGCGGGCGGAGGAGTAGCCGAAACCCCCGGGACGCCCCTCACTGCGGGTGGCGAGGGGGCTCGGGAGTGCGGAGCGCTCCCGGCCGAGCTGACCCCCGCTCGGCCGGAACTGCTCATCGGACCCAGGCCCCGAAACCCTCCTCGGGAGCCGGTCCCGCACAACCCGAGCCGCCTCTCGGAAATGCCCTCCGTGCCATTCCAATCGGCGCGGAGGGGTTTCCTGTACGGGCTGCTCCTGCACACTCTCCACTTCCTCGCCCTCGTCAGCCGGCCGGACACGCCCTGGCGGTCCGCGTTGCCATCTGGCGGCGAGGGGAAACCCCGATGGAGGTCTCTCTACGCGGGAGTCTTCCCCCTTTACATCGGGGACCTGGGGTGGAGGGTGCTGCACAGAGCAGTCCCGTGCAATAGGCTTTTAAGTAGGTTCACGGACTCCCAGGCCACCTGTACTTTCTGCGGCCTGGACGAGTCCGTGTTCCACATTTATACGGAGTGTGCGAGGTTGCAGCCCCTATTTGAGTATCTGAAGGGGCTGCTCCTCAAATTCTGGCTGCACTTCAGTCCCACGCTCCTGATCTTTGGGCACCCGGTGCGGAGGGGCTCGGGCCGGGAGGAGGATCTCCTCGTCGGTCTGCTCCTGGGCCTGGCCAAGGTGGCAATTCACAGGTCCAGGTTGCGGGCCGTCGGGGGGTCCGTCCTCCCCGATTGCCTGCCCCTCTTCCGCGGTTACGTTCGCGCCCGGGTGTCCCTGGAAAAGGAGCATGCGGTGTCCGCCGGTACGCTTGAGGCCTTCCGCGACCGGTGGGCACCGCAGGGACTGGAGTGCATCGTCGACGCCGAGAATGGCATTTTAATTTGAGTTTTTTTTTTTTTTTTTGTTTATTTATCTGTTTTAATAAAGTTATTTTAAAACTGTAAATATGTACATAAAGGGGGCCTGAGGGATAAAGGCCCCCTCGATGTGAAAAATATAAAAGGGGCCTGGGGTATAAAGGTCACCTTGAAAAAAAAAAACGGGGTTAAAAAAAAAAAAACGGGGGTTAAGAAAAAAAAAAGAAAAAAAAAAAAAAACGGGGGTTAGATACAGAGTAAAGCTCCCTCTACACTGTCCCCATCAAACGCTCCCAGGACAGGTACAGCATGGGGGTTAGATAGAGTAAAGCTCCCTCTACACTGTCCCCATCAAACACTCCCAGGACAGGTACAGCACGGGGGTTAGATACAGAGTAAAGCTCCCTCTACACTGTCCCATCAAACACTCCCCAGGACAGGTACAGCACGGGGTTAGATACAGAGTAAAGCTCCCTCTACACTGTCCCCATCAAACACTCCCAGGACAGGTACAGCACAGGGATTGGCTGCTCTCTGATTTGGGAGCCTGAGTGCATCAATGAGGTGCAGCTGACTGTTGCTGTGTGCAGAGGTTGGAGGCTGCAGGCTGCTGCAAGAGGGAGAGACTGAGACTGAAAGAAGGGTTTTTCCACATTTTCAACAAAGGAAGGAAGGCAGAGAACTGGAAGAACTTTTGTGAGTTTGTTTTGTACTGAAAGTCTTTTTCATTGATTGTTGGGGGTGGGGAAAGAAGAGACCTGAAGACCTTGGGTGGGGCTGTATTGTTCAATAGGGAGCTCCTGTGTTTAACATCTTTGGATAGGGAGCTCCCTCCCCACCCCAACTACTAAGCCTGGGACAGCTGGAGCTGCCCAGGTGAAGAGACTTATTATCTGAACATCGAAGGAGGCGTGTGCCTGGGCAGCTTACAGCTGACCCAGGTGAAGACATCACCCCACCCCACCCTCCCAACTGGAAGACCAGCTACAAGACTTGTGCAATACTAACAAAGACTGATTCCTCTTGGCCTTCCTCTCCCTCAGCCTCTTCCCCTGTGCTACATCCTTTAAGTGTTACATTTTTGATTTATTGTATTTGCTCTTTTCTTTTTTTTCTCTCAGCAAAGTGCCTGTAACTCTTCCACCCCATGACTTCTCAGTCCTCTCCGGTGGCGGGGCCCTCCTATGCTGCAGCAGCTGCGACAGCTGCTCCTGTGGCCCCGTCACCATTTAAAATCTTAACATCAAAGCATGGGGTGAAGAGTTACACCCATCCTAATATGACTATTGAGGCTTGTGTTAAGGCAATGGCCGTGGTTGTCGGCCCCTCGGCCATTGTTGCAGCCTCAAAGATGTATGGGAAGGCTGTGTTCTTCCTGAAGACCGAGCGGGCTGTGTCCCTCGCCCTGAGTACGGGGCTCACAGTGGGTGGGATTTTCCTGCCAGTGGACCCTCTGGGGGCCACTGCACATCGGGTAACCTTGTCAAACGTCCCACCCTTCATTCCTGATGAGCTCCTCCTCCCCCACCTGCACCATCTGGGGGAGGTGAGGTCAGGGATCACCCCAGTCCCGCTCGGTCTTCGGGAGCACAGCCTCCGACATGTCTACTCCTTCCGCCGCCAGCTATTCATGCAGCTGGCGCGGGAGGAGGTCTTGGAGGGCCACTTCAGTATAGAGTTTCAGGGGACGGCCTACCGCGTCTTCTGGACCTTGGATGGAGCGCGGTGCCACGTCTGCAAGGGGGTGGGGCATGTTCGTAAGAACTGCCCCAACCTCCCGGCCGCCAGCTCCACCTCGGCGGCCCAGAGTGGTTCCACAGCACCTCCTCCCACTCCCCCCGCAGATCCAACAGACACCGCTCAGTCGGTTCCGGAGGCTGTGGTTTTCACAGCCTCTGGTGGGGAGGGGAGCGTCCGTCCGAGCAGAAGGAAGACGCGGGGAAAAAAGAAACATCATGAGGCGCGTCCCCTGGACACTTTGACACAACCCGAGCCTGAGCTCAGCCCAAAGCCCATTCCCATGGAATCCACCTGTCCCAGGGCTGGGCTCAGGCCCAGGGTGACTAAAAAGGGAAAAAAGGGTGCGGAGGCGGAGGCCTCTGATGACATGGAGGTCTCTGAGTCTCCGCGCCCAAGTGCGAAAAAGAGGAGAAGGCACCCCTCCACAGAAATAACACAGGGCCCTGAGGTGCAGGGCCCATCTGTTGGAGGGGAGCTGCCTCCTGTTTCTGGTCCTCAGGTTCCCCCTACCGCCACCACCAAGGCTGCAAAGTCCGGGCAGGAGCACTCTATTCCTCAGAATAGAGGGGAGGGGATGGCCCCGGTACATGAGGCCCCTCCTGAAGGAGTAAGTGGGGCCCTGCTTGTGGTGGGGGAGCCTGGGGAAACCGCCCATTCCGCCACTGCTACTGGGTCGGGTGCCCTGAATGAAGGGGAGGGCGAGGCCCCAGAGGGTCGGGCCTCCCAGCCGGAGTCCACCACCAACCAGGAGACACCCGACCCAGTTATAACTGAGAATGCTGCCCCATCTGCTGGGCCTGTGGGTGCTGGCGGAGCGGGAGATGGCCTCCTCTCGCCGCCTCCAGTCTCGGCTCCGGCTGGTTTCCCAGAGTCCGGAACTTCTGTCTCCCCTGGACCAGTCATTGGCCTGGGGATGGAGGTGGAGGGGGGTCCTGAACCGCTGGTGCCTACAGGCTCCAGTTTCACAATAGAACCCAGAGAGGACTCCTCCGCCATCGATCCTGGGGGTGGGATCGTGACGGAGGCGGGACCAGCTGGCGCGGCCGGGACGTCCGCCCCACAGTGTGTGGTGGATGTGTCGGCCGCTGGCGGTGACGACCCGGAGGAGGATGGGGATTCGGTGCGGGGCACGGAGGATGATCTTGATTCCATCGCCAGTGAGGTGGTGGAGTCCCTCGTGCCTCCCACCGAATCTCCTCTCATCCCCACGGCGGAACTCCGGGATTTCCTCGCGGCTTGCAGAGGTTGCCGCAATAAAGTTCAGCTGGCCCTCGACCGTTGGTCGAATCTGGCGCTGATCATCCAGTCCGTCCGTGCCGCCCTTAAGATAGCGGGCAAGCGCGCGGACGTGAAACTGGTTGAGAGGCGCCGTTTTAATGTGTTCCTCAATGGGTTGCTGGGGGAGTGGAGGGCCAGGTGCACTTCCACTCCCTCCTCACAGTGAGCTGTTGGTGACGGGTTTTACGTACCTTTGACATGAAGATAACCATAGCCAGCCTCAACATCAACGGCAGCAGAGGGGCTCACCGCAGATTTCACAATCTCTCAGTCCTTAGGGAAGGGAGATACGCGGTGAGCTTTCTGCAGGAAACCCACACCGTTCCGGGAGACGAAGCCACCTGGCTCCTGGAGTGGCAGGGTGGGGTCTACATGAGTCACCTCACCCCTATTTCTAGTGGGGTGGCTATCTTGTTGGCCCCGATTTTTCAGCCGGAGATCTTGGGGGTCAAGGAGCTAGTGCCGGGCCGCTTGCTCCACCTCGCCGTTCGCCTGGGTAGTGTGCCGCTCCACTTTGTGAACGTGTACGCGCCCAGGCCCGGCGCGTTGCAAGCGCGCTTCTTTGAAGAAGTGTCCGCTCTCTTGAGCTCCATCGATAGCGGCGAGTGTATCATCCTCGGGGGGGATTTTAACTGCACCCTCGAGGTGGGGGATCGCTCCGGTCCCCAGCGCGGCCAAGCGTCGGTGGAGAAGTTGAGGGGACTGATCAGCTCCCTTAACTTGGTGGACGTCTGGCGGAATCTCCATCCCGACTCCAGCGCCTTCACGTGGAGGTCTGGAGGAGGGGGGTCGCGAATCGACCGCCTCTACATTTCGCAGGCGCACGTCTCCCGCGTCTCGGCGGCCTCCATGCGGCTGGTGCCGTGCTCGGACCACCACCTGGTGTGGGCGGAGTTCACTCCGCTCCGCACGCGGGCGGGGTCCGCGTACTGGCACTTTAACAACCGGCTGCTGGAGGACGTGCGATTTCGGGACTCGTTCTGTCGATTCTGGGCCGACTGGAGAAGGAAGCAGGGGGGCTTCCCCTCCTTGAGGCTATGGTGGGATGTGGGCAAGACTCACATCCGCGTCTTCTGTCAGGAGTACGCGAAGGGGTCGACCAAGAGGCGGGAAGCCGAGATCGGGCGCCTTGAGAGGGAGGTGCTCGACTTGGAGTCCCGCCTCGGTCATGCCGTCGCGGACCCGGCTCTGTGGCAGGCGTACAAAGAGAAGAAGGGCGCGCTGAGGGACCTGCAGCTCATAGCGTCCCGAGGCGCGTACGTGAGGTCGCGGATCCAGATCCTGGAAGATTTGGACCGCGCCTCTCCCTTCTTCTACTCGCTGGAAAAATGGCGGGGGGTCCGTAAGCAGCTCGTCGAGCTGCTGGCCGACGACGGATCCTCCATCACGGATCCGGAGGGAATGGGCCTCCTGGTCCGGACTTATTACAGTGCGTTGTTCTCTCCGGATCCGTCCAGCGAGGATGCGCGCAGAGTTTTGTGGGAGGACCTGCCGCAGGTCAGCCCGGAGGGCGCCGAAGGATTGGAGGCTCCGCTCACGTTGGCGGAGCTGACTGGCGCCCTCCACCAGCTCTCGAGGGGCAAATCCCCAGGGCTGGATGGGTTGACCGTGGAGTTCCTCAGGGCGTTCTGGGACGTCCTGGGGGACGATTACGCGCGGGTCCTGGGGGAAAGCCTGGCGACCGGGGAGATGCCCCTCTCGTGGCGCAGGGCGGTCATCGTCCTGCTGCCGAAGAGGGGCGATCTCCGCCTGCTTAAAAACTGGCGTCCGGTCTCCCTCCTCAGCACGGATTATAAGATCTTTGCCCGGGCTATGTCTACCCGCCTGGGCTCCGTGCTGGCCCACATGATCCACCCCGACCAGTCCTACACGGTCCCGGGCCGGTCCATCCAGGACAACATCCACCTGGTCCGGGACCTGATCCATCTTTCCCAGAGGACTGGTCAGTCGGTCGCCTTTCTCTCCCTCGATCAGGAGAAGGCGTTCGACAGGGTGGATCACGATTACCTTTTCGGGACTCTGCGCGCTTTCGGACTCGGGACGCATTTCGTGGCCCGGGTCCGACTTTTATACGCCGCCGCAGAGTGTCTAGTCAAAGTTAACGGGTCCTTGACGGCGCCCCTTCGATTTGGGAGAGGAGTGCGTCAGGGGTGCCCCATGTCCGGCCAATTGTATACCATCTGCGTGGAGCCCTTCCTGTGCCTGCTTCGCAGGAGGTTGACGGGATTGGCTCTGCGCGAGCCGGCCATGCGGGTCGTCCTCTCGGCTTACGCCGACGACGTGCTCCTCGCAATCACAGATCCCGTTGACTTGCGGAGGATGCGCGACTGCCAGCAGACCTTTTCTGCCGCGTCCTCCGCGAGGATCAATTGGGAGAAATGTTCCGGACTCCTGGTTGGTCAGTGGCGGGTGGACTCCCTGCCGGAGGAGATGACACCTTTTGCGTGGAGCACCACGCACCTCCTCTATCTGGGAGTCCACCTTAGCCCCGCTGAGGAAGCCTGGCCGGCAAACTGGCAGGAGTTGGAGGCGAAAGTCACCGCTCGGCTGGGGCGCTGGACAGGACTGCTCCGAGTGCTTTCCTACAGGGGCCGAGCGTTGGTCATAAACCAACTGGTGGCCTCCATGCTGTGGTACCGGTTGGTCACTTTGGCCCCGCCCCCTGTATTTGCCACCAAGATCCAGAAGAAACTCGTCGATTTCTTCTGGGGCAAGAGGAAACACTGGGTCTCTGCCGCGGTCCTGAGTCTCCCGATCGAGGAGGGCGGTCAGTCGCTGGTGTGCGTCCGCACCCAGGCTGCGACTCTCCGCCTTCGGACCCTGCAGAGATACCTGTACGTCGAGCGTCCTCCCAGATGGTGTGCGCTGGCGACGTATTTTTTCCGCCAGTGTCACTGCCTTCAAGACGACACGCAGCTCCCGGTGGAGTCCGTTAGCCGCGCCTCTCTGAGGGAGTTGCCTGTCTTTTACCGGGATCTTTTCCGAGTCTGGAACATGGTCGCCTCCAGGCAGGGCGCTCCCCCGCCGGCGGAGGAGAGCGCCTCGGCTGTCCGGGCGGCCGACTCCGGGGACGGTCCGGCGGGCGGAGGAGTAGCCGAAACCCCCGGGACGCCCCTCACTGCGGGTGGCGAGGGGGCTCGGGAGTGCGGAGTGATCCCGGCCGAGCTGACCCCCGCTCGGCCGGAACTGCTCATCGGACCCAGGCCCCGAAACCCTCCTCGGGAGCCGGTCCCGCACAACCCGAGCCGCCTCTCGGAAATGCCCTCCGTGCCATTCCAATCGGCGCGGAGGGGTTTCCTGTACGGGCTGCTCCTGCACACTCTCCACTTCCTCGCCCTCGTCAGCCGGCCGGACACGCCCTGGCGGTCCGCGTTGCCATCTGGCGGCGAGGGGAAACCCCGATGGAGGTCTCTCTACGCGGGAGTCTTCCCCCTTTACATCGGGGACCTGGGGTGGAGGGTGCTGCACAGAGCAGTCCCGTGCAATAGGCTTTTAAGTAGGTTCACGGACTCCCAGGCCACCTGTACTTTCTGCGGCCTGGACGAGTCCGTGTTCCACATTTATACGGAGTGTGCGAGGTTGCAGCCCCTATTTGAGTATCTGAAGGGGCTGCTCCTCAAATTCTGGCTGCACTTCAGTCCCACGCTCCTGATCTTTGGGCACCCGGTGCGGAGGGGCTTGGGCCGGGAGGAGGATCTCCTCGTCGGTCTGCTCCTGGGCCTGGCCAAGGTGGCAATTCACAGGTCCAGGTTGCGGGCCGTCGGGGGTTCCGTCCTCCCCGATTGCCTGCCCCTCTTCCGCGGTTACATTCGCGCCCGGGTGTCCCTGGAAAAGGAGCATGCGGTGTCCGCCGGTACGCTTGAGGCCTTCCGCGACCGGTGGGCACCGCAGGGACTGGAGTGCATCGTCGACGCCGAGAATGGCATTTTAATTTGAGTTTTTTGTTTATTTATCTGTTTTAATAAAGTTATTTTAAAACTGTAAATATGTACATAAAGGGGGCCTGAGGGATAAAGGCCCCCTCGATGTGAAAAATATAAAAGGGGCCTGGGGTATAAAGGTCACCTTGTAAAAAAAAAAAAAACGGGATTAGATACAGAGTAAAATTCCCTCTACTGCATTACTTAACCCTCCGATCACTGTGAATGGAGAGTGATTAACACACAGTAACTGCAGTCCTCCCTCTCTCTCTCTCTCTCTGTTCTTTCCCTTGTCATTCACTCTTTATTTTTTCTCACGTTTTCAGACGTTAAATCATAGAATCCTACAGCACTGAAGGAGGCCATTCGGCCCATCGTGCCTGCGCTGGCTCTTTGAAAGAGCTCTCCAATTAATCCCGCTGCCCCCCTGCTCTTTCTCCCGTGGCCCTGCAAATTTTTCCCCTTCAAATATTTCTCCGATTACCCCTTTTGAAAGTTACGATTGAATCTGCTTCCACCTCCCTTTGAGGCAGCGCGTTCCAGATCACAACAACTCACTGCGTTAAAAAAAAAATTCACCTCATCTCTTAAATCTGTGTCCCTCTGGTTACCGACCCTCCCGCCACTGGAAACAGTTTCTCCTTATTTAACCCCAGCAAAACCCTTCCTGATGCTTTCTCCGTTGGTTTAGGTGACGGAGTTGGCACCATTGGGGTCTCTGTACGACCACCTGAGAGGGAGACACGGGGTCTTCCCCATTCACTTGCTGTGGCTGTACGCGCTGCAGGTGTGCGAGGGCATGGAGTACCTGGAGAGCAACCATTTCATCCATCGCGACCTGGCCGCCCGCAACATCCTTCTCGCCTCCGAGGACCTGGTGAAGATCGCCGACTTCGGCCTGACACGCTCACTGTCGAACTCCGACCATTATGTGATGCAAGCCCGTCGCAAGATCCCCTTCGCATGGTGAGATTATACACGCAGTGTGTGTGTGTTTGTGTGTGCGAGGGAGAGAGAGAGAGACTGTGGCCTGGATTTTGTCTTGGCGACAGGGGGGTCTCGACCACGGGCAAAAGTGCTGGCAGGAAGTCCCGCCAAACCAAGTGCCAGTTGGGTCAATTATTGCGTGGGGGGCTTTATCCATTGATGCTAAACTGCTTGAAAATTCCCCTCCAAGGAGTGGAAACCAACAAAGCAAAGATAGCTTCCCCCTTTTCAACCAGCGGACGGACTCACTGACAGCTGGGCTCTCCCGTTTTTTTTTTTTCTCCCCCAGGTGTGCCCCGGAAAGCCTGAAATCCGGAAGTTTCTCCCACGCGTCTGACGTCTGGATGTTCGGAGTGGTGTTGTGGGAGCTGTTCTCGTACTGCGAGGAGCCCTGGATGGGAATGTACGGCCGAGAGGTAAAATCAGGGGCCCGGCGATTTTCGAGCTGCCCAGCGGCGTTGATAGAGTAGATTGAGAGGAACCATTCCCTCTGGCAGTGGGTCAGGAAACGCAGCACACGCATTGAAAATCGTCGGCTAAAGACCGCGAGGGGAAAGGAGGAGCAACTCGGGGAGTTGTCGGGATTCGGGGAATGCTGGACCAGAAACATTGGTGGAAGCTGATTATAGAAGTAATTTTAGACGGGGGTCGGACAGATTCGTGAGGATGAGGAACTCACAGGGGTTACAGACAAAAGGCCTGTAGTGTGGAACGCAGCATGAATGGTCCTTCAAAGAGCCAGCACAGGCACCAAGGGCCGAATAGCCTCCTCTTGTGCTGTACGTTTTCCATATTTAATTGAAACAACAGCAACACCTCGTATTTATGTAATAAAATGTCCCAAGGTGCTTCAATGAGCTGCATAAGGAGATGTTAGACACAGGTAACCAAAAGCTCAGTCAGAGGGGTCGGTTTTTAAGGAGCGTCTTGAAGGAGGAGAGAGCGAGCCGGAGAGGTTTAAGGAGGGAATTCCGGAGCTTAGGGCCCCCAGGCAGCTGAAGGCCCGGCCGCCAATGGTGGAGCGATGGGAATCGGGGGATGGTCAAGAGGGCGGAATTGGATGAGTGCAGAAATCTCGGAGGGTTGTAGGGGCTGGAGAAGATGACAGAGATAGGGAGGAGGGACTGAGGGCCACGGAGGGATTTGACAACAGGGATGAGAATTTTCAAATCAAAGTGTTGCTTAAGCGAGAGTCAATGTAGGTCAGCGAGCACAGCGGGGTGATAGTTCAAAGGGCGTGCTGCAAGTTAGGACACAGGCAGCAGAGTTTTGGATGTGCTGAAGTTTACGGAGGGTAGAATGTGGGAGACCGGCGAAGAGGGTGTTGGAATAGTCAAGTCTAGAGGTTACGAAGGCACGAATGAAGGTTTCGGCAGCCGATGAGCCGAGACAGGAGCGAAGTCGGGCGATGTTACGGAGGTGGAAATAGGCGGTCTTAGTGATGGCATGAATATGAGATCGGAAGCTCATTTCGGGAACAATATTATGATATTCCGAGCAGTATATAGCAGTATATAGTATGAGGTGTCAGCTGTGTCTCAGTGGGTAGCAGTCTTATCTCTAAGTTAGAAGGTTGTGTGTTTGAGACCTGCTTCAGAGACTTGAGCCTGTAAACCAGACTGATACCCCCAGTGTCGGTACAGAGGGACTGCTGCATTGTCAGCGGTGCTGTTAAACGGAGGCCCTATCTACCCTCTCAGGTGGATGTGAAAGGCCCCAGAATTGTCACTGTTGGAAGGGCAAAGATATACTCCCCACTGTCCTGGGGACAATATCAATCAACATAACTTCAAGCTGTATGTCATTAAATCTGAACCACTTTGGGAAATCCTGAGGTTGTGAAAGACGCTATATAAATGCAAGTTTCTTTCTGTCTTTGAGTGAGCTTTGTTATGCAAAAATGCCCGTTGCAGTAACCGAGTTGCCCACCAGGTGTCACAAGATCACACAGTGGTTACAGCACAGAAGGAGGCCGTTCAGCTCGTCGCGTCTGTGCCAGCTCTCCACAAGAGTAACTCAGCCAGTCCCGCTCCCCCACCTTTCCCCGTAGCCCTGCAAATGTATACGTTTCCCCTCCTTTTTTTGTCCACCTTCAGAACCGCTGCACTCCCACGCAAAGGTGTGGCAAGAAACCTGTAGGAACTCTTGAGCCGTTTCCTCCAGGCACTTTGTGTGTTGAGGGGCCATCGATCTCCCCAGAAGTGTCCGGCACTGCCCCATGGCAGCACGCACGACCACAAGCTCTCTATGTTTCACCCGCACCCATTCCTTCCATCCCTCGCCCTCAGGCGCCAAAACAAAATGGCGGCGCTTCGCTCCGATTGGTTGCTTTCGCCGGGCGGTCGTACATCCATGGCTCCGCTTGAGAGTTTGCGGCACCCGCCACCAGGGGCCGAATGGCCTCTTTCTGTGGCGTGAGGTTCTACTCTATGAGGTGCACCGCCCTCCTTTGTTGACCGCACAAAGACAGGGCCTCCAGCACCAGCGCCGACTAGGGCTGGGAGTCCAGTACTGTACCTGCAGGAGGTGCAGCCACTCAAGAGTTCCAACAGGAAACCGGGTTTCCTGTCACACCTTTTGCATTGACGTGCAGTGGCTTCACTGTGTGCTGAAGCCAATCCCAAACAGGTGGAAGTCAGGCGTCACTCATATAAAGCTCTGGTTAGGCCCTATCTGGAGTGACTGTGTTCAGTCCTGGGCCCCACACCTCAGGAAGGATATCTGGGCCTTGGAGAGGGTGCAGCGAAGATTCAGCAGAATGATCCCGGGGCTTAAAGGGTTAAGCTATGAAGATGGGTTGCACAGACTAGAACTGGTGGAGTCGTTGCATTCTGAATTGATCCTCCCCGCAAGCTCCACCAGTCGCAGACACATCGATCGCCCATCCCCTATATCAGTCACCCCCTTCCCCACATCTATCACCCATCCCCCACATCTATCAGCCATCCCCCATATCAATCACCCCCTTCCCCACATCTATTACCCATCCCCCACATCTATCAGCCATCCCCCATATCAATCACCCCATCCCCCACATCTATCAGCCATCCCCCACATCTATCAGCCATCCCCCACATCAATCACCCCCTCCCCCACATCTATTACCCATCCCCCACATCTATCAGCCATCCCCCATATCAATCACCCCCTTCCCCACATCTATCAGCCATCCCCCACATCTATCACCCATCCCCCACATCTATCACCCATCCCCCACATCTATTACCCATCCCCCACATCTATAACCCATCCCCCACATCTATTACCCATCCCCCACATCTATCAGCCATCCCCCACATCAATCACCCCCTTCCCCACATCTATTACCCATCCCCCACATCTATCAGCCATCCCCCACATCAATCACCCCCTTCCCCACATCTATTACCCATCCCCCACATCTATCAGCCATCCCCCATATCAATCACCCCATCCCCCACATCTATCAGCCATCCCCCACATCTATCAGCCATCCCCCACATCAATCACCCCCTCCCCCACATCTATTACCCATCCCCCACATCTATCACCCCCTCCCCCACATCTATTACCCATCCCCCACATCTATCAGCCATCCCCCATATCAATCACCCCATCCCCCACATCTATCAGCCATCCCCCACATCAATCACCCCCTCCCCCACATCTATTACCCATCCCCCACATCTATTACCCATCCCCCATATCAATCACCCCATCCCCCACATCTATCAGCCATCCCCCACATCAATCACCCCCTCCCCCACATCTATTACCCATCCCCCACATCAATCACCCCCTCCCCCACATCTATTACCCATCCCCCACATCTATCAGCCATCCCCCATATCAATCACCCCATCCCCCACATCTATCAGCCATCCCCCACATCTATCAGCCATCCCCCACATCAATCACCCCCTCCCCCACATCTATTACCCATCCCCCACATCTATTACCCATCCCCCATATCAATCACCCCATCCCCCACATCTATCACCCATCCCCCATATCAATCACCCCCTCCCCCACATCTATCACCCATCCCCCATATCAATCACCCCCTCCCCCACATCTATCACCCATCGCCCACATCTATCACCCACCCCCACATCTATTACCCATCCCCCACATCTATCACCCATCCCCCACATCTATCATCCCCTCCCCCACATCTATCATCCCCTCCCCCACATCTATCATCCCCTCCCCCAATTTCTCGCCCCTTCCCCCATCTATCCAATGCTACAATGATGGTCTGTGCAGTGAGGCTAAGGGATTTTGTCTCTTTCTCTCTCTCCAGATTTTAATGCTGATTGATCGGGAAAAGAAGAGACTGGAGCAGCCCCCCGACTGTCCGGCCAATATTTATGGCCTGGCGCTGCAGTGCTGGTCCGCGGCCCCCGAGGACCGGCCGAGTTTCAGTGCTCTCCGCCCGCTCATCAAGGAGGTACCATTGCCTCATCCTGTTTCCGTTGTCGGGTTTGCGGCCTCCCTCAGCTCACCACCACACTCCCCGACTCGCCAACGCCAGAGCCCCCTCCTTGGAAATTGGAGAATGCCACTCAGACAGGGAGCGGTGCCGGGCTATTCCTCCGTGGCGGGGGGGTGGGGGGGGGGGGGGGGTGGAGGCGAGACCCGGTGTCTGCCCTTCACAGCACAAGCCACTGCAGAGAAACGGGGAGTGGGCAACCCGGCCCGGTCTCCTCACAGGAAGCTTGCCGCTGAGCAGCTAGTGTGGGCGGGGGGGGCGGGGGGGGGGGTTAACAAGAGTGTGTGGGTTCATGAGTGCGACGGCTGGTTAGGTGCTGAGTGCAGGTTGGCACGGCTGCCGGTGGCTGAATGGGTGAGTTCGGGTTAATCAGGCGCAGTGTGTAACGTCACTGAAACAAAAGCTAGTAATCCAGAGGCCCGGGCTAATAACCCCTCCCCCGGGGTCACGGGTTCAAATCCCACCTGGGCAGCTGGGGGAATTTAAATTTAATTCATCAATAAAAATCTGGAGTGGAAAGCTAGTCTCGGGAATGGTGCCATGAAGCGATCGTCGCTCGTCGTTAAAAAAAAACCCGTCTGGTTCACCGATGTCCTTCAGTGGAGGGAAATCCGCCGTCCTGACCCGGGTCTGGCCTACATGTGACCACAGCGATGTGGTCGGCTCTTAAACTGCCCTCTGAAATGGCCTCGCAAGCCACTCAGTTCAAGGGCAATTAGGGACGGGCAACAAACGCTGGCCTCGCCAGCGATGCCCACATCCCATGAAAGAATTTGAAATAGAGTGCGGCCCGGTGGTTGAGTATGGGTTAACGGGTGAGTGGGTTAAATGGATTCACTAGGCCATGGAGCGCTTTATTGATCAGATGCTTGTTCTCTCTGAGGCCCGTCCACTGGAAGTGAAAGCCCTTCAGGATTTTTGCGAGGCGGGGAAACTCAAGATGCAGATCAACGATCACGTCACACTTATTGACGGACGGTGAGTGCACATGGAAGAGGTTGGGGGAGGGGGCGCACGCGTGGAGGGAGAGGTGTGTCTACTCACCGTGGACGAGACTCCCTATTCTACCGTCCCGGGGGAGGGCAAAAGATGTTCCAGATGGGCAGGCCGTTTCACTTCAACAAGTATCCCTTGGATCCCCCTCACGGTTATGCGGGGGTCAGTTTAAGTAAGGGGTAGCAAGATCCCAAGCATGCCTCAAATCACTCATTAAGAAAAGCGAAGTGTGTGGGAGTTCAGAGGACGCCTTTAGAGCTCAACCTGTCACCTTTGACCGGTGCAGGTCCGCACGACACGCCCTCGCGGTCCTGGTAATTAAGGTAATGCGTTTAGATAGGCGGGTCTATGTGGCTAGACCATGCGCCGTTTGTACAGGATGATAACCTCCCAGCGATGCTTATAGGGGTTTCACACAGACTCGTGACCTATTCTCGGTCATGATTCTTTAATGGAACGCGGAAAGATATTTTTTGCCGATCCCGGAATTTTACTGCCCGACTTCGGGGGTGCCAGGGGGACCCTTGATTGGGTGCGGTTTACGCGAGGCTTCACCCGAAGTTATGGCGGCCCCATGACGTCTCTTAGTACCAACGGCTCCCACACTTTCGGGCGTCCATTACTGACCCCAAAACTCAGTTGTTTGTGGGGTAAATCAGAGAGTGTGACAGTGAGGGGTGTGGGGTATATCAGTGTGTTACAGTGAGGGGTGTAGGGTATATCAGTGTGTTACAGTGAGGGGTGTGGGGTATATCAGAGTGTTACAGTGAGGGGTTTGGGGTATATCAGAGTGTTACAGTGAGAGGTGTAGGGTATATCAGAGAGTTACAGTGAGGGGTTTGGGGTATATCAGAGTGTTACAGTGAGAGGTGTAGGGTATATCAGAGAGTTACAGTGAGGGGTTTGGGGTATATCAGAGTGTTACAGTGAGAGGTGTAGGGTATATCAGAGAGTTACAGTGAGGGGTGTGGGGTATATCAGAGTGTTACAGTGAGGGGTGTGGGGTATATCAGAGTGTTACAGTGAGGGGTTTGGGGTGTATCAGAGTGTCACAGTGAGGGGTGTGGGGTATATCAGAGTGTTACAGTGAGAGGTGTAGGGTATATCAGAGAGTTACAGTGAGGGGTGTGGGGTATATCAGAGTGTTACAGTGAGGGGTTTGGGGTATATCAGAGTGTCACAGTGAGGGGTGTGGGGTATATCAGAGTGTTACAGTGAGAGGTGTAGGGTATATCAGAGAGTTACAGTGAGGGGTTTGGGGTATATCAGAGTGTTACAGTGAGAGGTGTGGGGTATATCAGTGTGTTACAGTGAGGGGTGTGGGGTATATCAGAGTGTTACAGTGAGGGGTGTGGGGTATATCAGAGTGTTACAGTGAGGGGTGTGGGGTATATCAGAGTGTTACAGTGAGGGGTTTGGGGTATATCAGAGTGTCACAGTGAGGGGTGTGGGGTATATCAGAGTGTTACAGTGAGAGGTGTAGGGTATATCAGAGAGTTACAGTGAGGGGTGTGGGGTATATCAGAGTGTTACAGTGAGGGGTTTGGGGTATATCAGAGTGTCACAGTGAGGGGTGTGGGGTATATCAGAGTGTTACAGTGAGAGGTGTAGGGTATATCAGAGAGTTACAGTGAGGGGTTTGGGGTATATCAGAGTGTTACAGTGAGAGGTGTGGGGTATATCAGTGTGTTACAGTGAGGGGTGTGGGGTATATCAGAGTGTTACAGTGAGGGGTGTGGGGTATATCAGAGTGTTACAGTGAGGGGTTTGGGGTATATCAGAGTGTCACAGTGAGGGGTGTGGGGTATATCAGAGTGTTACAGTGAGAGGTGTGGGGTATATCAGAGTGTCACAGTGAGGGGTGTGGGGTATATCAGAGTGTTACAGTGAGGGGTGTGGGGTATATCAGTGTGTTACAGTGAGGGGTGTGGGGTATATCAGAGTGTTACAGTGGGGGGTGTGGGGTATATCAGTGTGTTACAGTGAGGGGTGTGGGGTATATCAGAGTGTTACAGTGAGGGGTGTGGGATATATCAGTGTGTTACAGTGAGGGGTGTGGGGTATATCAGAGTGTTACAGTGAGAGGTGTGGGGTATATCAGAGTGTCACAGTGAGGGGTGTGGGGTATATCAGTGTGTTACAGTGAGGGGTGTGGGGTATATCAGAGTGTTACAGTGAGGGGTTTGGGGTATATCAGAGTGTTACAGTGAGAGGTGTAGGGTATATCAGAGAGTTACAGTGAGGGGTTTGGGGTATATCAGAGTGTTACAGTGAGAGGTGTAGGGTATATCAGAGAGTTACAGTGAGGGGTTTGGGGTATATCAGAGTGTTACAGTGAGAGGTGTAGGGTATATCAGAGAGTTACAGTGAGGGGTGTGGGGTATATCAGAGTGTTACAGTGAGGGGTTTGGGGTATATCAGAGTGTCACAGTGAGGGGTGTGGGGTATATCAGAGTGTTACAGTGAGAGGTGTAGGGTATATCAGAGTGTTACAGTGAGGGGTTTGGGGTATATCAGAGTGTCACAGTGAGGGGTGTGGGGTATATCAGAGTGTTACAGTGAGAGGTGTAGGGTATATCAGAGAGTTACAGTGAGGGGTGTGGGGTATATCAGAGTGTTACAGTGAGGGGTTTGGGGTATATCAGAGTGTCACAGTGAGGGGTGTGGGGTATATCAGAGTGTTACAGTGAGAGGTGTAGGGTATATCAGAGAGTTACAGTGAGGGGTTTGGGGTATATCAGAGTGTTACAGTGAGAGGTGTGGGGTATATCAGAGTGTTACAGTGAGGGGTGTGGGGTATATCAGAGTGTTACAGTGAGGGGTGTGGGGTATATCAGAGTGTTACAGTGAGGGGTGTGGGGTATATCAGAGTGTTACAGTGAGGGGTTTGGGGTATATCAGAGTGTCACAGTGAGGGGTGTGGGGTATATCAGAGTGTTACAGTGAGAGGTGTAGGGTATATCAGAGAGTTACAGTGAGGGGTGTGGGGTATATCAGAGTGTTACAGTGAGGGGTTTGGGGTATATCAGAGTGTCACAGTGAGGGGTGTGGGGTATATCAGAGTGTTACAGTGAGAGGTGTAGGGTATATCAGAGAGTTACAGTGAGGGGTTTGGGGTATATCAGAGTGTTACAGTGAGAGGTGTGGGGTATATCAGTGTGTTACAGTGAGGGGTGTGGGGTATATCAGAGTGTTACAGTGAGGGGTGTGGGGTATATCAGAGTGTTACAGTGAGGGGTTTGGGGTATATCAGAGTGTCACAATGAGGGGTGTGGGGTATATCAGAGTGTTACAGTGAGAGGTGTGGGGTATATCAGAGTGTCACAGTGAGGGGTGTGGGGTATATCAGAGTGTTACAGTGAGGGGTGTGGGGTATATCAGTGTGTTACAGTGGGGGGTGTGGGGTATATCAGTGTGTTACAGTGAGGGGTGTGGGGTATATCAGAGTGTTACAGTGAGGGGTGTGGGATATATCAGTGTGTTACAGTGAGGGGTGTGGGGTAT
Source organism: Heterodontus francisci (assembly GCF_036365525.1). NCBI lineage: Eukaryota > Metazoa > Chordata > Chondrichthyes > Heterodontiformes > Heterodontidae > Heterodontus > Heterodontus francisci. The sequence continues at coordinate 10,367,905 of NC_090418.1, read as the reverse complement.
ATCAGAGTGTTACAGTGAGAGGTGTGGGGTATATCAGAGTGTCACAGTGAGGGGTGTGGGGTATATCAGTGTGTTACAGTGAGGGGTGTGGGGTATATCAGAGTGTTACAGTGAGGGGTGTGGGGTATATCAGAGAGTGTTACAGTGAGGGGTGTGGGGTATATCAGAGTGTTACAGTGAGGGGTGTGGGGTATATCAGTGTGTTACAGTGAGGGGTGTGGGGTATATCAGTGTGTTACAGTGAGGGGTGTGGGGTATATCAGGGTGTTACAGTGAGGGGTGTGGGGTATATCAGTGTGTTACAGTGAGAGGTGTGGGGTATATCAGAGTGTCACAGTGAGGGGTGTGGGATATATCAGAGTGTTACAGTGAGGGGTGTGGGGTATATCAGGGTGTTACAGTGAGGGGTGTGGGGTATATCAGTGTGTTACAGTGAGAGGTGTGGGGTATATCAGAGTGTCACAGTGAGGGGTGTGGGATATATCAGTGTGTTACAGTGAGGGGTGTGGGGTATATCAGAGTGTTACAGTGAGAGGTGTGGGGTATATCAGAGTGTTACAGTGAGGGGTGTGGGGTATATCAGGGTGTTACAGTGAGGGGTGTGGGGTATATCAGTGTGTTACAGTGAGAGGTGTGGGGTATATCAGAGTGTCACAGTGAGGGGTGTGGGATATATCAGTGTGTTACAGTGAGGGGTGTGGGGTATATCAGAGTGTTACAGTGAGAGGTGTGGGGTATATCAGAGTGTCACAGTGAGGGGTGTGGGATATACCAGAGTGTTACAGTGAGGGGTGTGGGGTATATCAGTGTGTTACAGTGAGAGGTGTGGGGTATATCAGAGTGTCACAGTGAGGGGTGTGGGGTATATCAGTGTGTTACAGTGAGGGGTGTGGGGTATATCAGAGTGTTACAGTGAGGGGTGTGGGGTATATCAGAGTGTTACAGTGAGGGGTTTGGGGTATATCAGAGTGTTACAGTGAGAGGTGTGGGGTATATCAGAGTGTCACAGTGAGGGGTGTGGGGTATACCAGAGTGTTACAGTGAGGGGTGTGGGGTATATCAGTGTGTTACAGTGGGGGGTGTGGGGTATATCAGTGTGTTACAGTGAGGGGTGTGGGGTATATCAGAGTGTTACAGTGAGGAGTGTGGGATATATCAGTGTGTTACAGTGAGGGGTGTGGGGTATATCAGAGTGTTACAGTGAGAGGTGTGGGGTATATCAGAGTGTCACAGTGAGGGGTGTGGGGTATATCAGTGTGTTACAGTGAGGGGTGTGGGGTATATCAGAGTGTTACAGTGAGGGGTGTGGGGTATATCAGAGAGTGTTACAGTGAGGGGTGTGGGGTATATCAGAGTGTTACAGTGAGGGGTGTGGGGTATATCAGTGTGTTACAGTGAGGGGTGTGGGGTATATCAGTGTGTTACAGTGAGGGGTGTGGGGTATATCAGTGTGTTACAGTGAGGGGTGTGGGGTATATCAGAGTGTTACAGTGAGGGGTGTGGGGTATATCAGAGTGTTACAGTGAGGGGTGTAGGGTATATCAGAGTGTTACAGTGAGGGGTGTGGGGTATATCAGTGTGTTACAGTGAGGGGTGTGGGGTATATCAGAGTGTTACAGTGAGGGGTGTGGGGTATATCAGAGTGTTACAGTGAGGGGTGTGGGATATATCAGAGTGTTACAGTGAGGGGTGTGGGGTATATCAGAGTGTTACAGTGAGGGATGTGGGGTATATGTGAGTGTACAGAGAGGGATGTGGGGTATATCAGAGTGTACAGTGAGGGGTGTGGGGTATATCAGAGTGTTACAGTGAGGGGTGTCGGGTATATCAGTGTGTTACAGTGAGGGGTGTGGGGTATATCAGAGTGTTACAGTGAGGAGTGTGGGGTATATCAGAGTATTACAGTGAGGGGTGTGGGGTATATCAGTGTGTTACAGTGAGGGGTGTCGGGTATATCAGTGTGTTACAGTGAGGGGTGTGGGGTATATCAGAGTGTTACAGTGAGGAGTGTGGGGTATATCAGAGTGTTACAGTGAGGGGTGTGGGGTATATCAGAGTGTTACAGTGAGGGGTGTGGGGTATATCAGAGTGTTACAGTGAGGGGTGTGGGGTATATCAGAGTGTTACAGTGAGGAGTGTGGGGTATATCAGAGTATTACAGTGAGGGGTGTGGGGTATATCAGTGTGTTACAGTGAGGGGTGTCGGGTATATCAGTGTGTTACAGTGAGGGGTGTGGGGTATATCAGAGTGTTACAGTGAGGAGTGTGGGGTATATCAGAGTGTTACAGTGAGGGGTGTGGGGTATATCAGAGTGTTACAGTGAGGGGTGTGGGGTATATCAGAGTGTTACAGTGAGGGGTGTGGGATATATCAGAGTGTTACAGTGAGGGGTGTGGGGTATATCAGAGTGTTACAGTGAGGGATGTGGGGTATATGTGAGTGTACAGAGAGGGGTGTGAGGTATATCAGAGTGTTACAGTGAGGGATGTGGGGTATATCAGAGTGTACAGTGAGGGGTGTGGGGTATATCAGAGTGTTACAGTGAGGGTTGTGGGGTATATGTGAGTGTACAGTGAGGGGTGTGGGGTATATCAGAGTGTTACAGTGAGGGATGTGGGGTATATGTGAGTATACAGTGAGGCTGGTTTGCTTTGGTTGTCAGTGCAGATTTATGGTGTTATCTTTTGTTTTGTTTCCGTTTTCAGTATGAAGAGTTGACTCCTGGTCTCACTTGTTGCTCTTTGTCCTCTCCAGGCCCGAGCTGGTGTTCTGGCGAGGCCAGAACAAGAAGACACTGCAGGTGGGCCTGTTCCCTCAGGCCTGCGTGAGCGCTTGCATGACCCGGAGTGGGCCTGTCATCAGCACCCCGTTGAGGGGCAGCCTTATCCACACCGGGCACGGGGACATCAACCCACGTCGCTCCTGGGGCTTCCCCGAGAAAAGCAACGAGTACGTCTCCGGTTCACGGTCATCTGCAAGCCTCCGTTTGTGGACTTTACTGAGTAGGAAACTCCCAGGCTCCACCCCGGGCCTAGTGCTTGGTTGGTTTCGGAGTTGTCCATTCTGTTTTGCTCTGGGGAATTCCTTGCTCCTGGTCCTGCAGGAAGATTAATTCGGAATTTGGGAGGTACCAGGTGCTTCTTGCTTGCGCGGTGGTGGGTGGAGCTGCAGGTTTGACCTTGCTGGGATGAGGCCACACAAGTGTTCTCTTGGCGTGAACGAACTTAAGGTCAAAGGTCTGAAGAATTACTAAGAGTTTGATGTATGTTGAGGAGACACCGGTGGGAGGGGGCATGGGTTGGCGGGGTGGTGGTTACTGGTTTCTATGGACACAACCTCTGCCTGGCAACTGAGTGTGGTGCCCAGAATGGAACAAGGAACGACTAACTCTCTCCTCCGGGCCTGATTCCATTCGCCCCCTTCCTTCTCCCCCCAATGCTCTTTCCCTTCAATGGACCTTCAGAGGCCAGTCACAGAGATGGCCATTCAGCCCATCATCGCCCATCCGTCTGTGCAGCCCAGCACCACGCGATTCTGGAGAAACCTTGCCTCTGAGAGGTCGCCCATTCGACCGACTGTCTTTCTGGCGAAATCTGCCGCTCTTGCGTGCTCACGCCAGCAACCACCACCCACCCCCGCCCTCCTCCCCAACATCTCCCACCTGCCAGTGTCCTACTGTCTGCTGCCATTATTGAACGTTCAACCATTCTGTTCACTGACCGCCCTCTCTCGTCTTGCAGGAGGGCTTTGGGATTCCCCCCCAACCTCCAGAACCCAATCCAGCTGATCAAGATGACGGGTAAGTCAACGTCGGGGGGGGGGGGGTGGTGGTGGGGTGGCAAAGAGTTGGGGGTTGGCGTGACGTGGGTTGGCGTGACGCGGGTTAGCGTGACTCAAGCCGCCACTTGAATCGGTACGAGTTCCGCAATGGGGTACGGGTGTTACACTGTCTCCCAAACCATGTCGGTGTGGGACTGCTTGTATCCCCTCACATCCCAAGATGTAAAAGCGACCGCCATAATTGGTCAGGCACTCACCTCCAAGCCAAAGGATCACGGGTTTCTCGCCAGAGACCTGGGCACACAATCTAGGCCGACACTCCCAGTGCCAGTGCTGAGGGAGTGTGCTGTCTCTCTGATGTGACGTTAAACCGGGCGCGTCCTCCTCTTGCGTAACAGATCCGGGCCTCTTCAGAGTTCTCCCGGGGGGTGCCAATATTTATCCCTCGACCGACACTAAAACCAGATTATGTGGTAATTTATCATGCCGCTGTTTGTGGGATCTTGCTGTGAACACGTTGGTTGCTGCGTTTCCCGCGGTACGACAGTGACAGCCCTTCAAAAGCACGACTAGGATGTCCTGAGATGGGGAACGGTGCAGCTGAAGTGCGAGTCTGTCTGCCTATCTCCCGAAATGGCCAATGCCCCCTGGGTTGTCCTCACTGTAGCCTATGCCTTCCTGACTAGGCCCCCGGCCTGTGCTTTTTGGATCCTCAGGTCTTTCCCGAAGTTTGGACTCGAACATCGACAACAAGGCTGAGAGCTGCCAGGGCCTGGAGCCTCCCGCGAAGGAAGTCGCCAAGTACCGCACCCGACGGGTGGGCGAGGAGGCCGCGGCTTTACGGAACGCCAGGGGCCAGGGCGACGAGAAGCCCAGGAAGGGGCCCAGGGGCAGGCGGCGCTGGGCCGCCGAGGCAGAGGACGTGGCGCCCGCCGTGGCCAAACTGCGGCTGAAGCCCTCCCCGCCGCGGCCAAACTGTTGGTCCGTGGCTTGGCCCCAAGTGGACTTGCACCTTCCGGGCCAGCACACGGGCGGCGCCAGCGAGCGTGCCAGACCGGAGCAGGAGGCGGGAGGGGCCCGGCTGGGATTCGAGGCCCAGCCTAAGTCGGCCGCCCCGCACTACTACCAGGCCGAGCAGAAGAAGGAGTCCAGGGGCACCAGGTCAAGTGAGCAGCCAGGTAGACCCCGAAGCCTCAGGGGCAATTATCTGCACAAGAGTATGTCCGAGGAGGCGCATGCAGCCCACCCGGAGGCAGGGATTAACCGGCAGGGGAGCGGCCCTACCCTACAAGATAAAATTAACCGTGTATGTTATCACTTGGAGAATATCTTGATGCTAGCCAATCTCCCGTGGTGACCCTCACACCTAGTCTCGGGACAACCGACAGCCCCTAAGATGCACTTCGCATGGAGCTGGCCCCTTGAAGGCACTACTGGGAAGTGGGGGGATGGGGGTAGCGGTGCAAGTGGTAGCTCTTTCAAAGGGCCAGCACGGGCACGCTGGGCCGAATGGCCTCCTTCGCTGCTGTACAGTTCTATGGTTCTCCCCTCAGGGCAAGTTGGTGAGGGCGGTTTCTGTATGTTGGCGGCAGCTGATAAAATGGCCCGTCTTTGGGAAGAGGACCAGCTTCTGGGGAACGGCCAGGAAGTTGCTGACTTCCTTTTCCGGCTTCGACCCGACATTCGGAAGCAGGATGGAGGCGGGAATTTTTATTCTTGACCCGGCCCATCCAGACCGATAGAGGGTGTGAGGGCGGAATGGGGAGAGTGGGGGAGGGGCGGAATGGGCAGATCGGGGGAGGGGCGGAAGGGGGAGAGTGGGGGAGGGGCGGAATGGGGAGATCGGGGGAGGAGCGGAAGGGGGAGATCGGGGAGGGGCGGAATGGGGGAAGCGGGGGAGGGACGGAATGGGGAGATCGGGGAGGGGCGGAATGAGGGAAGCGGGGGAGGGACGGAATGGGGAGATCGGGGGAGGGGCGGAATGGGGAGATCGGGGAGGGGCGGAATGGGGGAAGCGGGGGAGGGACGGAATGGGGAGATCGGGGGGAGGGGCGGAATGGAGGGAGCGTAGGAAGGGCTGAATGGGGGGAGTGGAGGAGGGGCTGAATGGGGGGAGCGGGGGAGGAGTGGATTGGGGAAATTGGGGGAGGGGTGGAATGGGGAGATCGGGGGAAGGGCGGAATGGAGAGAGCAGGGGAGGGACCAAATGGGCGGAGCAGGGGAGGGGTGGAATGGGGGGAGTGGAGGAGGGGCGGAATGGGGGAGGGGGTGAATGAGGATAGTGTGGGAAGGGCGATGGTGGCAAAAATCATGTCAACAGTCAGCACAATCTATGCCCCTTGCCAGTGCCCACTCACACACTCTCACATGCAGACACACTCTCACACAAACACACTCACACACACACACTCACACACGCTCTCACACACACACACACACTCACACTTTCACACTCACACGCACACACTCACACTTTCACACACACACACTCACACACACACACACACTCACACTTTCACACTCACTTTCACACTCACACACCCACACTCACACACACTCTCACACAAACACACACACACTCACAGTTTCACACTCACACACCCACACCCACACTCACTCTCACACAAACACACTCACACACACACTCACACTTTCACACACACACTTTCACACACACACTCACACTTTCACACACACTCTTGCACTCTCACACACACACACTCACACACACACTTTCACACACACTCTCGCACTCTCACACACACACACTCACACACACACTCACACACACACTCACACACACACTCACACACACACACACACTCTCACACACACTCTCACACACACACACACACTTTCACACACACTCTCGCACTCTCACACACACACACACACTCACACACACTCTCACAAACACACACACACACTTTCACACACTCTCTCGCACTCTCACACACACACTCACACTCACACACACTCTCACACACACACACAAACTCTCACACACACACTTTCACACACACTTACACACACACACACTCACTCACACTCATACACACACACACTCTCTTACACACACACTCTCACACACACACTCACACATACACTCACACACACACCCTGACACACACTCTCATACACTGTCTCACACACACTCACACACAAACTCTCACACACACACTTAAACACACACACACTCACTCACACTCATACACACACACACACTCTCTTACACACACACTCACACATACACTCACACACATTCTCACACACACACTCACACACACTCTGACACACACTCTCATACACTGTCTCACACACTCTCACACACACTCTCACACACACACACACACTCACATACACACACTCACACACACACTCACACACTCACACACACACTCACATGCAGACACACTCTCACACACACTCTCACACACACTCTCACACACACTCTCACACACACACTCACACACACACTCACACACACACACTCTCACACACACACTCTCACACACACACACACACACACTCTCACACACACACACACTCACACACTCACACTCACACACACACACACACACACTCACACACACACTCACACACACACACTCACACACACTCTGACACACACTCTGACACACACTCTCATACACACTCTCACACACAGACTCACACACACAGACTCACACACACAGACTCACACACACAGACTCACACACACACTCACACACACACTCACACACACACACTCACACACACACTCTCACATGCAGACACACTCTCACACACACACACACTCACACACACACTCTCACACACACACTCACGCACACTCTGACACACACCCTCATACACTGTCTCACACACACTCACACACACTCTCACACACACTCTCACACACACTCTCACACACACACTCACACACACACACACTCACACACTCTCACACACTCTCTCACACACACTCACACACACTCACACACACACACTCACACACACACACACACACACTCACACACACTCTCACACACTCACACACACTCACACACTCTCACACACACACTCACACACACACACTCACATTCACACACACTCACACACACTCACACACTCTCACACACACACTCACACACACTCACACACACTCACGCACACTCACACACACTCACACTCTCACACTCACACACACACTCACACACACACTCACACACACTCACACACACACACTCACACACACACACTCACACACACACACACACACACACACACACACACACACACTCACACTCACACTTTCACACTCACACTTTCACACTCACTTTCACACTCACACACCCACACTCACACACACTCTCACACAAACACACACACACTCACAGTTTCACACTCACACACCCACACCCACACTCACTCTCACACAAACACACTCACACACACACTCACACTTTCACACACACACTTTCACACACACACTCACACTTTCACACACACTCTTGCACTCTCACACACACACACACTCACACACACACTTTCACACACACTCTCGCACTCTCACACACACACACTCACACACACACTCACACACACACTCACACACACACTCACACACACACACACACTCTCACACACACTCTCACACACACACACACACACTTTCACACACACTCTCGCACTCTCACACACACACACACACTCACACACACTCTCACACACACACACACACACTTTCACACACTCTCTCGCACTCTCACACACACACTCACACTCACACACACTCTCACACACACACACAAACTCTCACACACACACTTTCACACACACTTACACACACACACACTCACTCACACTCATACACACACACACTCTCTTACACACACACTCTCACACACACACTCACACATACACTCACACACACACCCTGACACACACTCTCATACACTGTCTCACACACACTCACACACAAACTCTCACACACACACTTAAACACACACACACTCACTCACACTCATACACACACACACACTCTCTTACACACACACTCACACATACACTCACACACATTCTCACACACACACTCACACACACTCTGACACACACTCTCATACACTGTCTCACACACTCTCACACACACTCTCACACACACACACACACTCACATACACACACTCACACACACACTCACACACTCACACACACACTCACATGCAGACACACTCTCACACACACTCTCACACACACTCTCACACACACACTCACACACACACTCACACACACACACTCTCACACACACACTCACACACACACACACTCACACACTCACACTCACACACACACACACACACACTCACACACACACTCACACACACACACTCACACACACTCTGACACACACTCTCATACACACTCTCACACACAGACTCACACACACAGACTCACACACACAGACTCACACACACACTCACACACACACTCACACACACACACTCACACACACACTCTCACATGCAGACACACTCTCACACACACACACACTCACACACACACTCTCACACACACACTCACGCACACTCTGACACACACCCTCATACACTGTCTCACACACACTCACACACACTCTCACACACACTCTCACACACACTCTCACACACACACTCACACACACACTCACACACACACACACACTCACACACACTCACACACTCTCACACACTCTCTCACACACACTCACACACACTCACACACACTCACACACACACACTCACACACACACACACACACACTCACACACACTCTCACACACTCACACACACTCACACACACTCACACACTCTCACACACACACTCACACACACACACTCACATTCACACACACTCACACACACTCACACACTCTCACACACACACTCACACACACTCACACACACTCACACACACTCACACTCACACACACTCACACTCTCACACTCACACACACACACACACACACTCACACACACACACTCACACACACACACACTCACACACACACACACACACACACACACACACACTGTCTCACACTAACTCATGTTTATAAGAAATGACTGACAATTTCTGTGCTCTTTGCCTATAAGGTCCAGGAGGCAGTCCATGGGGTTACCACAGAGGAGTGCCGAGAAGCCTTACAGGTCACCAACTTCGATACACAGAAGGCAATCCAGCATTTAAAGGTAAGAGCCAGAGAAGGTGGTAGCGGGTAGGTCTGGGGGTAGCGGGGTGAGAGAGGGGTTCTCAGGTAGAGAGCGGGATTATCGGGGTGAGAGAGGGGGTATTGGGGCAGCCGAGGGGCCACCAGGGTGGGCGAGGGGGCATCAAGGCAGGCAAGGGGGTATGATGCAGGCGAGGGATTACAGGGTGGGCAAAGGGGTACCAGGGCAGATGGGGGGGGGGGGGGGGGAGTAGCACGGCCAGCGAGGGGGCAGCAGGGCAAACAAAGGGATATGGGGGTGGGCAAGGGGGTATTGGGGCAGGCAAGCGGATAGCAGGGTGGGAAAGTAGGCATCGCAGAGAGTGGGGGGGTTTCGGCTGGCGATGTCAATGAGCCAAGCCAAGCCTGGTACAAGGTTGGGCAGGAGAGACATCAAGTGTCGACTTGTTGATTGACCTGTGCCCTGCTAAGGGTCAATAAGTTTGGTTCTGGGCGTGGGTGATTATAGGCAGAAAACATCTTTGCGTACAATATGTGAGATGACATGTGATGAATGTAGTATGTTTGCAAGGAACAAGCAATTATGGATCTATGGTTCCAAAGGTCTCTAGCTTTGGAGGTGAGCCTCATGTCCTGTTTGGCTGTTGTGGTAGACTAGCAGAGACCTCCATAATCGTCTGCCTACCTGGAAGGTGCATTAGATGGACCCAAGGTCCCTTTTCTCCCCGTCTTGCAGTTCCTACGCTCCTGTTATCCTCATGACCGTCCTTAACTTCCTTCTACTTGCTTTACATTAGATCGAACAACTTTACAATATCAGTCAGAAGTCCCACGAGGAGTGCCAACACATCCTGCAGGATTTTAATTGGAGCCTGGAGAATGCCAGCCAGTTCGTGCTGAAAAAGAAGGTGCGTACTCCGGTGGGGGAAAAGGCAGGACCCAGTGTGGGAACTGTGCCATTCAGCCCGAGTGGATACCCGTGGTCAATGCCTGGGTTGTGCAGCCTTGGCTAATCCCGGAGCGCGCTGGAGGTGATACTGGGAAATTGGAGGGGGCGGTTTTTCCAGGATCGCCCGCCTCCAATCTCGATCTGGTGACCCCTGAGCTTGGGTTTGGAGGTCAGGGATGGGGGTGGATCTGCTCCCATGAAGAGGGATCAGTTGGGTGAAGTACCAGAGGGCATCTGGTGCCCTTGAATACCTTTTCCTAGCGACAGTTGGTACCTTCAGGAGGAGAAGAGCAAGAGTATCGGATGTGATCTGGTGAAGAGAAATTTTTATCTGTCGTTGGATCTAACCCCGTTTTTTTTTCTCTTCTTCTTTTCTTTTGAGGGGGGACAGTGTAGAGGGAGCTTTACTCTGTATCTAACCCCGTGCTGTACCTGTGCTGGGAGTGTTTGATGGGGACAGTGTAGAGGGAGCTTTACTCTGTATCTAACCCCGTGCTGTGCCTCTCCTGGGAGTGTTTGATGGGGACAGTGTAGAGGGAGCTTTACTCTGTATCTAACCCCGTGCTGTACCTCTCCTGGGAGTGTTTGATGGGGACAGTGTAGAGGGAGTTTTACTCTGTATCTAACCCCGTGCTGTACCTGTGCTGGGAGTGTTTGATGTGGACAGTGTAGAGGGAGTTTTACTCTGTATCTAACCCCGTGCTGTACCTGTGCTGGGAGTGTTTGATGGGGACAGTGTAGAGGGAGTTTTACTCTGTATCTAACCCCGTGCTGTACCTGTCCTGGGAGTGTTTGATGGGGACAGTGTAGAGGGAGTTTTACTCTGTATCTAACCCCCGTGCTGTATCTGTCCTGGGAGTGTTTGATGGGGACAGTGTAGAGGGAGCTTTACTCTGTATCTAACCCCGTGCTGTACCTGTGCTGGGAGTGTTTGATGGGGACAGTGTAGAGGGAGTTTTACTCTGTATCTAACCCCCGTGCTGTATCTGTCCTGGGAGTGTTTGATGGGGACAGTGTAGAAGGAGATTTATTCTGTATCTAACCCCCGTGCTGTATCTGTCCTGGGAGTGTTTGATGGGGACAGTGTAGAAGGAGATTTATTCTGTATCTAACCCCATGCTGTATCACATCTGGGACTAACACAGTAATACAAACCAAACTTGCATTTTTCTGAGTAAAATCCCGTGTTTTCCACTTACAGTTGAAGTCCTGACGATCCCACAAGGAATCTTAAGGAAGGTGGCAGGAATCTTGTTTCAGCAATGAATTGGACACCGGAATTTTGTGGACATCTTATTGGACAGCTGGTTGCCCAGATTTGTGTAGCGATTCTAGAATTGTGCGGATGAACTGCGGACCGCCCAATTTTCCGGCGGTTATCACCGAGATATCCGTGTCCCTATTGGTTGGCTTCACGGCGACCTCCTTCAGTGTTCAGAAGAGGACTCACGACACCAGTAAAGGGGATGGCCTATGGGTCATGACCCCTCACCCCCTTTCACCCCTCACCCTCAAACTATCTGCATTCATGTCATGTGAGAATTGTTGGCCCTGTTTGTGCGATGGTATTGGGCTGGGCTGGGGGGAAGGTGCGGAGGGAGTGGGAACGAGATTGTTTACATGGCTGCCTGACTGGGTCACATGATCCAGGGAGTCACCTGATTGGAAAAGCCAAGCCATGAATGGTGCGGCTTCGTCTCCCGATGAATTGGAACATCCCACTGTACCGGATTAGAAAAGTCCAATATGCAGGTAATGTCCAAATACCTCATGTATCCTCCCTCCAAAAAATCTTTCTCCACCCAACTCTCCAACTTAAATAGAATCTACAGCACAGAAACAGGCCATTCGGCCCATCTGCTCCGTGCTGGTGTTTATGCTCCACATGAGCCTTCTCCCACCCCCTCTTCATCTCATCCAATCACCACATCCTTCTATTCCTTTCTCCCTCATGTGTTTATCCATCTTCCCCTTAAATGTATCGACACTATTCACCTCAACCACTCCCTGTGGGAGCGAGTCCCACATTCCCACCACTGTCTGGGGTAAGAGGTTTCTCCTGAATTCCCGATTGGATTTATTAGTGACTGTCTTATATTGATGACCCCCTAGTTCTGGTCTCCCCCCACAGGTGGAAACATGTTCTTTACATCTACCCTATCAAACCCTCTTCCTAATTTTAAAGACCTCTCTCAGGTGACTCCTCAGCCTTCTCTTTCCTAGAGAATAGAGCCCCAGCCTGTTCTATCCTTCCTGATCGTTAGAACCTCTCAATTATGGTGCTATCCTTGTCAATCTTTGTTGCACCTTCTCCAGGTGCCTCCGATCCTCTTGAATTTCCTGCTTCCCTCTAGATTCACTGCCTTGCTTGGCGGTCAGTTCCATAATTTCCTCCCTCTGTGCAAACTAGTTACGTTCAAGCTGTCCTTTCGAAGCTCGGAGCTCGGCCCTCTTGTGAAGCGCAGGTTGTGCATTTCGGTAGCGCCATTCAAGACCTCAAGACATCCCAGAGTGCATTACCGGCCACGACGACCCGTGTCGAAGTGTGGTCAAAGCTGTTGTGTCGGAAACGCAGCGATCACTCCGTGCACAGCAAGATCCCACGCATGCGACAACGACTTCTTAATCTTTAGTGATGTTTGCTGATCGAGGGATAAATATTGGCCCCCCCCCCCCCCCCCCGGGACACTGGGAAGAATACCCTCTTCTCTTCTCCCAATAGTGGCCATGGGATGGGGCCTTTCTTGCCCACCTGAGAGGGCAGATGGGGGTCTCTGTTTAGAAAAAAGGTATCTGAGAAAATGCCGCACTCCCTCAATATTGAGCTTCAGCTCAAGTCTTTGGATTGGGACTTGAACCCACGAACTTCTGACCAAGAGGCAAGACGATAACAGTCAAAGAATCTGTTACTATTGACTTTTTAGACGCCATTTTGGATCCTGAATTCTTAAATAAGACCAACTCAGGTCACCCCTTTGCCAGTATTCAGCCTGTCCTCATCATAGGATGTGGGCATTGCTGGTAAGGTTGGCATTGCCCATCCTAGTTGCCCCTTTGTGAAGGCGGTGCTGAGCTGCCTTCTTGAACCGCTGCAGTCCGTGTGGGGTCGGTACACCCACAGTGCTGTCAGGAAGGGAGTGCCAGGATTTTGACCCAGTGACAGTGAAGGAACGGCGATTATAGTTCAAAGTCAGGATGGTGTGTAGCTTGGAGGGGAACTTGCAGTTGGGGCTGCCCCCATGTGTCTGCTGCCATTGTCCTTCTAGGTGATAGAGGTCGTGGGTTTGGGTCACCTCCTGAGATTTGAGTTCTAGCCCTCTGGCTCTATGTTGCCACATGTGCCTCTCTTGCACCTGCCAATGGATACTGTGCTCCTGGTTTTCACCAACCTGACCCTCAGTACCCTCAAATCTCATTGTTGGGTTATGCCCTGTATAGTAAGACCATTTGGCTTATATTGTCATTGTTTTGTTATCCTATGCCTGTCTTATTTTTATATCTAAAATAAACCAAGTTCAATAATTGCCTTGCGTTTCTGCATCCGACCATAATGTACTTGACACTTGACAGAAGTCATAGAGTTATACAGCACAGAAACAGGCCCTTCGGGCACATCGTGTCTGTGCCACCCATCAAGCACCTAACTATTCTAATCCCATGTTCCAGCACTTGGCCCGTAGCCTTGTATGCTATGGTGTTTCAAATGCTCATCTAAATACTTTTTAAATGTTGTGATAGTTCCTCCCTCTACCACCCCTTCAGGCAGTGCGTTCCAGATTCCAACCACCCTCTGGGTAAAAAGTTTTTCCTCAAATCCCCTCTAAACCTCCTGCCCCTTACCTTAAATCTATGCCCCCTGGTTATTGGCACTTTTGCTAAGGGAAAAAGTCTCTTCCTATCTACCCTATTAATGCCCCTCAGAATTTTGTATGCCTCAATCAGGTCCCCCCTCAGCCTTCTCTACTCTAAGGAAAACAACCCTAGCCTTTTCAGTCTCTCTTCATAGCTGAAATGCTCCAGCCCAGGCAACATCCTGGTGAATATCCTCTGCACCCTCTCCAGTGCAATCACATCCTTCCTATAGTGTGATGCCCAGAACTGTACACAGTACTCCAGCTGTGGCCTAACTAGCGTTTTATACAGCTCCATCATAACCTCCCTGCTCTTATATTCTATACCTCGGCTAATAAAGGCAAGTATCCCATATGCCTTCCTAACCACCTTATCTACCTCTGCTGCTGCCTTCAGTGATCTATGGACAAGTACACCAAGGTCCCTCTGACCCTCTGTACTTCCTAGGGTTCTACCATCCATTGATATATTCCCTTGCCTTGTTAGTTCTCCCAAAATGCATCACCTCACACTTCTCAGGATTAAATTCCATTTGCCACTGCTCCGCCCATCTTACCAGCCCATCTATATCGTCCTGTAATCTAAGGCTTTCCTCCTCACTATTTACGACACCACCAATTTTCATGTCATCTGCGAACTTACTGATCATACCTCCTATATTCACATCTAAATCATTAATGTACACTACAAACAGCAAGTCACCCGCCATTATTGACCATTGTCATCTTATTGCCATCCCTTTGCCTTGTGTACTCAAAGCTTTACCAAGTTTCAGTGTTGACTGAAGACTATCAGACATAAAGGAGGTGGTGTGAGTCTTAGCCAAAGAGACCAGAGGGAACGCAGGAACAGGAGGAGGCCATTCAGCCCCTCGGCCTGCTCCGCCATTCAATGAGACCATGGCTGTATCTTAACCAACCCCCCCTACCCGCCTTGGTCCCATAACCCTTAATCCACTTGCCCAACAAAAATCTATCAATCTCCGTTTGATATTTCCAGTTGACCCCCAGCCTCGACACTTTTTTTTGCAGGAGAGAGTTCCCGATTCCCACTCCCCTTTGTGTGACGAAGGGCTTCCTGACATCACCCCTGAACGGCCTGGCTCTAATTTTCATGTTCTGCCCCCTCGTTCTGGACACCACCAACCCCCGTGCGGCCCCCCCCCCTCCCCCTACCACCGGAGGAAATAGTTTCTCTCTATCGAGCCGATCAAATCCTTTAATCATCTTAAACCCCTCGATTGGATCACCCCTTAATAACTTTGTAATGTGTTGTATTCCTCCGTCTATATTCGACGGTATACAAGCCTAGTCTGCGCAATCTGTCCTCTTAATTTAACCCTCTTAATCCCAGTATCACTGTGTTGAATCTGCTCTGCCTCCCCTCCAAGACCGAGGTGCGGGGCCCAGAACTGAACACAGTTACTCCAGAGGGCTCCCGCACTGGGATCGTTCATGCTGAGCTGGTCAGGCCTTGCTGTAAGCCGTGCTACCCTTGCCCTCAGGACCCCTGGGCTTGGAAGGGACGAGAGGCCGCTGGCTGGTGTCAGCGGAGGAGGGGAGTGGGGCAAGAATATTAAGAAAGTCTGGTGGATTGGCAGTGGTCTGTGGATCTCAGGTCCCCTCCTGCTGCTTCGGACTCCACAACGCCACTCAGGGTGGGGGTGGGGTGCCCATTTAAGGACCCTTGGGTTGGGACGGTAACGCACCTGAAAGGACCGTCCAGTAGCGAGCGGCTGACACGGGCCGCTCCCGTTTTTGCAAAGGTGGGGGATGGCCACTGACCAGGCCCCTCCTACTCTTCCCACAGATTTGCAAATGCAGAAGACCAACCACGTATTTCAGGGTCGCGCCCCAGAGGCTGAGGACGGAGTCACTGGCGGTCCACGGCTCCGCCATTTTGGATCCCTTAGGCGTCTCCTCTTTACGCCTGTGAAACGGGCGGTCAGCGATTCAGCTCGGAAGGGCGGGGCCGCTGGGGTCCCCGCAAAACCCCAAACGGAAACATTTCCACGACGAACTTTATTAATTTACAAACACACACCACCTGAAAATAAAATGGCTACATTTACAACGAGCAACCCCCCACCTGCTCCCATCTCGAATCGCGAGGCAGGTGAAAGGAAAATTTTAAACGTACGTCATTCGCTGTAAGGTTTGGGATGTCCCGTGACCGTGAAAATCACAACATAAATGCAGGTCTGCCTTTTTCTCTCTTAAAGTACTTTTTCTGAAGTGCGGTCACTCTTGTGATGTTGGAAACACGGCAGCCAGTTTGCGCACAGCAAGATCCCACCAGCAGCAGCGTGATAAGGACCAGATAAAGTGGTGAAGTGATTTTTATGAGAGATAAATATTGCCCGCCCCCACAGAGATCTCCCCAGCTCTTCTTCAGAAAAGTACAGTGGGATCTTTTATGGCAGGGAGGGCCTCAGTTCAATGTCACATCCGAAAGACGGCACCGCCAACAGTGCAGCACTCCCCCGGGTCCTGGCACTGTCGGCCTAGCTTTTGTGCTCAACTCGCTGGAGTGGGATTTGAACCCACAACCTTGTGACTCAGAGATGACAGTGCTACCCACCAACTGAGTCTCGGCCCACACAAGGAAGGGCTGCATCACCAAATCCAAGTTTATCAAGTCATTCCAGGCTGCTTGCCTGACCTGGGAGACCATCGAGAGCAGTGCGTCTCAAATCATGTGACTAGAAGCCATATTCACTCTGCAAGTGTAACACCCTAGACAAAGGTTCTGTATATAGTTTGCACTGTACTGTATATACTAGTTTAGCTGTTAATAAACTTTACTGAGATCAAGGAGGCCGCGTACCTCATTGTGTTGCCTAAGATAACAAAATGTTTTATTCATTCATGGGATTTGAACATCACTGACAAGGCCACCATTTTTCACTCATTCCCCAACTGCCCTCGAGAAGCTGAGTGGCTTCCTCAGCCATATAACCACATTGCAGTGGGTCCGGAGTCACATGGAGACTATACTACTGTGCCCTACGTAATATGCATAATATGAAAGTGCTCCATGTAAAGAGTGTTTTAATAATGATTTTAGGAAAACAGATGCTTGATCTTCCTGCCACTCTCCACAAACATTGCCTCCTAGAGGTGAGGCACCAAACACACCCTGAGCTGCACCCGGACCCCTGTTTGAGAACCACGGATCTAGTGATACCAATTCCGGGGTTAGAGATTAATCTCCAGGAAAGTGGTGCGAGCAACACCCCCCCCCAGGAGGAAAAGAAATTGTAGAGGGCATGAAAAAAAGGTGGGGGTTTTTTTTTTCAAATATCCACTTTGAACACTTTGGTTTATTAGTTACAAACATATTGCAAAATGGGGACAGAAAGGCGGTTGGACTGACAGTCAAGAATCATCCAATCAGGTAACGCAGAAAGGGTTGGCTGTCCAATTGGCGGTGGGAAGGCAGGGCTCCGTGAGGATGGACAGGTCGGGCGACCAATGGCGGGGGCGCGGGGTGGTCTGAGGCGGGAGGTCATGTGACAAAACCGTCCCAGAATCCATCCAAGCAGAGTTGGCAACTCATCTGTTGACAAGGACTTTCCTGATGACGACCCAAGGGTTTCCGTTTGCTGACTCGGATGCGCGTCCTGCTGCAGCCTGAGGTAAAGTTCAATACTGTTTATTGTCTTATGTACACTTTGGGGCTCTGTTGCAAAGTGTAGAGTCCAAGACTTTCTGTAAAGGAACAATTGCAAGCAAAAAATGTCTCGTAAACTTTGGTATCCAGAATATTTGGCTTGTCGAGCACAGTCGCACAAATGAATCCAAGATGGCACCTCCTCCCCACCCCCACCTCAAAGTCTAATGGAACACAATTTTTCTTCTTCTTAATTCAGGCCTCACTCCCACTGGAGGCCCAGCCAGGGAAAAGGTAATTCCAGCTTTTCTGAATCAGAACAGGGCCTGTCTTGAGAGGGAGTTAATCAGCCGGGAGATTTGATTGGATCGGTTGGGAATAGCAGCACCCATCGCCTCTCATGCCCACTCCAGAGTCACGCAAGAATGGTCCATTGTCTTCTGATGGTTGATGGAATCTGCTTTACTCTCTCTTCCCACGTGTCCTTGCTCCTGGGAGCCTCTCCCCTTCTCCTCACACTCTCCTCTTCACCTCACTCTCTTCCCCTCACCCTCTTCCCTTCCCCTCGCTCTCTCCCCGTCCCTCCACATTCTCCTTTGCCCCACATTCACTCTTCCTCTTGCTCCCCACTTTTTCCCCACACATTTCCCCCTTCCCCTTGCTCACTCCCCTTCTTTCCTCTCTCCTTTAATCCCCTCCCCTCTTCGCATATCTCTCACCAGCAGTTTCCAATTTCTCACATTGTCTTTCTGTTCTTTATTGCCTTGAAAGAGTTCTGTATTGTTGGTTTTGACTTAGCACTTGGGTTTCTTAAGCTTTGTGGAGACACCATATTTGGGAACTCTGCACAGTGAAACAGTGAGTGATCCTTATCCTGCTGAATAAACAGTGACTCTGGACAGATACACAGTGAGTAACCCTTACCCTACTGAATAAACAGTGACTCTGTACAGATACACAGTGAGTAACCCTTACCCTACTGAATAAACAGTGACTCTGTACAGATACACAGTGAGTAACCCTTACCCTACTGAATAAACAGTGACTCTGTACAGATACACAGTGAGTAACCCTTACCCTACTGAATAAACAGTGACTCTGTACAGATACACAGTGAGTAACCCTTACCCTGCTGAATAAACAGTGACTCTGTACAGTTACAGTGAGTGACCCTTACCCTGCTGAATAAACAGTGACTCTGTACAGATACACAGTGAGTAACCCTTACCCTGCTGAATAAACAGTGACTCTGTACAGATACACAGTGAGTAACCCTTACCCTGCTGAATAAACAGTAACTCTGTACAGTTACAGTGAGTGACCCTTACCCTGCTGAATAAACAGTGACTCTGTACAGATACACAGTGAGTAACCCTTACCCTGCTGAATAAACAGTGACTCTGTACAGATACACAGTGAGTAACCCTTACCCTGCTGAATAAACAGTGACTCTGTACAGTTACAGTGAGTGACCCTTACCCTGCTGAATAAACAGTGACTCTGTACAGATACACAGTGAGTAACCCTTACTCTGCTGAATAAACAGTGACTCTGTACAGATACACAGTGAGTAACCATTACCCTGCTGAATAAACAGTGACTCTGTACAGATACACAGTGAGTAACCCTTACCCTGCTGAATAAACAGTGACTCTGTACAGATACACAGTGAGTAACCCTTACCCTGCTGAATAAACAGTGACTCTGTACAGATACACAGTGAGTAACCTTTACCCTGCTGAATAAACAGTGACTCTGTACAGATACACAGAGAGTAACCCTTACCCTGCTGAATAAACAGTGACTCTGTACAGATACACAGTGAGTAACCCTTACCCTGCTGAATAAACAGTGACTCTGTACAGATACACAGTGAGTAACCCTTACCCTGCTGAATAAACAGTGACTCTGTACAGATACACAGCTAATATCCCTCACCGACTGTGATCAAAGGAAGTGATGATGCAGGATTTTTTTTGGCCGGTGATCTGAAGTTGCCAGGTTTGGTTGCGTTCCTCAAAGGCATTGGTTGGACTGTGCAGATTAGAGAGCAGACCCATACTCTGGATTCACGAAGACCGGGATTAGGTTGCTCAATCTGAAGCGGAAAAGCTGGGGCGCAGTCCAGAAATTGTTCCCAACGAGTCCCAGTCTGAATAAAGAGCAGACACGTTGAGTGGATGGGGGAAGAGAATATTTCTTTGGCGTTGGGCTTTGTCCCCCATTCCACTCTTCGATGGTCAGTTCTGCAATGGACACTCAGCACGGCGGGCGACGTCATTGGCCAGGAATGTTCTTTGATTTTCAGGGTGGACTCCAACACAGCCTGTCTTCTGCTGTAATCAATGTGCAAGGAAGGCTTTTGTCTTTGGAAAAAAACTTTGGGCAGGGGACTAGATCCTGTTTTTTTTTTTTGGGGTGATAAAATGAGATGGACTTGTGCCATTAACTGGCACATTGGGTTTGCCTCAAAGGAGCCAGTTCCTTTTGCAAGGCCGCAGTGCCAACCCTCCCCACCCACTCATTGAGGATAACGTCAGTCCGTGGTGGAAATCACCTCAGGTCCTGTGTAAACTCGGCGGTAATTTGCTCCCTTTTCCGTGCCCCCTCTCGTTGTGGATAGGGCATCAGAGTCCCATTCGAAGGCCGCAAAAATTTGTCTTTCCCTCTTCGCCACGTTGGCTCCCAGTCGGCAGTGCCAGTCTACTGCCACACGCCATCACGCTGTTTGCTGCTTTTGCCTCTCTCGAAGAACATGAAGTCCTGCGGAGGGATGAAAAAGAGTGACAGTCACGTGGGGAGACTGGAGAAGCTGGGACTGCTCTTAAAGCAGAGGTAGGCCGAGAGGAGATTGGGTAGACGCGTTCAAAATCATGGAAGGGTTTAGACAGGGTCAATAAAGAGATTACAATGGGTGAAAGATCATTGAGCAGAGGGCACAGATTCCAACTGATTGGCTAAAGGACCCAGACCAGAGGCAGCACGGGGAAAAAGGATTGTACGCGATGAGGTGGTTGGCATTCACTGCCTGATTGGGCGGGGGGGGGGGCTCCAGAATCGCCGTCAAAAGGGGAATTGGATAAATACTCGAAGGAGGGGAACTTGCTGAGATATGGGGAAAGAGCATGGGACTAAATTGATTGCTCGTTGCAAGAGCCAGCACAGACTCGATGGGCCGAACGGCCTCTTTCTCTGCTGCACTATTCCATTACTGTATCGTGAGCACGCCATTTCCCAGCCTATTCCTGGTCCGCCAGAGAAGTAATGGAGCAGATGAACGTCCATTGAGTGTCTCCCCATGGTTGGGTCTGTTTGTGCTTGCAACCATAAACACTGTGCCAGAGGAAGGGGCTGTGTGTGGCTCAGTGTGGCCACCACAGCAGGGTTGAGGAAGCTGCTACACCTTGTACCTCCAAAGGGTATAGATGGTGTGCAAGCCCTGTCTGTCGCTGTGGGCAAGTGCAGATGCCCACGTTGCTGCCACTGTGGGCAGGATATGGCGGAACGAGCATGCAGTGCCTGGTACTTACGATGAGAAAGCAGGCACCGATCAGCACCGCCTTCAACTTCACGTTGAGGCCCATGGGGAACTGGACTCCGAAATTGTCAGCGTCAGTTAACGCCTCCTTCAACAATCCACTCCACTGCTTACTGATCCGCCCAATGCCCCTCGACTCGTCTGGCGGCTTCACCTGCAACACATAAATCGAGTGCCAAACGATGAGGGTTCACCCACTGTGATATACCCCACACCCCTCACTGTAACACTCTGATATACCCCACACCCGTCACTGTAACACTCTGATATATCCCACACCCCTCACTGCAACACTCTGATATACCCCACACCCCTCACTTTAACACTCTGATATACCCCACACCCCTCACTGTAACACTCTGATATACCCCACACCCCTCACTGTAACACTCTGATATACCCCACACCCCTCACTGTAACACTCTGATATAGCCCACACCCCTCACTGTAACACTCTGATATACCCCACACCCCTCACTGTAACACTCTGATATACCCCACACCCCTCACTGTAAACACTCTGATATACCCCACACCCCTCACTGTAACACTCTGATATACCCCACACCCCTCGCTGGAACACTCTCTGATATACCCCACACCCCTCGCTGTAACACTCTCTGATATACCCCACTCCCCTCACTGTAACACTCTGATATACCCCACACCCCTCACTGTAACACTCTCTGATATACCCCACACCCCTCACTGTAACACTCTGATATACCCCACGCCCCTCACTGTAACACACTCTGATATACCCCACACCCCTCACTGTAAACACTATGATATACCCCACACCCCTCACTGTAACACTCTGATATACCCCACACCCCTCACTGTAAACACTCTGATATACCCCACACCCCTCACTGTAACACTCTGATATACCCCACACCCCTCACTGTAAACACTCCGATATACCCCACACCCCTCACTGTAACACTCTGATATACCCCACACCCCTCACTGTAACACACTGATATACCCCACACCCCTCACTGTAACACTCTGATATACCCCACCCCCCTCACTGTAACACTCTGATATACCCCACACCCCTCACTGTAACACTCTGATATACCCCACACCCCTCACTGTAACACTCTGATATACCCCACACCCCTCACTGTAACACTCTGATATACCCCACACCCCTCACTGTAACACTCTCTGATATACCCCACACCCCTCACTGTAAACACTCTGATATACCCCACACTCCTCACTGTAACACTCTCTGATATACCCCACACCCCTCACTGTAACACTCTGATATACCCCACACCCCTCACTGTAACACTCTCTGATATACCCCACACCCCTCACTGTAACACTCTGATATACCCCACGCCCCTCACTGTAACACTCTGATATACCCCACACCCCTCACTGTAAACACTCTGATATAGGCCACACCCCTCACTGTAACACTCTGATATACCCCACACCCCTCACTGTAACACACTGATATACCCCACACCCCTCACTGTAACACTCTAATATCCCCCACACCCCTCACTGTAACACTCTAATATACCCCACACCCCTCACTGTAACACTCTGATATACCCCACGCCCCTCACTGTAACACGCTGATATACCCCACACCCCTCACTGTAACACTCTGATATACCCCACACCCCTCACTGTAACACTCTAATATACCCCACACCCCTCACTGTAACACTCTGATATACCCCACGCACCTCACTGTAACACGCTGATATACCCCACACCCCTCACTGTAACACTCTGATATACCCCACACCCCTCACTGTAACACTCTGATATACCCCACACCCCTCACTGTAAACACTCTGATATACCCCACACCCCTCACTGTAACACTCTCTAATATACCCCACACCCCCTCACTGTAACACTCTGATATACCCCACACCCCTCACTGTAACACTCTCTGATATACCCCACACCCTAACTGTAACAATCTGATATACCCCACACCCCTCACTGTAACACTCTCTGATATACCCCACACCCCTCACTGTAAACACTCTGATATACCCCACACCCCTCACTGTAACACTCTCTGATATACCCCACACTCCTCACTGTAACACTCTCTGATATACCCCACACCCCTCACTGTAACACTCTGATATACACCACACCCCTCACTGTAACTCTCTGATATACCCCACACCCCTCACTGTAACACTCTCTGATATACCCCACACCCCTCACTGTAAACACTCTGATATACCCCACACCCCTCACTTTAACACTCTCTGATATACCCCACACCCCTCACTGTAAACACTCTGATATACCCCACACTCCTCACTGTAACACTCTCTGATATACCCCACACCCCTCACTGTAAACACTCTGATATACCCCACACTCCTCACTGTAACACTCTCTGATATACCCCACACCCCTCACTGTAAACACTCTGATATACCCCACAC
Source organism: Heterodontus francisci (assembly GCF_036365525.1). Lineage (NCBI taxonomy): Eukaryota > Metazoa > Chordata > Chondrichthyes > Heterodontiformes > Heterodontidae > Heterodontus > Heterodontus francisci. The sequence goes on along the minus strand of NC_090418.1, from coordinate 10,343,552 downwards.
TCCTCACTGTAACACTCTCTGATATACCCCACACCCCTCACTGTAAACACTCTGATATACCCCACACTCCTCACTGTAACACTCTCTGATATACCCCACACTCCTCACTGTAACACTCTCTGATATACCCCACACCCCTCACTGTAAACACTCTGATATACCCCACACTCCTCACTGTAACACTCTCTGATATACGCCACACCCCTCACTGTAAACACTCTGATATACCCCACACTCCTCACTGTAACACTCTCTGATATACCCCACACTCCTCACTGTAACACTCTCTGATATACCCCACACCCCTCACTGTAAACACTCTGATATACCCCACACTCCTCACTGTAACACTCTGATGTACCCCACACCCCTCACTGTAAACACTCTGATATACCCCACACCCCTCACTGTAACACTCTCTGATATACCCCACACCCCTCACTGTAACACTCTCTGATATACCCCACACCCCTCACTGTAAACACTCTGATATACCCCACACTCCTCACTGTAACACTCTCTGATATACCCCACACCCCTCACTGTAAACACTCTGATATACCCCACACTCCTCACTGTAACACTCTCTGATATACCCCACACCCCTCACTGTAACACTCTGATATACCCCACACCCCTCACTGTAACACTCTGATATACCCCACACCCCTCACTGTAACACTCTCTGATATACCCCACACTCCTCACTGTAACACTCTCTGATATACCCCACACCCCTCACTGTAAACACTCTGATATACCCCACACCCCTCACTGTAAACACTCTGATATACCCCACACTCCTCACTGTAACACTCTCTGATATACCCCACACCCCTCACTGTAAACACTCTGATATACCCCACACTCCTCACTGTAACACTCTCTGATATACCCCACACCCCTCACTGTAACACTCTGATATACCCCACACCCCTCACTGTAACACTCTGATATACCCCACACCCCTCACTGTAACACTCTCTGATATACCCCACACTCCTCACTGTAACACTCTCTGATATACCCCACACCCCTCACTGTAAACACTGTGATATACCCCACACTCCTCACTGTAACACTCTCTGATATACCCCACACCCCTCACTGTAACACTCTGATATACCCCACACCCCTCACTGTAACACTCTCTGATATACCCCACACCCCTCACTGTAAACACTCTGATATACCCCACACCCCTCACTGAAACACTCTGATATACCCCACACCCCTCACTGTAAACACTCTGATATACCGCACACCCCTCACTGAAACACTCTGATATACCCCACACCCCTCACTGAAACACTCTGATATACCCCACACCCCTCACTGTAAACACTCTGATATACCCCACACTCCTCACTGTAACACTCTCTGATATACCCCACACCCCTCACTGTAAACACTCTGATATACCCCACACCCCTCACTGTAAACACTCTGATATACCCCACACTCCTCACTGTAACACTCTGATATACCCCACACCCCTCACTGTAACACTCTCTGATATACCCCACACCCCTCACTGTAACACTCTCTGATATACCCCACACCCCTCACTGTAACACTCTGATATACCCCACACCCCTCACTGTAACACTCTGATATACCCCACACCCCTCACTGTAACACTCTCTGATATACCCCACACCCCTCACTGTAACACTCTCTGATATACCCCACACCCCTCACTGTAACACTCTGATATACCCCACACCCCTCACTGTAACACTCTGATATACCCCACACCCCTCACTGTAACACTCTCTGATATACCCCACACCCCTCACTGAAACACTCTGATATACCCCACACCCCTCACTGTAAACACTCTGATATACCCCACACCCCTCACTGTAAACACTCTGATATACCCCACACCCCTCACTGTAAACACTCTGATATACCCCACACCCCTCACTGTAACACACTGATATACCCCACACCCCTCACTGTAACACTCTCTGATATACCCCACACCCCTCACTGAAACACTCTGATATACCCCACACCCCTCACTGTAAACACTCTGATATACCCCAGACCCCTCACTGTAACACTCTGATATACCCCACACCCCTCACTGAAACACTCTGATATACCCCACACCCCTCACTGTAAACACTCTGATATACCCCACACTCCTCACTGTAACACTCTGATATACCCCACACCCCTCACTGTAACACTCTCTGATATACCCCACACCCCTCACAGTAACACTCTCTGATATACCCCACACTCCTCACTGTAACACTCTGATATACCCCACACCCATCACTGTAAACACTCTGATATACCCCACACTCCTCACTGTAACACTCTGATATACCCCACACCCCTCACTGAAACACTCTGATATACCCCACACCCCTCACTGTAAACACTCTGATATACCCCACATCCCTCACTGTAACACTCTGATATACCCCACACCCCTCACTGAAACACTCTGATATACCCCACACCCCTCACTGAAACACTCTGATATACCCCACACCCCTCACTGTAAACACTCTGATATACCCCACACCCCTCACTGTAAACACTCTGATATACCCCACACCCCTCACTGTAAACACTCTGATATACCCTACACCCCTCACTGTAACACTCTGATATACCCCACACCCCTCACTGTAACACTCTGATATACCCGACACCCCTCACTGTAAACACTCTGATATACCCTACACCCCTCACTGTAACACTCTGATATACCCCAAACCCCTCACTGTAACACTCTGATATACCCCACACCCCTCACTGAAACACTCTGATATACCCCACACCCCTCACTGAAACACTCTGATATACCCCACACCCATCACTGTAAACACTCTGATATACCCCACACCCCTCACTGTAACACTCTCTGATATACCCCACACCCCTCACTGTAAACACTCTGATATACATACCCCACACTCCTCACTGTAACACTCTGATATACCCCACACCCCTCACTGTAACACTCTCTGATATACCCCACACCCCTCACTGTAACACTCTCTGATATACCCCACACCCCTCACTGTAACACTCTGATATACCCCACACCCCTCACTGTAACACTCTGATATACCCCACACCCCTCACTGTAACACTCTCTGATATACCCCACACCCCTCACTGTAACACTCTCTGATATACCCCACACCCCTCACTGTAACACTCTGATATACCCCACACCCCTCACTGTAACACTCTGATATACCCCACACCCCTCACTGTAACACTCTCTGATATACCCCACACCCCTCACTGAAACACTCTGATATACCCCACACGCCTCACTGTAAACACTCTGATATACCCCACACCCCTCACTGTAAACACTCTGATATACCCCACACCCCTCACTGTAAACACTCTGATATACCCCACACCCCTCACTGTAACACACTGATATACCCCACACCCCTCACTGTAACACTCTCTGATATACCCCACACCCCTCACTGAAACACTCTGATATACCCCACACCACTCACTGTAAACACTCTGATATACCCCAGACCCCTCACTGTAACACTCTGATATACCCCACACCCCTCACTGAAACACTCTGATATACCCCACACCCCTCACTGTAAACACTCTGATATACCCCACACTCCTCACTGTAACACTCTGATATACCCCACACCCCTCACTGTAACACTCTCTGATATACCCCACACCCCTCACAGTAACACTCTCTGATATACCCCACACTCCTCACTGTAACACTCTGATATACCCCACACCCATCACTGTAAACACTCTGATATACCCCACACTCCTCACTGTAACACTCTGATATACCCCACACCCCTCACTGAAACACTCTGATATACCCCACACCCCTCACTGTAAACACTCTGATATACCCCACATCCCTCACTGTAACACTCTGATATACCCCACACCCCTCACTGAAACACTCTGATATACCCCACACCCCTCACTGAAACACTCTGATATACCCCACACCCCTCACTGTAAACACTCTGATATACCCCACACCCCTCACTGTAAACACTCTGATATACCCCACACCCCTCACTGTAAACACTCTGATATACCCCACACCCCTCACTGTAAACACTCTGATATACCCCACACCCCTCACTGTAAACACTCTGATATACCCTACACCCCTCACTGTAACACTCTGATATACCCCACACCCCTCACTGTAACACTCTGATATACCCTACACCCCTCACTGTAAACACTCTGATATACCCTACACCCCTCACTGTAACACTCTGATATACCCCACACCCCTCACTGTAACACTCTGATATACCCCACACCCCTCACTGAAACACTCTGATATACCCCACACCCCTCACTGAAACACTCTGATATACCCCACACCCATCACTGTAAACACTCTGATATACCCCACACCCCTCACTGTAACACTCTCTGATATACCCCACACCCCTCAATGTAACACTCTGATATACCCCACACCCCTCACTGTAACACTCTGATATACCCCACACCCCTCACTGTAAACACTCTGATATACCCCAGATCCCTCACTGTAACACTCTGATATACCCCACACCCCTCACTGTAACACTCTGATATACCCCACACCCCTCACTGTAAACACTCTGATATACCCCACATCCCTCACTGTAACACTCTGATATACCCCACATCCCTCACTGTAACACTCTGATATACCCCACACCCCTCACTGTAACACTCTGATATACCCCACACCCCTCACTGTAACACTCTGATATACCCCACACCCCTCACTGTAACACTCTGATATACCCCACACCCCTCACTGTAAACACTCTGATATACCCCACATCCCTCACTGGAACACTCTGATATACCCCACACCCGTCACTGTAAACACTCTGATATACCCCACACCCCTCACTGTAACACTCTCTGATATAACCCACACCCCTCACTGTAACACTCTCTGATATACCCCACACCCCTCACTGTAACACTCTGATATACCCCACACTCCTCACTGTAACACTCTGATATACCCCACACCCCTCACTGTAACACTCTGATATACCCCACACCCCTCACTGAAACACTCTGATATACCCCACACCCCTCACTGTAAACACTCTGATATACCCCACACCCCTCACTGTAACACTCTGATATACCCCACACCCCTCACTGTAAACACTCTGATATACCCCACACCCCTCACTGAAACACTCTGATATACCCCACACCCCTCACTGTAACACTCTGATATACCCCACACCCCTCACTGTAAACACTCTGATATACCCCACACCCCTCACTGTAAACACTCTGATATACCCCACATCCCTCACTGGAACACTCTGATATACCCCACACCCCTCACTGTAAACACTCTGATATACCCCACACCCCTCACTGTAACACTCTCTGATATAACCCACACCCCTCACTGTAACACTCTCTGATATACCCCACACCCCTCACTGTAACACTCTGATATACCCCACACTCCTCACTGTAACACTCTGATATACCCCACACCCCTCACTGTAACACTCTGATATACCCCACACCCCTCACTGAAACACTCTGATATACCCCACACCCCTCACTGTAAACACTCTGATATACCCCACACCCCTCACTGTAACACTCTGATATACCCCACACCCCTCACTGTAAACACTCTGATATACCCCACACCCCTCACTGAAACACTCTGATATACCCCACACCCCTCACTGTAACACTCTGATATACCCCACACCCCTCACTGTAAACACTCTGATATACCCCACACCCCTCACTGAAACACTCTGATATACCCCACACCCCTCACTGTAACACTCTGATATAACCCACACCCCTCACTGTAACACTCTGATATACCCCACACCCCTCACTGTAACACTCTGATATACCCCACACTCCTCACTGTAACACTCTGATATACCCCACACCCCTCACTGTAACACTCTGATATACCCCACACCCCTCACTGAAACACTCTGATATACCCCACACCCCTCACTGTAAACACTCTGATATACCCCACACCCCTCACTGTAAACACTCTGATATACCCCACACCCCTCACTGAAACACTCTGATATACCCCACACCCCTCACTGTAACACTCTGATATACCCCACACCCCTCACTGAAACACTCTGATATACCCCACACTCCTCACTGTAACACTCTGATATACCCCACACCCCTCACTGTAACACTCTGATATACCCCACACCCCTCACTGTAACACTCTGATATACCCCACACCCCTCACTGTAAACACTCTGATATACCCCACATCCCTCACTGGAACACTCTGATATACCCCACACCCGTCACTGTAAACACTCTGATATACCCCACACCCCTCACTGTAACACTCTCTGATATAACCCACACCCCTCACTGTAACACTCTCTGATATACCCCACACCCCTCACTGTAACACTCTGATATACCCCACACTCCTCACTGTAACACTCTGATATACCCCACACCCCTCACTGTAACACTCTGATATACCCCACACCCCTCACTGAAACACTCTGATATACCCCACACCCCTCACTGTAAACACTCTGATATACCCCACACCCCTCACTGTAACACTCTGATATACCCCACACCCCTCACTGTAAACACTCTGATATACCCCACACCCCTCACTGAAACACTCTGATATACCCCACACCCCTCACTGTAACACTCTGATATACCCCACACCCCTCACTGTAAACACTCTGATATACCCCACACCCCTCACTGTAAACACTCTGATATACCCCACATCCCTCACTGGAAAACTCTGATATACCCCACACCCCTCACTGTAAACACTCTGATATACCCCACACCCCTCACTGTAACACTCTCTGATATAACCCACACCCCTCACTGTAACACTCTCTGATATACCCCACACCCCTCACTGTAACACTCTGATATACCCCACACTCCTCACTGTAACACTCTGATATACCCCACACCCCTCACTGTAACACTCTGATATACCCCACACCCCTCACTGAAACACTCTGATATACCCCACACCCCTCACTGTAAACACTCTGATATACCCCACACCCCTCACTGTAACACTCTGATATACCCCACACCCCTCACTGTAAACACTCTGATATACCCCACACCCCTCACTGAAACACTCTGATATACCCCACACCCCTCACTGTAACACTCTGATATACCCCACACCCCTCACTGTAAACACTCTGATATACCCCACACCCCTCACTGAAACACTCTGATATACCCCACACCCCTCACTGTAACACTCTGATATAACCCACACCCCTCACTGTAACACTCTGATATACCCCACACCCCTCACTGTAACACTCTGATATACCCCACACCTCCTCACTGTAACACTCTGATATACCCCACACCCCTCACTGTAACACTCTGATATACCCCACACCCCTCACTGAAACACTCTGATATACCCCACACCCCTCACTGTAAACACTCTGATATACCCCACACCCCTCACTGTAAACACTCTGATATACCCCACACCCCTCACTGAAACACTCTGATATACCCCACACCCCTCACTGTAACACTCTGATATACCCCACACCCCTCACTGAAACACTCTGATATACCCCACACTCCTCACTGTAACACTCTGATATACCCCACACCCCTCACTGAAACACTCTGATATACCCCACACCCCTCACTGAAACACTCTGATATACCCCACACCCCTCACTGTAACACTCTGATATACCCCACACCCCTCACTGTAAACACTCTGATATACCCCACACCCCTCACTGTAACACTCTGATATACCCCACACCCCTCACTGTAAACACTCTGATATACCCCACACCCCTCACTGAAACACTCTGATATACCCCACACCCCTCACTGTAACACTCTGATATACCCCACACCCCTCACTGTAACACTCTGATATACCCCACACCCCTCACTGTAACACTCTGATATACCCCACACTCCTCACTGTAACACTCTGATATACCCCACACTCCTCACTGTAACACTCTGATATACCCCACACCCCTCACTGAAACACTCTGATATACCCCACACCCCTCACTGTAAACACTCTGATATACCCCACACCCCTCACTGTAAACACTCTGATATACCCCACACCCCTCACTGAAACACTCTGATATACCCCACACCCCTCACTGTAACACTCTGATATACCCCACACCCCTCACTGAAACACTCTGATATACCCCACACTCCTCACTGTAACACTCTGATATACCCCACACCCCTCACTGAAACACTCTGATATACCCCACACCCCTCACTGTAAACACTCTGATATACCCCACACCCCTCACTGAAACACTCTGATATACCCCACACCCCTCACTGTAAACATTCTGATATACCCCACACCCCTCACTGAAACACTCTGATATACCCCACACCCCTCACTGAAACACTCTGATATACCCCACACCCCTCACTGTAAACACTCTGATATACCCCACACCCCTCACTGAAACACTCTGATATACCCCACACCCCTCACTGTAAACACTCTGATATACCCCACACCCCTCACTGTAAACACTCTGATATACCCCACACCCCTCACTGAAACACTCTGATATACCCCACACCCCTCACTGTAAACACTCTGATATACCCCACACCCCTCACTGTAAACACTCTGATATACCCCACACCCCTCACTGAAACACTCTGATATACCCCACACCCCTCACTGAAACACTCTGATATACCCCACACCCCTCAATGTAAACACTCTGATATACCCCACACCCCTCACTGAAACACTCTGATATACCCCACACCCCTCACTGAAACACTCTGATATACCCCACACCCCTCACTGTAACACTCTCTGATATACCCCACACCCCTCACTGTAACACTCTGATATACCCCACACCCCTCACTGTAACACTCTCTGATATAACCCACACCCCTCACTGAAACACTCTGATATACCCCACACCCCTCACTGTAAACACTCTGATATACCCCACACCCCTCACTGAAACACTCTGATATACCCCACACCCCTCACTGTAAACACTCTGATATACCCCACACCCCTCACTGTAAACACTCTGATATACCCCACACCCCTCACTGTAACACTCTGATATACCCCACACCCCTCACTGTAAACACTCTGATATACCCCACACTCCTCACTGTAACACTCTGATATACCACACACCCCTCACTGTAAACACTCTGATATACCCCACACCCCTCACTGTAACACTCTGATATACCCCACACCCCTCACTGTAAACACTCTGATATACCCCACACCCCTCACTGTAACACTCTGATATACCCCACACCCCTCACTGTAACACTCTGATATACCCCACACCCCTCACTGTAACACTCTGATATACCCCACACCCCTCACTGTAACACTCTCTGATATACCCCACACCCCTCACTGTAACACTCTGATATACCCCACACCCCTCACTGTAACACTCTCTGATATACCCCACACCCCTCACTGTAACACTCTCTGATATACCCCACACCCCTCACTGTAACACTCTCTGATATACCCCACTCCCCTCACTGTAACACTCTCTGATATACCCCACACCCCTCACTGTAACACTCTGATATACCCCACACCCCTCACTGTAACACTCTCTGATATACCCCACACCCCTCACTGTAACACTCTCTGATATACCCCACACCCATCACTGTAAACACTCTGATATACCCCACACCCCTCACTGTAACACTCTCTGATATACCCCACACCCCTCACTGTAACACTCTCTGATATACCCCACTCCCCTCACTGTAACACTCTCTGATATACCCCACACCCCTCACTGTCACACTCTGATATACCCCACACCCCTCACTGTAACACTCTCTGATATACCCCACACCCCTCACTGTAACACTCTCTGATATACCCCACACCCCTCACTGTAACACTCTCTGATATACCCCACACCCCTCACTGTAACACTCTCTGATATATCCCACACTCCTCACTGTAACACTCTCTGATATACCCCACACCCCTCACTGTAACACTCTCTGATATATCCCACACTCCTCACTGTAACACTCTCTGATATACCCCACACCCCTCACTGTAACACTCTCTGATATACCCCACACTCCTCACTGTAACACTCTGATATACCCCACACCCCTCACTGTAACACTCTCTGATATACCCCACACCCCTCACTGTAACACTCTCTGATATACCCCACTCCCCTCACTGTAACACTCTCTGATATACCCCACACCCCTCACTGTCACACTCTGATATACCCCACACCCCTCACTGTAACACTCTCTGATATACCCCACACCCCTCACTGTAACACTCTCTGATATACCCCACACCCCTCACTGTAACACTCTCTGATATATCCCACACTCCTCACTGTAACACTCTCTGATATACCCCACACCCCTCACTGTAACACTCTCTGATATACCCCACACCCCTCACTGTAACACTCTCTGATATATCCCACACCCCTCACTGTCACACTCTCTGATATATCCCACACTCCTCACTGTAACACTCTCTGATATACCCCACACCCCTCACTGTAACACTCTCTGATATATCCCACACCCCTCACTGTCACACTCTCTGATATATCCCACACCCCTCACTGTCACACTCTCTGATATATCCCACACCCCTCACTGTAACACTCTCTGATATATCCCACACCCCTCACTGTAACACTCTCTGATATATCCCACACCCCTCACTGTCACACTCTCTGATATATCCCACACCCCTCACTGTCACACTCTCTGATATATCCCACACTCCTCACTGTAACACTCTCTGATATACCCCACACCCCTCACTGTAACACTCTCTGATATATCCCACACCCCTCACTGTAACACTCTCTGATATACCCCACACCCCTCACTGTAACACTCTGATATACCCCACACCCCTCACTGTAACACTCTGATATACCCCACTCCACTCACTGTAACTCTCAGATATACCCCACACCCCTCACTGTAACACTCTCTGATATACCCCACTCCACTCACTGTAACTCTCAGATATACCCCACACCCCTCACTGTAACACTCTGATATACCCCACTCCACTCACTGTAACTCTCAGATATACCCCACACCCCTCACTGTAACTCTCAGATATACCCCACACCCCTCACTCTAACACTCTCTGATATACCCCACACCCCTCACTGCAACACTCTCTGATATACCCCACACCCCTCACTGTAACACTCTGATATACCCCACACCCCTCACTGTAACACTCTGATATACCCCACACCCCTCACTGTAACACTCTGATATACCCCACTCCACTCACTGAAACTCTCAGATATACCCCACACCCCTCACTGTAACACTCTCTGATATACCCCACTTCACTCACTGTAACTCTCAGATATACCCCACACCCCTCACTGTAACACTCTCTGATATGTCCCACACCCCTCACTGTAACACTCTCTGCTATACCCCACACCCCTCACTGTAACACTCTGATATATCCCACACCCCTCACTGTAACAGTCTCTGATATACCCCACACCCCTCACTGTAACACTCTCTGATATATCCCACACCCCTCACTGTAACACTCTCTGATATACCCCACATCCCTCACTGTAACACTCTCTGATATACCCCACTCCACTCACTGTAACTCTCAGATAGACCCCACACCCCTCACTGTAACACTCTCTGATATACCCCACACACCTCACTGTAACACTCTCTGATATACCCCACACCCCTCACTGTAACACTCTGATATACCCCACACCCCTCATTGTAACACTCTCTGATATACCCCACACCCCTCATTGTAACACTCTCTGATATATCCCACACCCCTCACTGTAACACTCTCTGATATACCCCACTCCACTCACTGTAACTCTCAGATATACCCCACACCCCTCACTGTAACACTCTCTGATATACCCCACATCCCTCACTGTAACACTCTCTGATATACCCCACTCCACTCACTGTAACTCTCAGATATACCCCACACCCCTCACTGTAACACTCTCTGATATACCCCACTCCACTCACTGTAACACTCTCTGATATACCCCACACCCCTCACTGTAACACTCTGATATACCCCACACCCCTCACTGTAACACACTGATATACCCCACACCCCTCACTGTAACACTCTCTGATATACCCCACACCCCTCACTGTAAACACTCTGATATACCCCACACCCCTCACTGTAACACTCTCTGATATACCCCACACCCCTCACTGTAACACTCTGATATACCCCACACCCCTCACTGTAACACTCTGATATACCCCACATCCCTCACTGTAACACTCTCTGATATACCCCACTCCACTCACTGTAACTCTCAGATATACCCCACACCCCTCACTGTAACACTCTCTGATATACCCCATTCCACTCACTGTAACACTCTCTGATATACCCCACTCCACTCACTGTACCTCTCTGATATACCCCACTCCACTCACTGTAACTCTCAGATATACCCCACACCCCTCACTGTAACACTCTCTGATATACCCCACACCCCTCACTGTAACACTCTGATATACCCCACACCCCTCACTGTAACACTCTGATATACCCCACTCCACTCACTGTAACACTCTGATATATCCCACACCCCTCACTGTAACACTCTCTGATATACCCCACTCCACTCACTGTACCTCTCTGATATACCCCACTCCACTCACTGTAACTCTCTGATATATCCCACACCCCTCACTGTAACACTCTCTGATATACCCCACTCCACTCACTGTACCTCTCTGATATACCCCACACCACTCACTGTACCTCTCTGATATACCCCACACTGCTCACTGTAACACTCTCTGATATACCCCACTCCACTCACTGTAACTCTCAGATATACCCCACACCCCTCACTGTAACACTCTGATATACCCCACTCCACTCACTGTAACTCTCAGATATACCCCACACCCCTCACTGTAACTCTCAGATATACCCCACACCCCTCACTCTAACACTCTCTGATATACCCCACACCCCTCACTGCAACACTCTCTGCTATACCCCACACCCCTCACTGTAACACTCTGATATACCCCACACCCCTCACTGTAACACTCTGATATACCCCACACCCCTCACTGTAACACTCTGATATACCCCACTCCACTCACTGTAACTCTCAGATATACCCCACACCCCTCACTGTAACACTCTCTGATATACCCCACTTCACTCACTGTAACACTCTCTGATATACCCCACACCCCTCATTGTAACACTCTCTGATATATCCCACACCCCTCACTGTAACACTCTCTGATATACCCCACTCCACTCACTGTAACTCTCAGATAGACCCCACACCCCTCACTGTAACACTCTCTGATATACCCCACACACCTCACTGTAACACTCTCTGATATACCCCACACCCCTCACTGTAACACTCTGATATACCCCACACCCCTCATTGTAACACTCTCTGATATACCCCACACCCCTCATTGTAACACTCTCTGATATATCCCACACCCCTCACTGTAACACTCTCTGATATACCCCACATCCCTCACTGTAACACTCTCTGATATACCCCACTCCACTCACTGTAACTCTCAGATATACCCCACACCCCTCACTGTAACACTCTCTGATATACCACATTCCACTCACTGTAACACTCTCTGATATACCCCACTCCACTCACTGTACCTCTCTGATATACCCCACTCCACTCACTGTAACTCTCAGATATACCCCACACCCCTCACTGTAACACTCTCTGATATACCCCACACCCCTCACTGTAACACTCTGATATACCCCACACCCCTCACTGTAACACTCTGATATACCCCACTCCACTCACTGTAACACTCTGATATATCCCACACCCCTCACTGTAACACTCTCTGATATACCCCACTCCACTCACTGTACCTCTCTGATATACCCCACTCCACTTACTGTAACTCTCTGATATATCCCACACCCCTCACTGTAACACTCTCTGATATACCCCACTCCACTCACTGTACCTCTCTGATATACCCCACACCACTCACTGTACCTCTCTGATATACCCCACACTCCTCACTGTACCTCTCTGATATACCCCACACCCCTCACTGTAACACTTTCTGATATACCCCACACTCCTCACTGTACCTCTCTGATATACCCCACACCCCTCACTGTAACACTCTCTGATATACCCCACACCCCTCACTGTAACACTCTGATATACCCCACACCCCTCACTGTAACACTTTCTGATATACCCCACACCCCTCACTGTAACACTCTGATATACCCCACACCCCTCACTGTAACACTCTGATATACCCCACACCCCTCACTGTAACACTCTCTGATATACCCCACACCCCTCACTGTAACACTCTCTGATATACCCCACACCCCTCACTGTAACACTTTCTGATATACCCCACACCCCTCACTGTAACACTCTCTGATATACCCCACACCCCTCACTGTAACACTCTGATATACCCCACACCCCTCACTGTAACACTCTCTGATATACCCCACACCCCTCACTGTAACACTCTGATATACCCCACACCCCTCACTGTAACACTCTCTGATATACCCCACACCCCTCACTGTAACACTCTGATATACCCCACACCCCTCACTGTAACACTCTCTGATATACACCACACCCCTCACTGTAACACTCTGATATACCCCACACCCCTCACTGTAACACTCTGATATACCCCACACCCCTCACTGTAACACTTTCTGATATACCCCACACCCCTCACTGTAACACTCTCTGATATACCCCACACCCCTCACTGTAACACTCTCTGATATATCCCACACCCCTCACTGTAACACTCTGATATACCCCACACCCCTCACTGTAACACTCTGTTATACCCCACACCCCTCACTGTAACACTCTCTGATATACCCCACACCCCTCACTGTAACACTCTGATATACCCCACACCACTCACTGTAACACTTTCTGATATACCCCACACCCCTCACTGTAACAGTCTGTTATACCCCACACCCCTCACTGTAACACTCTCTGATATACCCCACACCCCTCACTGTAACACTCTCTGATATACCCCACACCCCTCACTGTAACACTTTCTGATATACCCCACACCCCTCACTGTAACACTCTGTTATACCCCACACCCCTCACTGTAACACTCTCTGATATACCCCACACCCCTCACTGTAACACTCTCTGATATACCCCACACCCCTCACTGTAACACTTTCTGATATAACCCACACCCCTCACTGTAACACTCTGATATACCCCACACCCCTCACTGTAACACTCTCTGATATATCCCACACCCCTCACTGTAACACTCTGATATACCCCACACCCCTCACTGTAACACTCTGTTATACCCCACACCCCTCACTGTAACACTCTCTGATATACCCCACACCCCTCACTGTAACACTTTCTGATATACCCCACACCCCTCACTGTAACACTCTGTTATACCCCACACCCCTCACTGTAACACTCTCTGATATACCCCACACCCCTCACTGTAACACTTTCTGATATACCCCACACCCCTCACTGTAACACTCTCTGATATACCCCACACCCCTCACTGTAACACTCTCTGATATACCCGACACCCCTCACTGTAACACTCTGATATACCCCACACCCCTCACTGTAACACTCTCTGATATACCCCACACCCCTCACTGTAACACTCTGATATACCCCACACCCCTCACTGTAACACTCTGATATACCCCACACCCCTCACTGTAACACTCTCTGATATACCCCACACCCCTCACTGTAACACTCTGATATACCCCACACCCCTCACTGTAACACTCTCTGATATACCCCACACTCCTCACTGTAACACTCTCTGATATACCCCACTCCACTCACTGTAACACTCTCTGATATACCCCACACCCCTCACTGTAACACTCTCTGATATACCCCACACCCCTCACTGTAACACTCTGATATACCCCACACCCCTCACTGTAACACTCTCTGATATACCCCACACCCCTCACTGTAACACTCTCTGATATACCCCACACCCCTCACTGTAACACTCTGATATACCCCACACCCCTCACTGTAACACTCTCTGATATACCCCACACCCCTCACTGTAACACTCTGATATACCCCACACCCCTCACTGTAACACTCTCTGATATACCCCACACTCCTCACTGTAACTCTCTCTGATATACCCCACTCCACTCACTGTAACACTCTCTGATATACCCCACACCCCTCACTGTAACACTCTCTGATATACCCCACACCCCTCACTGTAATTCTCTGATATACCCCACACCCTCACTGTAACTCTCTCTGATATACCCCACACCCCTCACTGTAATTCTCTGATATACCCCACTCCACTCACTGTAACACTCTCTGATATACCCCACACCCCTCACTGTAGCACTCTCTGATATACCCCACACCCCTCACTGTAATTCTCTGATATACCCCACACCCCTCACTGTAACACTCTCTGATATACCCCACTCCACTCACTGTAACACTCTCTGATATACCCCACACCCCTCACTGTAACACTCTCTGATATACCCCACTCCACTCACTGTAACACTCTCTGATATACCCCACACCCCTCACTGTAACACTCTGATATACCCCACACCCCTCACTGTAACACTCTCTGATATACCCCACTCCACTCACTGTAACACTCTCGGATATACCCCACACCCCTCACTGTAACACTCTCTGATATACCCCACACCCCTCACTGTAACACTCTCTGATATACCCCACACCCCTCACTGTAATTCTCTGATATACCCCACACCCCTCACTGTAACACTCTCTGATATACCCCACTCCACTCACTGTATCACTCTCTGATATACCCCACACCCCTCACTGTAACACTCTGATATACCCCACACCCCTCACTGTAACACTCTCTGATATACCCCACACTCCTCACTGTAACACTCTCTGATATACCCCACTCCACTCACTGTAACACTCTCTGATATACCCCACTCCACTCACTGTAACACTCTCTGATATACCCCACACCCCTCACTGTAACACTCTCTGATATACCCCACAGCCCTCACTGTAACACTCTCTGATATACCCCACTCCACTCACTGTAACACTCTCTGATATACCCCACTCCACTCACTGTAACACTCTCTGATATACCCCACTCCACTCACTGTAACTCTCAGATATACCCCACACCCCTCACTGTAACACTCTCTGATATACCCCACACCCCTCACTGTAACACTCTCTGATATACCCCACACCCCTCACTGTAACACTCTGATATACCCCACTCCACTCACTGTAACTCTCAGATATACCCCACACCCCTCACTGTAACACTCTCTGATATACCCCACACCCCTCACTGTAACACTCTCTGATATACCCCACACCCCTCACTGTAACACTCTCTGATATACCCCACACCCCTCACTGTAACACTCTCTGATATACCCCACACCCCTCACTGTAACACTCTCTGATATACCCCACACCCCTCACTGTAACACTCTCTGATATACCCCACCCCCCTCACTGTAACACTCTCTGATATACCCCACATTCCTCACTGTAACTCTCAGATATACCCCACACCCCTCACTGTAACACTCTCTGATATACCCCACACCCCTCACTGTAACACTCTCTGATATACCCCACTCCACTCACTGTAACACTCTGATATACCCCACACCCCTCACTGTAACACACTGATATACCCCACATCCCTCACTGTAACACACTGATATACCCCACACCCCTCACTGTAACACTCTCTGATATACCCCACACCCCTCACTGTAACACTCTCTGATATACCCCACTCCACTCACTGTAACACTCTGATATACCCCACACCCCTCACTGTAACACACTGATATACCCCACATCCCTCACTGTAACACACTGATATACCCCACACCCCTCACTGTAACACTCTCTGATATTCCCCACACCCCTCACTGTAACACTCTCTGATATACCCCACACCCCTCACTCTAACACTCTGATATACCCCACACCCCTCACTCTAACACTCTGATATACCCCACACCCCTCACTGTAACACACTGATATACCCCACACCCCTCACTGTAACACTCTGATATACCCCACACCCCTCACTGTAACACTCTGATATACCCCACACGCCTCACTGTAACACACTGATATACCCCACACCCCTCACTGTAACACTCTGATATACCCCACATCCCTCACTGTAACACACTGATATACCCCACACCCCTCACTGTAACACTCTCTGATATACCCCACTCCACTCACTGTAACTCTCAGATATACCCCACACCACTCACTGTAACACTCTCTGATATACCCCACTCCACTCACTGTAACTCTCAGATATACCCCACACCCCTCACTGTAACACTCTGATATACCCCACACCACTCACTGTAACACTCTCTGATATACCCCACTCCACTCACTGTAACTCTCAGATATACCCCACATCCCTCACTGTAACACACTGATATACCCCACACCCCTCACTGTAACACTCTCTGATATACCCCACACCCCTCACTGTAACACTCTCTGATATACCCCACACCCCTCACTCTAACACTCTGATATACCCCACACCCCTCACTCTAACACTCTGATATACCCCACACCCCTCACTGTAACACACTGATATACCCCACACCCCTCACTGTAACACTCTGATATACCCCACACCCCTCACTGTAACACTCTGATATACCCCACACGCCTCACTGTAACACACTGATATACCCCACACCCCTCACTGTAACACTCTGATATACCCCACATCCCTCACTGTAACACACTGATATACCCCACACCCCTCACTGTAACACTCTCTGATATACCCCACTCCACTCACTGTAACTCTCAGATATACCCCACACCACTCACTGTAACACTCTCTGATATACCCCACTCCACTCACTGTAACTCTCAGATATACCCCACACCCCTCACTGTAACACTCTCTGATATACCCCACTCCACTCACTGTAACTCTCAGATATACCCGCTCCCCCAGCATTGCTGCTCTGTTTAACCTGACAATTGCTGAGTTTGATTAATGACTGCTCTACAAATTGAGGAGGAACCGGCTGCTGGGATTCATCTACTGGAATCAATTCACCTCCTCGACGGGGATGACATGGGATGTTTTGGATGCCCGTCCAGAGCTGGCATAGGAGGAACCATTCCCGGAAGCCCTTATTGGTCTGGACTTGTCCAATCACTGTACGGTTCTTGGCACCAAGGAAGGAGTTACAGGACTGGATTATTTAAGGGTGGCACAAAACGAGTTAATGGTGAAGCCAGGCCCCTGTCTACCCTCTCAGGTAGACTTCGAGGATCCCACAGTGACTATTGGTAGATGAGCAAGAAAGTTCTTCTGGTGCCCTGGGTTTAACATTGATCGCTCAACGAAAAACTCCCACCACGGAATGGCTGGGGGATTATTTTGTTCTGTGTATGGGAGCCTGCACGTTCTGTCTCGCCCTCCCCATGCGCCGTTCAGCCCCCGCACTCCTCCGCACGCCGCCCCGTTCCCTCCTCCCCCAGTGCCCAGCCGGACTGACCTCGAAGGCGATGTCCCCGCAGCAGTTGCAGGTGAAGCAGGGCCCCACAATCCTCAGGACCGTCTCTCTCTCCACGTTCTGGACGGAGAACTTGGGCAGGAACGGATGCCAGGTCTGCTTCACGTATCCTATGGTGGTCCCGGGCGGTGACTGTACCTCCAGCTGCAGGAAAAGAAAGAGGCCAACGCGGGTTGTGGCTTCGCTTTAATCAGGCGCGGCACTGCCTCCCTAATGGGCCTCAGGAGGGGCGGGGGAGAAGGGGGTGCCGGGGTTGGGAGGAGGTGGTGAACAACCACTGGTGGTCGCCATCTATCCAACCCGTCTGGAAAGCGGGCACCCATGGGTCAACCTCTGTATCGATGCCCCACCCAGTTGAACAACCCCACTGACACCAGCGAGGATGACAACCGAAGATTGGCCGCCCTTCTTCGAAGAGTTCCCGTTGGCCACTTGAGCAGGCCCTTGACTCTACGCTGAACCTTTGGGGCATGCAAGATCCCGTGGGACTATTTCGATGAAGAGCTGCCGAGCTTTTGCCCGTTTGCCCTTCCCGATATTTATCCCGAATCAAAGTCATCCCAAAAACAGATTATCCGGTCGTTATCATAATTGCTCTTTGTGGGATCTTGCTGTGCATCAATTGGCGTTTCCTACATTACAACCATGACTACACTTTAAAAGTACTCGATTGGCTGGCTGTGAAGCACTTTGGAATATCCTGAGGTTGTGAAAAGCCCTATACAAATGCAAGTCTGTCGATTTCTTTATTCGGCTTTTTCCCCTTCAAATTTTTCCCCTTTAATTATTTCTCCAATTCCCCTTTTGAAATTTTCTATTGAATCTGCTTCCACCGCCCTTTCAGGCAGCGCGTTCCAGATCACAACAACTCGCTGCGTTAAAAAAATTCTCTCCCTGCACCCCCCCCTCCACCACAACCCCGTTTTTTTTTACCAATGATGTTAAATCTGTGCCCCTCTGCTTCTCGACCCGCCTGCCACTGGAAACGGTTTCTCCCTATTCCCTGCATTAAAACCCTTCGTAATTGTGAACACCTCTATTTAGTCTCCCCTTAACCTGCTCTGCTCTACAGGGAACACCCCAGTGACTGGGTCAACATTTCCCCCTCAAACAATGTCACCACAGCAGAATTCCAGGAGGGACGACTGCGGAACCGCGCCCCAGCGTGAGTCAGGACAGGACGGGATGTATTTTGTTTTTGTTCTAAGACGCCTGCTTAAGAGGTCTTTGCAGTTCCAAACCTGCATCTGCTGCACCTGGCCTGAGAGCCTCTGACAAAACTAGCAGTCCCTCAGGGAATTATCTCAGCTGTGAATTCACCCTTCACACCCAGTTTCAAGCCCGAGGGAGGAGCTGGATGCGTCAACCCTCTCGGCCTCACCTAGGAACCAGTCTCGCTCAGGAATGTGCCGCAGGGCTGTCTGCGTCTAATTTCAAGCCTGTTGGCTTGTGGCCATTCAGCGATCAAATCGCAGAGGGCAAAGTTAAACCGATGATGGAAGCTTTGTATGCCTGCATCAAAACTTCCTCCCCTTTGTATTCTTGTCTGCCAGATAGAAAGGGTAGCATTCTACCCGCCTTTCTGATCAGTCTTAAAGGAAGAGAGGGAGAGTCGTGGAGACTTAGGGAGAGAATTGCAGAGACGAGTGTCTACTCCCGTTCGCGTATCGCGAAGATCCTCTTTAAAACCTGCCTCTTTGACCGAGCCTTTGGTCACCTGTCCTAAAATCTCTTCCTGTGGCACGCTGTCAAATTTTATTGATCCTGTGAAAACGCCTTGGGACCTGCTTCTCACGTCAAAGACGCTATACAAATGCAGGTTTACTGTTGATGTGTGGAACCGCTCATGTAAACACGTCACGCTGCAATTTCACCCTCCCAGCAGTGGTGGCGCTGCAAGAGCTTGGGATCCCGGGCGAATGGGTGGACCCTCTCACGCGCCGCCACCGCAGTGCCCTATGCCAAGGCCAACTGCTCGCACCCACCTCCTGGAGGCAGCAGGGGAACCAGCAGCTGACACACCTGAACGGCCGCACCAGGTGGATGACCTCCCTGTCGGCGTTGTCCAGCAGCTTCATGTGGAAGTAGCGGAGGGAGCCGCAGCAGTTCCTGGTGCAGCAGTCACTCTTCTCCTTGGCGCTGTAGATCTTCTGGCCCATGCTGTTCTTGATCACGTACTTGTTCTTCGTCTCAAAGCGGAAGAGAGCTGAAAGCATGCAGGGCAGAACCATTAAAGGGGCACTGCTTCCCTCGCCTGAAGGGAACCTTGAGCCCGTAGGTGCCACTCCTTCATTAAAGGGGCCTGTCCCAAGGGAACCCATTTTGTCGTGAATGGGGAATCTATCCCCAGGTTCCCAGTCCTTCATTAAAGAGCCCTGCACACCAGAATCTGACGCCATTATTAAAGAGCCCTGCACCCCAGGGTCTCATGCCATTATTAAAGGGCCCTGCACCCCAGGGTCTCCTGCCATTATTAAAGGGCCCTGCACCCCAGAGTCTCATGCCATTATTAAAGAGCTCTGCACCCCAGGGTCTCATGCCTATTAAAAGGCCCTGCACCCCAGAGTCTCACGCCATTATTAAAGGGCCCTGCACTCCCAGAGTCTCATGCCATTATTAAAGAGCTCTGCAACCCAGGGTCTCATGTGTATTAAAGGGCCCTGCACCCCAGAATCTCACGCCATTATTAAAGGGCCCTGCACCCCAGGGTCTCACACCATTGTTAAAGGCCCCTGCACACCAGAGTCTCAGGCCATTATTAAAGGGCCCTGCACCCCAGAGTCTCATGCCATTATTAAAGGGCCCTGCACCCCAGGGTCTCATGCCATTATTAAAGGGCTCTGAACCCCAGGGTCTCCTGCCATTATTAAAGAGCCCTGCACCCCAGGGTCGCTCGCCATTATTAAAGGGCCCTGCACCCCAGGGTCCCTCGCCATTATTAAAGAGTCCTGCACCCCAGGGTCCCTCGCCATTATTAAAGGGCCGTGCACCCCAGGGTCTCCTGACATTATTAAAGAGCCCTGCACCCCAGAGTCTCATGACATTATTAAAGAGCCCTGCATCCCAGAGTCTCATGCCATTATTAAAGAGCCCTGCACCCCAGGGTCCCTCGCCATTATTAAAGGGCCGTGCACACCAGGGTCTCCTGACATTATTAAAGAGCCCTGCACCCCAGAGTTTCATGCCATTATTAAAGAGCCCTGCACCCCAGAGTCTCATGCCATTATTAAAGGGCCCTGCACCCCAGGGTCTTCTGCCATTATTAAAGGGCCCTGCACCCCACACTCACGCCATTGTTAAAGGGCCCTGCACCCCAGGGTCTCCTGCCATTATTAAAGGGTCCTGCACCACAGACTGACGCCATTATTAAAGAGCCCTGCACCCCAGGGTCTCATGCCATTATTGAAGGGCCCTGCACCCCAGGGTCTGATCCCATTATTAAAGGGCACTGCACCCCAGAGTCTCATGCCGTTATTAAAGGGCCCTGCACCCCAGAATCTCATGCCATTATTAAAGGGCCCTGCACCCCAGAGTCTCATGCCATTATTAAAGGACCCTGCACCCCAGGGTCTCATGCCATTATTAAAGAGCCCTGCACCACAGGGTCTCATGCCATTATTAAAGGGCCCTGCACCCCAGGGTTTCATGCCATTATTAAAGGGCCCTGCACCCCAGGGTCTCATTCCATTATTAAAGGGCCCTGCACCCCAGGGTCTCATGCCATTATTAAAGAGCCCTGCACCACAGGGTCTCATGCCATTATTAAAGGACCCTGCACCCCAGGGTCTCACGCCATTATTAAAGAGCCCTGCACCCCAGGGTCTCATGCCATTATTAAAGGGCCCTGCACCCCAGGGTCTCATGCCATTATTAAAGGGCCCTGCACCCCTGAGTCTCATGCCATTATGAAAGGGTCCTGAACCCCAGGGTCTGATCCCATTATTAAAGAGCCCTGCACCCCAGGGTCTCGTGCCATTATTAAAGGGCCCTGCACCCCAGGGTCTGATCCCATTATTAAAGGGCCCTGTACCCCAGAGACTCATGCCATTATTAAAGGGCCCTGCACCCCAGAGTCTCACGCCATTATTAAAGGGCCCTGCACCCCAGAGTCTCACGCCATTATTAAAGGGCCCTGCACCCCAGAGTCTCATGCCATTATTAAAGGGCCCTGCACCCCAGGGTCTATTCCCATTATTAAAGGGCCCTGCACCCCAGAGACTCATGCCATTATTAAAGGGCCCTGCACCCCAGAGTCTCACGCCATTATTAAAGGGCCCTGCACCCCAGGGTCTCACGCCATTATTAAAGGGCCCTGCACCCCAGGGTCTCACGCCATTATTAAAGGGCCCTGCACCCCAGGGTCTCATGCCATTATTAAAGGGCCCTGCACCTCAGGGTCTCATGCCATTATTAAAGGGCCATGCACCCCAGGGTCTCACGCCATTATTAAAGAGCCCTGCACCCCAGGGTCTCAAGCCAGTATTAAAGGGCCCTGCACCCCAGGGTCTCATGCCATTATTAAAGGGCCCTAAACCCCAGAATCTGATCCCATTATTAAAGGGCCCTGTACCCCTGGGACTCATGCCATTATTAAAGGGCCCTGCACCCCAGGGTCTGATCCCATTATTAAAGGGCCCTGCACCCCAGAGACTCATGCCATTATTAAAGGGCCCTGCACCCCAGAGTCTCACGCCATTTTTAAAGGGCCCTGCACCCCAGAGTCTCACGCCATTATTAAAGAGCCCTGCCCCCCCGGGTCTCATGCCATTATTAAAGGGCCCTGCATCCCAGGGTCTCACGCCATTATTAAAGGGCCCTGCACCCCAGGGTCTCATGCCATTATTAAAGAGCCCTGCACCCCAGAGTCTCACGCCATTATTAAAGGGCCGTGCACCCCAGGGTCTCATGCCTATTAAAGGGCCCTGCACCCCAGGGTCTGATCCCATTATTAAAGAGCCCTGCACCCCAGGGTCTCACGCCATTATTAAAGGGCCCTGCACCACAGAGCCTCATGCCATTATTAAAGGGCCCTGCATCCCAGAGTGTCACGCCATTATTAAAGGGTCTGCACCCCAGGGTCTCGTGCCATTATTAAAGGGCCCTACACCCCAGGGTCTGATCCCATTATTAAAGAGCCCTGCACCTCAGCGTCTCATGCCATTATTAAAGGGCGCTGCACCCCAGGGTAGAATGCCATTACTAAAGGGCCCTGCACCTCATGGTCTCGTGCCATTATTAAAGGGCCCTGCACCCCAGGGTCTCATGCCATTATTAAAGGGCCCTGCACCCCAGGGTCTGATCCCATTATTAAAGAGCCCTGCACCCCAGAATCTCACGCCATTATTAAAGGGCCCTGCACCCCAGGGTCTCATGCCATTACTAAAGGGCCCTGCACCCCAGGGTCTCATGCCATTATTAAAAAACCCTGCACGCCAGGGTCTCATGCCATTAGTAAAGGGCCCTGTACCCCAGGGTCCCACGCCATTATTAAAGGGCCCTGTACCCCAGGGTCCCACGCCATTATTAAAGGGCCCTGCACCCCAGGGTCTGATCCCATTATTAAAAGGCCCTGCACCACAGAGTCTCATGCCATTATTAAAGGGCCCTGCACCCCAGGGTCTGATCCCATTATTAAAGGGCCCTGCACCCCATGGTCTCATGCCATTATTAAAGGGCCCTGCACCCCAGAGTCTCACGCCATTATTAAAGGGCCCTGCACCCCAGAATCTCACGCCATTTTTAAAGGGCCCTGCACCCCTGGGTCTCATGCCATTATTAAAGAGCCCTGCACCCCAGACTCACGCCATTGTTAAAGGGCCCTGCACCCCAGGGTCTCATGCCATTATTAAAGGGCCCTGCACCCCAGAGTCTCATGCCATTATTAAAGGGCCCTGCACTCCAGGGTCTCATGCCATTATTAAAGGGCCCTGCACCCCAGAGTCCCTCGCCATTATTAAAGAGCCCTGCACCCCAGGGTCTCATGCCATTATTAAAGAGCCCTGCACCCCAGACTCACGCCATTGTTAAAGGGCCCTGCACCCCAGGGTCTCATGCCATTATTAAAGGGCCCTGCACCCCAGAGTCTCATGCCATTATTAAAGGACCCTGCACTCCAGGGTCTCATGCCATTATTAAAGGGCCCTGCACACCAGGGTCTCATGCCATTATTAAAGGGCCCTGCACCCCAGAGTCTCATGCCATTATTAAAGGGCCCTGCACCCCAGAGTCTCACGCCATTATTAAAGGGCCCTGCACCCCAGGGTCTGATCCCATTATTGAAGGGCCCTGCACCCCAGAGTCTCATGCCATTATTAAAGGGCCCTGCACACCAGAATCTCATGCCATTTTTAAAGGGCCCGGCACCCCAGGGTCTGATCCCATTATTAAAGAGCCCTGCACCCCAGGGTCTCACGCCATAATTAAAGGGCCGTGCACCCCAGAGTCTCACGCCATTATTAAAGAGCCCTGCACCCCAGGGTCTTGTGCCATTATTAAAGTGACCTGCACCCCAGGGTCTCATGCCATTATTAAAGAGCCCTGCCCCACAGGGTCTCATGCCATTATTAAAGGGCCCTGCCCCCCAGGGTCTGATCCCATTATTAAAAGGCCCTGCACCACAGAGTCTCATGCCATTATTAAAGGGCCCTGCACCCCAGGGTCTGATCCCATTATTAAAGGGCCCTGCACCCCATGGTCTCATGCCATTATTAAAGGGCCCTGCACCCCAGAGTCTCACGCCATTATTAAAGGGCCCTGCACCCCAGAATCTCACGCCATTTTTAAAGGGCCCTGCACCCCTGGGTCTCATGCCATTATTAAAGAGCCCTGCACCCCAGACTCACGCCATTGTTAAAGGGCCCTGCACCCCAGGGTCTCATGCCATTATTAAAGGGCCCTGCACCCCAGAGTCTCATGCCATTATTAAAGGGCCCTGCACTCCAGGGTCTCATGCCATTATTAAAGGGCCCTGCACCCCAGAGTCCCTCGCCATTATTAAAGAGCCCTGCACCCCAGGGTCTCATGCCATTATTAAAGAGCCCTGCACCCCAGACTCACGCCATTGTTAAAGGGCCCTGCACCCCAGGGTCTCATGCCATTATTAAAGGGCCCTGCACCCCAGAGTCTCATGCCATTATTAAAGGACCCTGCACTCCAGGGTCTCATGCCATTATTAAAGGGCCCTGCACACCAGGGTCTCATGCCATTATTAAAGGGCCCTGCACCCCAGAGTCTCATGCCATTATTAAAGGGCCCTGCACCCCAGAGTCTCACGCCATTATTAAAGGGCCCTGCACCCCAGGGTCTGATCCCATTATTGAAGGGCCCTGCACCCCAGAGTCTCATGCCATTATTAAAGGGCCCTGCACCCCAGAATCTCATGCCATTTTTAAAGGGCCCGGCACCCCAGGGTCTGATCCCATTATTAAAGAGCCCTGCACCCCAGGGTCTCACGCCATAATTAAAGGGCCGTGCTCCCCAGAGTCTCACGCCATTATTAAAGAGCCCTGCACCCCAGGGTCTTGTGCCATTATTAAAGTGACCTGCACCCCAGGGTCTCATGCCATTATTAAAGAGCCCTGCCCCACAGGGTCTCATGCCATTATTAAAGGGCCCTGCACCCCAGGGTCTCATGCCTTTATTAAAGAGCCCTGCACCCCAGAATCTCACGCCATTATTAAAGGGCCCTGCACCCCTGGGTCTCATGCCATTATTAAAGAGCCCTGCATCCCAGGGTCTCATGCCATTATTAATGGGCCCTGCGCCCCAGAGTCCCTCGCCATTATTAAAGAGCCCTGCACCCCAGGGTCTCATGCCATTATTAAAGAGCCCTGCACCCCAGACTCACGCCATTGTTAAAGGGCCCTGCACCCCAGGGTCTCATGCCCTTATTAAAGGGCCCTGCACTCCAGGGTCTCATGCCATTATTAAACGGCCCCGCGCACCAGGGGCTCATGCCATTATTAAAGGGCCCTGCACCCCAGGGTCTGATCCCATTATTAAAGGGCCCTGCACCCCAGAGTCTCACGCCATTATTAAAGGGCCCTGCACCCCAGGGTCTCACGCCATTATTAAAGGGCCCTGCACCCCAGAGTCTCACGCCATTATTAAAGGGCCCTGCACCCCAGGGTCTCATGCCATTATTAAAGGGCCCTGCACCCCAGGGTCTCATGCCATTACTAAAGGGCCCTGCACCCCAGGGTCTCATGCCATTATTAAAGGGCCCTGCACCACAGAGTCTCATGCCATTATTAAAGGGCCCTGCACCCCAGGGACTGATCCCATTATTAAAGGGCCCTGCACCCCATGGTCTCATGCCATTATTAAAGGGCCCTGCACCCCAGAGTCTCACGCCATTATTAAAGGGCCCTGCACCCCAGAGTCTCACGCCATTATTAAAGGGCCCTGCACCCCTGGGTCTCATTCCATTATTAAAGGGCCCTGCACCCCAGGGTCTCATGCCATTTTTAAAGGGCCCTGCACCCCAGGGTCTCGTGCCATTATTAAAGGGCCCTGCACCCCAGGGTCTCACGCCATTATTAAAGGGCCCTGCACCCCAGGGTCTTGTGCCATTATTAATGGGCCCTGCACCCCAGGGTCTGATCCCATTATTAAAGAGCCCTGCACCCCAGAATCTCACGCCATTACTAAAGGGCCCTGCACCGCAGGGTCTCATGCCATTACTAAAGGGCCCTGCACCCCAGGGTCTCATGCCATTATTAAAAGGCCCTGCACCCCAGGGTCTGATCCCATTATTAAAGGGCCCTGCACCACAGAGTCTCATGCCATGATTAAAGGGACCTGCACCCCAGGGTCTGATCCCATTATTAAAGGGCCCTGCACCCCATGGTCTCATGCCATTATTAAAGGGCCCTGCACCCCATAGTCTCACGCCATTATTAAAGGGCCCTGCACCCCAGGGTCTCACGCCATTATTAAAGGGCCCTGCACCCCAGAGTCTCACGCCATTATTAAAGGGCCCTGCACCCCAGGGTCTCATGCCATTATTAAAGGGCCCTGCACCCCAGGGTATGCCATTATTAAAGGGCCCTGCACCCCAGGGTCTCATGCCATTACTAAAGGGCCCTGCACCCCAGGGTCTCATGACATTATTAAAGGGCCCTGCACCACAGAGTCTCATGCCATTATTAAAGGGCCCTGCACCCCAGGGTCTGATCCCATTATTAAAGGGCCCTGCACCCCATGGTCTCATGCCATTATTAAAGGGCCCTGCACCCCAGAGTCTCACACCATTATTAAAGGGCCCTGCACCCCTGGGTCTCATTCCATTATTAAAGGGCCCTGCACCCCAGGGTCTCATGCCATTTTTAAAGGGCCCTGCACTCCAGGGTCTCTTGCCATTATTAAAGGGCCCTGCACCCCTGGGTCTCAGTCCATTATTAAAGGGCCCTGCACCCCAGGGTCTCATGCCATTATTAAAGGGCCCTGCCCCCCATGGTCTGATCCCATTATTAAAGGGCCCTGCACCCCATGGTCTCATGCCATTATTAAAGGGCCCTGCACCCCAGAGTCTCACGCCATTATTAAAGGGCCCTGCACCCCTGGGTCTCATTCCATTATTAAAGGGCCCTGCACCCCAGGGTCTCGTGCCATTGTTAAAGGGCCCTGCACCCCAGGGTCTCATGCCATTATTAAAGGGCCCTGCACCCCAGGGTCTCACGCCATTATTAAAGGGCCCTGCACCCCAGGGTCTCGTGCCATTATTAATGGGCCCTGCACCCCAGGGTCTGATCCCATTATTAAAGAGCCCTGCACCCCAGAATCTCACGCCATTATTAAAGGGCCCTGCACCGCAGGGTCTCATGCCATTACTAAAGTGCCCTGCACCCCAGGGTCTCATGCCATTATTAAAAGGCCCTGCACCCCAGGGTCTGATCCCATTATTAAAGGGCCCTACACCACAGAGTCTCATGCCATTATTAAAGGGACCTGCACCCCAGGGTCTGATCCCATTATTAAAGGGCCCTGCACCCCATGGTCTCATGCCATTATTAAAGGGCCCTGCACCCCAGAGTCTCACGCCATTATTAAAGGGCCCTGCACCCCAGGGTCTCACGCCATTATTAAAGGGCCCTGCACCCCAGAGTCTCACGCCATTATTAAACGGCCCTGCACCCCAGGGTCTCATGCCATTATTAAAGGGCCCTGCACCCCAGGGTCTCATGCCATTACTAAAGGGCCCTGCACCCCAGGGTCTCATGCCATTATTAAAGGGCCCTGCACCACAGAGTCTCATGCCATTATTAAAGGGCCCTGCACCCCAGGGACTGATCCCATTATTAAAGGGCCCTGCACCCCATGGTCTCATGCCATTATTAAAGGGCCCTGCACCCCAGAGTCTCACGCCATTATTAAAGGGCCCTGCACCCCTGGGTCTCATTCCATTATTAAAGGGCCCTGCACCCCAGGGTATGCCATTATTAAAGGGCCCTGCACCCCAGGGTCTCATGCCATTACTAAAGGGCCCTGCACCCCAGGGTCTCATGACATTATTAAAGGGCCCTGCACCACAGAGTCTCATGCCATTATTAAAGGGCCCTGCACCCCAGGGTCTGATCCCATTATTAAAGGGCCCTGCACCCCATGGTCTCATGCCATTATTAAAGGGCCCTGCACCCCAGAGTCTCACACCATTATTAAAGGGCCCTGCACCCCTGGGTCTCATTCCATTATTAAAGGGCCCTGCACCCCAGGGTCTCATGCCATTTTTAAAGGGCCCTGCACTCCAGGGTCTCTTGCCATTATTAAAGGGCCCTGCACCCCTGGGTCTCAGTCCATTATTAAAGGGCCCTGCACCCCAGGGTCTCATGCCATTATTAAAGGGCCCTGCCCCCCAGGGTCTGATCCCATTATTAAAGGGCCCTGCACCCCATGGTCTCATGCCATTATTAAAGGGCCCTGCACCCCAGAGTCTCACGCCATTATTAAAGGGCCCTGCACCCCTGGGTCTCATTCCATTATTAAAGGGCCCTGCACCCCAGGGTCTCGTGCCATTGTTAAAGGGCCCTGCACCCCAGGGTCTCATGCCATTATTAAAGGGCCCTGCACCCCAGGGTCTCACGCCATTATTAAAGGGCCCTGCACCCCAGGGTCTCGTGCCATTATTAATGGGCCCTGCACCCCAGGGTCTGATCCCATTATTAAAGAGCCCTGCACCCCAGAATCTCACGCCATTATTAAAGGGCCCTGCACCGCAGGGTCTCATGCCATTACTAAAGTGCCCTGCACCCCAGGGTCTCATGCCATTATTAAAAGGCCCTGCACCCCAGGGTCTGATCCCATTATTAAAGGGCCCTACACCACAGAGTCTCATGCCATTATTAAAGGGACCTGCACCCCAGGGTCTGATCCCATTATTAAAGGGCCCTGCACCCCATGGTCTCATGCCATTATTAAAGGGCCCTGCACCCCAGAGTCTCACGCCATTATTAAAGGGCCCTGCACCCCAGGGTCTCACGCCATTATTAAAGGGCCCTGCACCCCAGAGTCTCACGCCATTATTAAACGGCCCTGCACCCCAGGGTCTCATGCCATTATTAAAGGGCCCTGCACCCCAGGGTCTCATGCCATTACTAAAGGGCCCTGCACCCCAGGGTCTCATGCCATTATTAAAGGGCCCTGCACCACAGAGTCTCATGCCATTATTAAAGGGCCCTGCACCCCAGGGACTGATCCCATTATTAAAGGGCCCTGCACCCCATGGTCTCATGCCATTATTAAAGGGCCCTGCACCCCAGAGTCTCACGCCATTATTAAAGGGCCCTGCACCCCTGGGTCTCATTCCATTATTAAAGGGCCCTGCACCCCAGGGTCTCATGCCATTTTTAAAGGGCCCTGCACTCCAGGGTCTCTTGCCATTATTAAAGGGCCCTGCACCCCTGGGTCTCAGTCCATTATTAAAGGGCCCTGCACCCCAGGGTCTCATGCCATTATTAAAGGGCCCTGCACCCCAGGGTCTGATCCCATTATTAAAGGGCCCTGCACCCCATGGTCTCATGCCATTATTAAAGGGCCCTGCACCCCAGAGTCTCACGCCATTATTAAAGGGCCCTGCACCCCTGGGTCTCATTCCATTATTAAAGGGCCCTGCACCCCAGGGTCTCATGCCATTTTTAAAGGGCCCTGCACCCCTGGGTCTCAGTCCATTATTAAAGGGCCCTGCACCCCAGGGTCTCATGCCATTATTAAAAGGCCCTGCACCCCAGGGTCTCATTCCATTATTGAAGGGCCCTGCACCCCAGGGTCTCATGCCATTATTAAAGAGTCCAGCACCCCAGGGTCTCATGCCATTATTAAAGGGCCCTGCACCCCATGGTCTCATGCCATTATTAATGGGCCCGGGACTCCAGAGTCCCATGCCATTATTAAAGGGCCTTGCACCCCAGGGTCTGATCCCATTATTAAAGGGCCCTGCACTCCTGAGTCCCATGCCATTATTAAAGGGCCCTGCACACCACGGTCCCATGCCATTATTAAAGGGCCCTGCACTCCAGAGGCTCATGCCATTATTAAAGGGCCCTGCACCCCAGGGTCTTATGCCATTATTAAAGGGCCCTGCACCCCAGGGTCTCATGCCATTATTAACGAGCCCTGCACCCCAGGTTCTCATGCCTATTAAAGAGCCCTGCACCCCAGGGTCTCATGCCTATTAAAGGGCCCTGCACCCTCGGGTCTCATGCCTATTAAAGGGCCCTGCACCCCAGGGTCTCATGCCTGTTAAAGAGCCCTGCACCCCAAGGTCTCATGCCTATTAAAGGGCCCTGCACCCCAGGGTCTCACGCCATTATTAAAGGGCCCTGCACCCCAGGGTCTCATTCCATTATTAAAGGGCCCTGCACCCCAGGGTCTCACGCCATTATTAAAGGGTCCAGCACCCCAGGGTCTCATGCCATTAGTAAAGGGCCCTGCACCCCAGGGTCTGATCCCATTATTAAAGGGCCCTGCACCCCATGGTCTCATGCCATTATTAAAGGGCCCTGCACCCCAGAGTCTCACGCCATTATTAAAGGGCCCTGCACCCCAGGGTCTCACGCCATTATTAAAGGGCCCTGCACCCCATGGTCTCATGCCATTATTAAAGGGCCCTGCACCCCAGAGTCTCACGCCATTATTAAAGGGCCCTGCACCCCTGGGTCTCATTCCATTATTAAAGGGCCCTGCACCCCAGGGTCTCATGCCATTTTTAAAGGGCCCTGCACTCCAGGGTCTCTTGCCATTATTAAAGGGCCCTGCACCCCTGGGTCTCAGTCCATTATTAAAGGGCCCTGCACCCCAGGGTCTCATGCCATTATTAAAGGGCCCTGCACCCCAGGGTCTGATCCCATTATTAAAGGGCCCTGCACCCCATGGTCTCATGCCATTATTAAAGGGCCCTGCACCCCAGAGTCTCACGCCATTATTAAAGGGCCCTGCACCCCTGGGTCTCATTCCATTATTAAAGGGCCCTGCACCCCAGGGTCTCGTGCCATTGTTAAAGGGCCCTGCACCCCAGGGTCTAATGCCATTATTAAAGGGCCCTGCACCCCAGGGTCTCATGCCATTATTAAAGGGCCCTGCACCCCAGGGTCTCGTGCCATTATCAATGGGCCCTGCACCCCAGGGTCTGATCCCATTATTAAAGAGCCCTGCTCCCCAGAATCTCACGCCATTATTAAAGGGACCTGCACCCCAGGGTCTGATCCCATTATTAAAGGGCCCTGCACCCCATGGTCTCATGCCATTATTAAAGGGCCCTGCACCCCAGAGTCTCACGCCATTATTAAAGGGCCCTGCACCCCAGGGTCTCACGCCATTATTAAAGGGCCCTGCACCCCAGAGTCTCACGCCATTATTAAAGGGCCCTGCACCCCAGGGTCTCATGCCATTATTAAAGGGCCCTGCACCCCAGGGTATGCCATTATTAAAGGGCCCTGCACCCCAGGGTCTCATGCCATTACTAAAGGGCCCTGCACCCCAGGGTCTCATGCCATTATTAAAGGGCCCTGCACCACAGAGTCTCATGCCATTATTAAAGGGCCCTGCACCCCAGGGACTGATCCCATTATTAAAGGGCCCTGCACCCCATGGTCTCATGCCATTATTAAAGGGCCCTGCACCCCAGGGTCTCGTGCCATTATGAATGGGCCCTGCACCCCAGTGTCTGATCCCATTATTAAAGAGCCCTGCACCCCAGAATCTCACGCCATTATTAAAGGGCCCTGCACCGCAGGGTCTCATGCCATTATTAAAGGGCCCTGCACCCCAGAGTCTCATGCCATTATTAAAAGGCCCTGCACCCCAGGGTCTGATCCCATTATTAAAGGGCCCTGCACCACAGAGTCTCATGCCATTATTAAAGGGACCTGCACCCCAGGGTCTGATCCCATTATTAAAGGGCCCTGCACCCCATGGTCTCATGCCATTATTAAAGGGCCCTGCACCCCAGAGTCTCACGCCATTATTAAAGGGCCCTGCACCCCAGGGTCTCACGCCATTATTAAAGGGCCCTGCACCCCAGAGTCTCACGCCATTATTAAAGGGCCCTGCACCCCAGGGTCTCATGCCATTATTAAAGGGCCCTGCACCCCAGGGTATGCCATTATTAAAGGGCCCTGCACCCCAGGGTCTCATGCCATTACTAAAGGGCCCTGCACCCCAGGGTCTCATGCCATTATTAAAGGGCCCTGCACCCCAGGGACTGATCCCATTATTAAAGGGCCCTGCACCCCATGGTCTCATGCCATTATTAAAGGGCCCTGCACCCCAGAGTCTCACGCCATTATTAAAGGGCCCTGCACCCCTGGGTCTCATTCCATTATTAAAGGGCCCTGCACCCCAGGGTCTCATGCCATTTTTAAAGGGCCCTGCACTCCAGGGTCTCTTGCCATTATTAAAGGGCCCTGCACCCCTGGGTCTCAGTCCATTATTAAAGGGCCCTGCACCCCATGGTCTCATGCCATTATTAAAGGGCCCTGCACCCCAGGGTCTGATCCCATTATTAAAGGGCCCTGCACCCCATGGTCTCATGCCATTATTAAAGGGCCCTGCACCCCAGAGTCTCACGCCATTATTAAAGGGCCCTGCACCCCTGGGTCTCATTCCATTATTAAAGGGCCCTGCACCCCAGGGTCTCATGCCATTTTTAAAGGGCCCTGCACCCCTGGGTCTCAGTCCATTATTAAAGGGCCCTGCACCCCAGGGTCTCATGCCATTATTAAAAGGCCCTGCACCTCAGGGTCTCATTCCATTATTGAAGGGCCCTGCACCCCAGGGTCTCACGCCATTATTAAAGAGTCCAGCACCCCAGGGTCTCATGCCATTATTAATGGGCCCGGGACTCCAGAGTCCCATGCCATTATTAAAGGGCCTTGCACCCCAGGGTCTGATCCCATTATTAAAGGGCCCTGCACTCCTGAGTCCCATGCCATTATTAAAGGGCCCTGCACCCCACGGTCCCATGCCATTATTAAAGGGCCCTGAACTCCAGAGGCTCATGCCATTATTAATGGGCCCTGCACCCCAGGGTCTTATGCCATTATTAAAGGGCCCTGCACCCCAGGGTCTCATGCCATTATTAACGAGCCCTGCACCCCAGGTTCTCATGCCTATTAAAGAGCCCTGCACCCCAGGGTCTCATGCCTATTAAAGGGCCCTGCACCCTCGGGTCTCATGCCTATTAAAGGGCCCTGCACCCCAGGGTCTCATGCCTGTTAAAGAGCCCTGCACCCCAGGGTCTCATGCCTATTAAAGGGCCCTGCACCCCAGGGTCTCACGCCATTATTAAAGGGCCCTGCACCCCAGGTTCTCATTCCATTATTAAAGGGCCCTGCACCCCAGGGTCTCACGCCATTATTAAAGGGTCCAGCACCCCAGGGTCTCATGCCATTAGTAAAGGGCCCTGCACCCCATGGTCTCATGCCATTATTAATGGGCCCGGGACTCCAGAGTCCAATGCCATTATTAAAGGGCCTTGCACCCCAGGGTCTGATCCCATTATTAAAGGGCTCTGCACTCCAGAGTCCCATGCCATTATTAAAGGGCCCTGCTCCCCACGGTCCAATGCCATTATTAAAGGGCCCTGCACCCCAGGGTCTGATCCCATTATTAAAGGGCCCTGCACCCCATGGTCTCATGCCATTATTAAAGGGCCCTGCACCCCAGAGTCTCACGCCATTATTAAAGGGCCCTGCACCCCAGGGTCTCACGCCATTATTAAAGGGCCCTGCACCCCAGAGTCTCACGCCATTATTAAAGGGCCCTGCACCCCAGGGTCTCATGCCATTATTAAAGGGCCCTGCACCCCAGGGTATGCCATTATTAAAGGGCCCTGCACCCCAGGGTCTCATGCCATTACTAAAGGGCCCTGCACCCCAGGGTCTCATGCCATTATTAAAGGGCCCTGCACCACAGAGTCTCATGCCATTATTAAAGGGCCCTGCACCCCAGGGTCTGATCCCATTATTAAAGGGCCCTGCACCCCATGGTCTCATGCCATTATTAAAGGGCCCTGCACCCCAGAGTCTCACGCCATTATTAAAGGGCCCTGCACCCCTGGGTCTCATTCCATTATTAAAGGGCCCTGCACCCCAGGGTCTCATGCCATTTTTAAAGGGCCCTGCACTCCAGGGTCTCTTGCCATTATTAAAGGGCCCTGCACCCCTGGGTCTCAGTCCATTATTAAAGGGCCCTGCACCCCAGGGTCTCATGCCATTATTAAAGGGCCCTGCACCCCAGGGTCTGATCCCATTATTAAAGGGCCCTGCACCCCATGGTCTCATGCCATTATTAAAGGGCCCTGCACCCCAGAGTCTAACGCCATTATTAAAGGGCCCTGCACCCCTGGGTCTCATTCCATTATTAAAGGGCCCTGCACCCCAGGGTCTCGTGCCATTGTTAAAGGGCCCTGCACCCCAGGGTCTCATGCCATTATTAAAGGGCCCTGCACCCCAGGGTCTCACGCCATTATTAAAGGGCCCTGCACCCCAGGGTCTCGTGCCATTATTAATGGGCCCTGCACCCCAGGGTCTGATCCCATTATTAAAGAGCCCTGCACCCCAGAATCTCACGCCATTATTAAAGGGCCCTGCACCGCAGGGTCTCATGCCATTACTAAAGGGCCCTGCACCCCAGGGTCTCATGCCATTATTAAAAGGCCCTGCACCCCAGGGTCTGATCCCATTATTAAAGGGCCCTGCACCACAGAGTCTCATGCCATTATTAAAGGGACCTGCACCCCAGGGTCTGATCCCATTATTAAAGGGCCCTGCACCCCATGGTCTCATGCCATTATTAAAGGGCCCTGCACCCCAGAGTCTCACGCCATTATTAAAGGGCCCTGCACCCCAGGGTCTCACGCCATTATTAAAGGGCCCTGCACCCCAGAGTCTCACGCCATTATTAAAGGGCCCTGCACCCCAGGGTCTCATGCCATTATTAAAGGGCCCTGCACCCCAGGGTATGCCATTATTAAAGGGCCCTGCACCCCAGGGTCTCATGCCATTACTAAAGGGCCCTGCACCCCAGGGTCTCATGCCATTATTAAAGGGCCCTGCACCACAGAGTCTCATGCCATTATTAAAGGGCCCTGCACCCCAGGGACTGATCCCATTATTAAAGGGCCCTGCACCCCATGGTCTCATGCCATTATTAAAGGGCCCTGCACCCCAGAGTCTCACGCCATTATTAAAGGGCCCTGCACCCCAGAGTCTCATGCCATTATTAAAGGGCCCTGCACCACAGAGTCTCATGCCATTATTAAAGGGACCTGCACCCCAGGGTCTGATCCCATTATTAAAGGGGCCTGCACCCCATGGTCTCATGCCATTATTAAAGGGCCCTGCACCCCAGAGTCTCACGCCATTATTAAAGGGCCCTGCACCCCAGGGTCTCACGCCATTATTAAAGGGCCCTGCACCCCAGAGTCTCACGCCATTATTAAACGGCCCTGCACCCCAGGGTCTCATGCCATTATTAAAGGGCCCTGCACCCCAGGGTATGCCATTATTAAAGGGCCCTGCACCCCAGGGTCTCATGCCATTACTAAAGGGCCCTGCACCCCAGGGTCTCATGCCATTATTAAAGGGCCCTGCACCACAGAGTCTCATGCCATTATTAAAGGGCCCTGCACCCCAGGGACTGATCCCATTATTAAAGGGCCCTGCACCCCATGGTCTCATGCCATTATTAAAGGGCCCTGCACCCCAGAGTCTCACGCCATTATTAAAGGGCCCTGCACCCCTGGGTCTCATTCCATTATTAAAGGGCCCTGCACCCCAGGGTCTCATGCCATTTTTAAAGGGCCCTGCACTCCAGGGTCTCTTGCCATTATTAAAGGGCCCTGCACCCCTGGGTCTCAGTCCATTATTAAAGGGCCCTGCACCCCAGGGTCTGATCCCATTATTAATGGGCCCTGCACCCCAGGGTCTGATCCCATTATTAAAGGGCCCTGCACCCCATGGTCTCATGCCATTATTAAAGGGCCCTGCACCCCAGAGTCTCACGCCATTATTAAAGGGCCCTGCACCCCTGGGTCTCATTCCATTATTAAAGGGCCCTGCACCCCAGGGTCTCATGCCATTTTTAAAGGGCCCTGCACTCCAGGGTCTCTTGCCATTATTAAAGGGCCCTGCACCCCTGGGTCTCAGTCCATTATTAAAGGGCCCTGCACCCCAGGGTCTCATGCCATTATTAAAAGGCCCTGCACCCCAGGGTCTCATTCCATTATTGAAGGGCCCTGCACCCCAGGGTCTCACGCCATTATTAAAGGGTCCAGCACCCCAGGGTCTCATGCCATTATTAAAGGGCCCTGCACCCCATGGTCTCATGCCATTATTAATGTGCCCGGGGCTCCAGAGTCCCATGCCATTATTAAAGGGCCTTGCACCCCAGGGTCTGATCCCATTATTAAAGGGCCCTGCACTCCTGAGTCCCATGCCATTATTAAAGGGCCCTGCACCCCACGGTCCCATGCCATTATTAAAGGGCCCTGCACTCCAGAGGCTCATGCCATTATTAAAGGGCCCTGCACCCCAGGGTCTTATGCCATTATTAAAGGGCCCTGCACCCCAGGGTCTCATGCCATTATTAACGAGCCCTGCACCCCAGGTTCTCATGCCTATTAAAGAGCCCTGCACCCCAGGGTCTCATGCCTATTAAAGGGCCCTGCACCCTCGGGTCTCATGCCTATTAAAGGGCCCTGCACCCCAGGGTCTCATGCCTGTTAAAGAGCCCTGCACCCCAGGGTCTCATGCCTATTAAAGGGCCCTGCACCCCAGGGTCTCACGCCATTATTAAAGGGCCCTGCACCCCAGTGTCTCATTCCATTATTAAAGGGCCCTGCACCCCAGGGTCTCACGCCATTATTAAAGGGTCCAGCACCCCAGGGTCTCATGCCATTAGTAAAGGGCCCTGCACCCCATGGTCTCATGCCATTATTAATGGGCCCGGGACTCCAGAGTCCCATGCCATTATTAAAGGGCCTTGCACCCCAGGGTCTGATCCCATTATTAAAGGGCTCTGCACTCCAGAGTCCCATGCCATTATTAAAGGGCCCTGCACCCCACGGTCCCATGCCATTATTAAAGGGCCCTGCACTCCAGAGTCTCACGCCATTATTAAAGGGCCCTGCACCCCAGGGTCTTATGTCATTATTAAAGGGCCCTGCACCCCAGGGTCTCATACCATTATTAACGAGCCCTGCACCCCAGGTTCTCATGCCTATTAAAGAGCCCTGCACCCCAGGGTCTCATTCCTATTAAAGGGCCCTGCACCCTCGGGTCTCATGCCTATTAAAGGGCCCTGCACCCCAGGGTCTCATGCCTATTAAAGAGCCCTGCACCCCAGGGTCTCATGCCTATTAAAGGGCCCTGCACCCAGGGTCTCACGCCATTATTAAAGGGCCCTGCACCCCATGATATAAGCTCGGGGTAGCCTCAGCTCACAGCAACAGATTGGCTGCTGGTCAACACAACTTGGCACTGAGTTGTCAATGACCCTGCGAGGGGCCTTATGGAGATCAAAGGATGAAGCCCACCCGAAAGTCCGCCGCCAAGCGCTGATGGCGTTAGCACGGCTCCCTTGGCGGACACCTTGTCTGCGGCTGGCAGGGTGACTCCCAACTACACCAACCAAGAACCTCCCTGCAGACTTGCATGTTGCTATGACAACCCATGGCAAAGGCAGAGCTGCGGGCCGAGATTCGGCACCCGTATGGCCCGCCCTCCTCCAAAACTCCGCTTCGTCTGTCTGTCCTTCCTGGTTTGTTCCCCTCTAACCGAGACAGGGCTCAGTGGGGACACTGAGTGAAGCCTGGCCAGGGAAGTAACCAGAGTTTGCCCAGGAGGGACCAGGGAAGAGCGGGGGGGTTGGTGAAGGATGAAGCGGGGGGTGGGGGGGTGGGTGGACTGAATCATTTTCTTCGGTGAGCTTACCTTCTACCACCTCCACCTTCTGATGGATGAGCACTTGATCGATCTGTGGACAAAACAGACGAGAGCTGAGCCCGGCGCTCGGCAAACGGCAGTCCTCGATCCGGAGCGCCCACCCACCAAGCGGCTTTGGAATGACCCGCCAGCTGGGCAGGCCCTACCCATTACTGCCTGGTGCCCAATCTCTATCTGACCAACCCTTGCCCCGAGTACGTAGTATTGACGGCTGATCTGATCACGGGGCTTGTTTAATGGGGTAGATACGGGGAAACTGGTGCGGGAAATAAGATCGTAAGAAATAGCAGTGGGAGGAGGCCATTCGGCCCCTCAAACCTGCTTCCCCATTCAATAGGATCATGCCTGGTTTTCTACCTCAACTCCACTTGCCCTTATCCCACGATTCCCGCAATGCCCCAAAATCTATCGATCTCAACCCTCTGAGTGAAGAAATTTCTCCTCAGCTCAGCCCTTATCCTGAGACTGCGACCCTCTTGTTCCAGACTCTCCATCCAGGCGGGGAGATCAGCCTCTCAGCATCGACCCTGTTAAACTCTCGAAGAATTTTATACAATGCAGAGAGATCTGTTTGTAAAGACAAGGAACCCGTCTGCTTTTGTCGAAGCCGCTTTGCAAACTTGTCCTTCCTCTCGGGACTCTCTGCTCTGGCATTCCACCTTAAAATGACATCCGTTATAAATGATATTCGTCCCCCCGGAATGGATCCTTCCGCCCTGCACGGCATTAAAACGCCCTCCGCCATGTGTCTGCCCATTTCGCCAGTGGTCGGAGCTTACCTGTGCCAGGTACTCCAATCCAGGGGTCCCGCTGCCGTCTCCCATCAAGGGGGCTTGGACGATGCCGGGATCCTCTTCGTGGTGCCCGTGGTGAGCGCCCGACTGCGGGGTGTGGATTCCCGAGCCGCCGTAGGGGCCCGGAGGGCTGACGTGGTGAGGGGGGACGTTGCCGGGCGGGGCCGAAGGGTAAGGCAGGAAACCAGGGGACGGGGCGGGGTGGGTGGCATCGTGGGGGGGAAAGCTGGGCTGCGGGAGGCCGGCGGCAGGTGGGTAGCTGTAATGAGGAACGGGGTATCCCGCTGGTTGGGCCCCGGGATACGCAGATGGCCCAGTCGGATAGCCTGAAAAAAAAGACACACAGCGGCACTTACTATATCGTGTGCACTGGGAGAATGGGCAGTGCTGAGGGCTAGACATTGACCTTTAACCCCTGCGGGCTGTGGGCAAGACACTGACCTTTCACCCCTGCGGCCTGTGGGATAGACTGACCTTTCACCTCCACGGCCTGTGGGCGAGACATTGACCTTTCGGTTCTGTGGCCTGGGGCCCAGTCACTGACCTTTCACCTCTGCAGCCTATGGGCCAACAACTGACCATTCCTCTCTGGGGTTGCTTCAGATCCAGCTCACACTGCATGAAGATGTTCTTTGTGTGCTGACTGAAAGAGTCCGACCTAAAATGGCTCCACATCTCAGCCAATTGAGCCCCCAGTGCTCCCTCAAGGTGGCACGGAATTAGTGTCCTCGTTCAAACTGACAATATTGAAAGTGCTGGTCCCTTTAATAAACCAGGACTCATTTCAGTGTTCATAGAGAGCAGCTGATGTTCATTATAGTTTTGCATTTAAGGGCTGGGTTTTTGGCCAGTGGGGGAGTGTTAGTCTGGAACGAAAGAGTGGGAACTGATATTTTGACTGAACTATGAATGGCCAATAAGATCGTTGTGGATCAGAGACTGTCATTGACTTCTTCATTTTGGTGAATGGACATCCGCCTGTTCAACACAAACTGGACTCAGGATGACAGGTGTAGAAGATTTAACATGTCTGCAGGAGGGGGAGCGCTCCACAGTTTAGCATGTAGAGGGAGTTTTACTCTGTATCAAACCCTGTTTTTTTTTCTTTTTGTTACCCCGTGCTGTACCTGTCCTGGGAGTGTGCGATGGGGACAGTATAGAGGGAGCTTTACTCTGTATCTAACCCCCGTGCTGTACCTGTCCTGGGAGTGTGCGATGGGGACAGTATAGAGGGAGCTTTACTCTGTATCTAACCCCCGTGCTGTACCTGTCCTGGGAGTGTGCGATGGGGACAGTATAGAGGGAGCTTTACTCTGTATCTAACCCCCGTGCTGTACCTGTCCTGGGAGTGTGCGATGGGGACAGTATAGAGGGAGCTTTACTCTGTATCTAACCCCCGTTTTTTTTTTTTTCGTTTTTTTTTCTGTATCTAACCCCCGTGCTGTACCTGTCCTGGGGAGTGTTTGATGGGGACAGTGTAGAAGGAGCTTTACTCTGTATCTAACCCCCGTGCTGTACCTGTCCTGGGAGTGTTTGATGGGGACAGTGTAGAGGGAGCTTTACTCTGTATCTAACCCCCGTGCTGTACCTGTCCTGGGAGTGTTTGATGGGGACAGTGTAGAAGGAGCTTTACTCTGTATCTAACCCCCGTGCTGTACCTGTCCTGGGAGTGTTTGATGGGGACAGTGTAGAGGGAGCTTTACTCTGGATCTAACCCCCCGTTATTTTTTTTTTTATTTTTTTATTTTTTTTTCCTTTATATATTTTTTATGTCGAGGGGGCCTTTATTCCTCAGGCCCCCTTTATATACACACTTATATTTTTAAAATAACTTTATTAAAAACAGAAATAAACAAAAACTCAAATTAAAATGCCATTCTCGGCGTCGACAATGCACTCCAGTCCCTGCGGTGCCCACCGGTCGCGGAAGGCCTCTAGCGTACCGGCAGACACCGCATGTTCCTTCTCCAGGGACACCCGGGCGCGAACGTAACCGCGGAAGAGGGGCAGGCAATCGGGGAGGACGGACCCCCAGACTGCCCGCAGCCTGGACCTGTGAATTGCCACCTTGGCCAGGCCCAGGAGCAGACCGACGAGGAGATCCTCCTCCCGGCCCAAGCCCCTCTGCACCGGGTGCCCAAAGATCAGGAGCGTGGGACTGAAGTGCAGCCAGAATTTGAGGAGCAGCCCCTTCAGATACTCAAAGAGGGGCTGCAACCTCGCACACTCCGTATAAACATGGAACACGGACTCGTCCAGGCCACAGAAAGTACAGGTGGCCTGGGAGTCCGTGAACCTACTTAAAAGTCTATTGCACGGGACTGCTCTGTGCAGCGCCCTC
This sequence comes from Heterodontus francisci, assembly GCF_036365525.1. NCBI lineage: Eukaryota > Metazoa > Chordata > Chondrichthyes > Heterodontiformes > Heterodontidae > Heterodontus > Heterodontus francisci. The sequence goes on along the minus strand of NC_090418.1, from coordinate 10,300,289 downwards.
CACCCCAGGTCCCCGATGTAAAGGGGGAAGACTACCGGTAGAGAGACCTCCATCGGGGTTTCCCCTCGCCGCCAGATGGCAACGCGGACCGCCAGGGCGTGTCCGGCCGGCTGACGAGGGCGAGGAAGTGGAGAGTGTGCAGGAGCAGCCCGTACAGGAAACCCCTCCGCGCCGATTGGAATGGTACGGAGGGCATTTCCGAGAGGAGGCTCGGGTTGTGCGGGACCGGCTCCCGAGGAGGGTTTCGGGGCCTGGGTCCGATGAGCAGTTCCGGCCGAGTGGGGGTCACCTCGGCCGGGATCGCTCCGCACTCCCGCAGTGAGGGGCGTCCCGGGGGTTTCGGCTACTCCTCCGCCCGCCGGACCGTCCCCGGAGTTGGCCGCCCGGGCAGCTGAGGCGCTCTCCCCCGCCGGCGGGGGAGCGCCCTGACTGGAGGCGACCATGTTCCAGACTCGGAATAGATCCCGGAAAAAGACAGGCAACTCCCTCAGAGAGGCGCGGCTAACGGACTCCACCGGGAGCTGCGTGTCGTCTTGAAGGCAGTGACACTGGCGGAAAAAATACGTCGCCAGCGCACACCATCTGGGAGGATGCTCGACGTACAGGTATCTCTGCAGGGTCCGAAGGCGGAGAGTCGCAGCCTGGGTGCGGACGCACACCAGCGACTGACCACCCTCCTCGATCGGGAGACTCAGGACCGCGGCAGAGACCCAGTGTTTCCTCATGCCCCAGAAGAAATCGACGAGTTTCTTCTGGATCTTGGTGGCAAATACAGAGGGCGGGGCCAAAGTGACCAACCAGTACCACAACATGGAGGCCACCAGTTGGTTTATGACCAACGCTCGGCCCCTGTAAGAAAGCACTCGGAGCAGTCCTGTCCAGCGCCCCAGCCGAGCGGTGACTTTCGCCTCCAACTCCTGCCAGTTTGCCGGCCAGGCTTCCTCAGCGGGGCTAAGGTGGACTCCCAGATAGAGGAGGTGCGTGGTGCTCCACGCAAAAGGTGTCATCTCCTCCGGCAGGGAGTCCACCCGCCACTGACCAATCAGGAGTCAGGAACATTTCTCCCAATTGATCCTCGCGGAGGACGTGGCAGAAAAGGTCTGTTGGCAGTCGCGCATCCTCCGCAAGTCAACGGGATCTGTGATTGCGAGGAGCACGTCGTCGGCGTAAGCCGAGAGGACGACCCGCATGGCCGGCTCGCGCAGAGCCAATCCCGTCAACCTCCTGCGAAGCAGGCACAGGAAGGGCTCCACGCAGATGGTATACAATTGGCCGGACATGGGGCACCCCTAACGCACTCCTCTCCCAAAGCGAAGGGGCGCAGTCAAGGATCCGTTAACTTTGACTCGACACTCTGCAGCGGCGTATAAAAGTCGGACCCGGGCCACAAATTGCGGCCCGAGTCCGAAAGCGCACAGAGTCCCGAAAAGGTAATCGTGATCCACCCTGTCGAACGCCTTCTCCTGATCGAGGGAGAGAAAGGCGACCGACTGACCAGTCCTCTGGGAAAGATGGATCAAGTCCCGGACCAGGTGGATGTTGTCCTGGATGGACCGGCCCGGGACCGTGTAGGACTGGTCGGGGTCGATCATGTGGGCCAGCACGGAGCCCAGGCGGGTAGACATAGCCCGGGCAAAGATCTTGTAATCCGTGCTGAGGAGGGAGACCGGACGCCAGTTTTTAAGCAGGCGGAGATCGCCCCTCTTCGGCAGCAGGACGATGACCGCCCTGCGCCACGAGAGGGGCATCTCCCCGGTCGCCAGGCTTTCCCCCAGGACCCGCGCGTAATCGTCCCCCAGGACGTCCCAGAACGCCCTGAGGAACTCCACGGTCAACCCATCCAGCCCTGGGGATTTGCACCTCGAGAGCTGGTGGAGGGCGCCAGTCAGCTCCGCCAACGTGAGCGGAGCCTCCAATCTGTCGGCGCCCTCCGGGCTGACCTGCGGCAGGTCCTCCCACAAAACTCTGCGCGCATCCTCGCTGGACGGATCCGGAGAGAACAACGCACTGTAATAAGTACGGACCAGGAGGCCCATTCCCTCCGGATCCGTGATGGAGGATCCGTCGTCGGCCAGCAGCTCGATGAGCTGCTTACAGACCCCCCGCCATTTTTCCAGCAAGTAGAAGAAGGGTGAGGCGTGGTCCAAATCTTCCAGGATCTGGATCCGCGACCTCACGTACGCGCCTCGGGACCCTATGAGCTGCAGGTCCCTCAGCGCGCCCTTCTTCTCTTTGTACGCCTGCCACAGGGCCGGGTCCACGATGGCATGACCGAGGCGGGACTCCAAGTTGAGCACCTCCCTCTCAAGGCGCCCTATCTCGGCTTCCCGCCTCTTGGTCGACCCCTTCGCGTACTCCTGACAGAAGACGCGGATGTGAGTCTTGCCCACATCCCACCATAGCCTCAAGGAGGGGAAGCCCCCCCGCTTCCTTCTCCAGTCGGCCCAGAATCGACAGAACGAGTCCAGAAATCGCTCGTCCTCCAGCAGCTGGTTGTTAAAGTGCCAGTACGCGGACCCCGCCCGCGTGCGGAGCAGAGTGAACTCCGCCCATACCAGGTGGTGGTCCGAGCACGGCACCAGCCGCATGGAGGCCGCCGAGACGTGGGAGACGTACGCCTGCGAAAAGTAGAGGCGGTCGATTCGCGACCCTCCTCCTCCAGACCTCCACGTGAAGGCGCTGGAGTCGGGATGGAGATTCCGCCAGACGTCCACCAAGTTAAGGGAGCTGATCAGTCCCCTCAACTTCTCCACCGATGCTTGGCCGCGCTGGGGACCGGAGCGATCCCCCACCTCGAGAGTTCAGTTAAAATCCCCCCCGAGGATGATGCACTCGCCGCTATCGATGGAGCTCAAGAGAGCGGACACTTCTTCAAAGAAGCGCGCTTGCAACGCGCCGGGCCTGGGCGCCTACACGTTCACAAAGTGGAGCGGCACGTTACCCAGGCGAACGGCGAGGTGGAGCAAGCGGCCCGGCACTAGCTCCTTGACCCCCAAGATCTCCGGCTGAAAAGTCGGGGCCAACAAGATAGCCACCCCACTAGAAATAGGGGTGAGGTGACTCATGTAGACCCCACACTGCCACTCCAGGAGCCAGGTGGCTTCGTCTCCCAGAACGGTGTGGGTTTCCTGCAGAAAGCTCACCGCGTATCTCCCTTCTCTAAGGACTGAGAGATTGTGAAATCTGCAGTGAGCCCCTCTGCTGCCGTTGATGTTGAGGCTGGCTATGGTTATCTTCATGTCAAAGGTACTTAAAACCCGTCACCAACAGCTCACTGTGAGGAGGGAGTGGAAGTGCACCTGGCCTTCCACTCCTCCAGCAACCCATTGAGGAACACGTTAAAACGGCGCCTCTCAACCAGTTTCACGCCCGCGCGCTTGCCCGCTTTCTTCAGGGCAGCACGGATGGACTGTATGATCAGCGCCAGATTCGACCAATGGCCGAGGGCCAGCTGAACTTTATTGCGGCAACCCCTGCAAGCCGCGAGGAAATCCCGGAGTTCCGCTGTGGGGATGAGAGGAGATTCGGTGGGAGGCACGAGGGACTCCACCACCTCACTGGCGATGGAATCAAGATCACCCTCTGTGCCCCACAGCGAATCCCCATCCTCCTCCGGGTCGTCACCGCCAGCGGCCGACACATCCACCACACACTGTGGGGCGGACATCCTGGCCGCGCCAGCTGGTCCTGCCTCCGTCACGATCCCACCCCCAGGATCGATGGCGGAGGAGTCTTCTCTGGGTTCTATTTTAAAACTGGAGCCTGTGGGCGCCAGCAGCCCAGGACCCCCCTCCACCTCCGTCCCCAGGCCAACGAGTGGTCCAGGGGAGACATAAGATCCCGACTCCGGAAATCCAGCCGGAGCCGAGACCGGAGGCGGAGAGAGGAGGCCATCTCCCGCTCCGCCAGCACCCACAGGTCCAGCAGATGGGGCAGCATTCTCAGTTTTCACCAGGTCGGGTGTCTCCTGGTTGGTGGTGGACTCTGGCTGGGAGGGCTGACCCTCTGGGGCATCGCCCTCCCTTCCATTCAGGGCAACCGACCCAGTAGCAGTGGCGGAATGGGCGGCGTCCCCAGGCTCCCCCACCACAAGCAGGGCCCCACTTACTCCTTCAGGAGGGGCCTCATGTACCGGGGCCTTCCCCTCCCCTCCATCCTGAGGAATAGGGAGCTCCTGCCCGGACTTTGCAGCCTTGGTGGTGGCGGTAGGGGAAACCTGAGGATCCGAAACACGAGGCAGCTCCCCCCCAACAGATGGGCCCAGCACCTCAGGGCCCTGTGTTATTTCTGTGGAGGGGTGCCTTCTCCTCTTTTTCCCACTAGGGCGCGGAGGCTCAGAGACCTCCATGTCATCAGAGGCCTCCGCACCCTTTTTTTCCTTTTTAGTCACCCTGGGCCTGAGCCCAGCCCTGGGACAGGTGGATTCCATGGGAATGGGCTTTGGGCTGAGCTCAGGCTCGGGTTGAGTCAATGTGTCCAGAGGACGTGCCTCATGATGTTTCTTTTTTCCTCGCGTCTTCCTTCCACTCGGACGGACGCTCCCCTCCCCGCCGGAGGCTGTGAAAACCACAGCCTCCGGAACCGACTGAGCGGTGTCTATTGGAAGTGTGGGGGGAGTGGGAGGAGGTGCTGTGGAACCACTCTGGGCCGCCGAGGTGGAGCTGGCGACCGGGAGGTTGGGGCAGTTCTTCCGAACAGGCCCCACCCCCTTGCAGACGTGGCACCGCGCCCCATCCGAGGTCCAAAAGACGCGGTAGGCCGTCCCCTGGAACTCCACATAAAATTGGCCCTCCGTGTCCTCCTCCCACGCCAGCTGCATAAATAACTGGCGGCGGAAGGAGTAGACATGTTGGAGGCTGTGCTCCCGAAGACCAAGCCGGACTGGGGTGATCCCCGACCTCACCTCCCCCAGATGGTGCAGGTTGGGGAGGAGGAGCTCACTGGGAATGAAGGGTGGGACGTTGGACAACATTATCCGATGCACAGTGGCCCCCAGAGGGTCCACTGGCAGGAAGGTCCCCCCACAGCGAGCCCCTTACTCAGGGCCAGGGACACCGCCCGCTCGGTCCTCAAAAAGAACACAGCCTTCCCATACATCTTTGAGGCCGCAACAATAGCCGAGGGGCCGACAACCACAGCCATTGCCTTAACGCAGGCCTCAATATACATGTTGGGGTGGGGATAGCTCTTCACCCCATGGCTGGATGTTATTAATTTAAAGGGTGACGGGGCCACGTGGGCAGCCACAGAAGCTGCAGCTGCATAGGTAGTAGAGGGCCCCGCCACCGGTGATGAAGGGCTTGCCATGGGTCTAAGAGCTAAACCCACCCCAAATTGTGGGCTTGCACACCAAATATCAGCGATTCACTGAAAATATTGAATATGTATTAAAGACAAGCAAACAAACAACAGGTTAGTGGAGAGGCTGAGGTAATAGAGGAGAGGCAAAGGCAGGCTGGAAGGGATGACTTGCTTTCTGGAGGTGGTGCTCACAGCACACTTAAAACAGTCTTTGAACTTGGTCTTCCGGTCTTCTGGTTGGGGGAGTCGTCTTCACCTGGGTCAGCTGAAGCTGCCCAGGCTTGGCAATTGGGGTGGGGAGGGAGCTTCCCTGTGTGCTTTTGCAGCAGCACAGATTGCTGTTGAATTGGCAACCCCACCCCTTGTTGTTCCAGCCACTTGTTCCTCCCCCAACAGTCCAAAGTAAATTACTGGTGTTCAGCACCCACCTCCAGACAAAGCCTTGTTTCCAACAAAATGTCTCTTTCTTCTCTTTAATGGAGATTGTTGTTGAAGTTTCACCTCTGCTGAGTTGTAACTGCTCTCCCTTGCTCAGTGTAGCTCCTCTCTCCACCTCTGCAACCTCCAACTGCCACCAGCACTCTCAGCTGAGACTCGTTGCTGCAATCAGCAGTCAACACTCCAATTAGCCAGCAGCCAACCCCGTGCTGTACCTGCCCTGCGAGTGTTTGATGGGGACAGTGTAGAGGGAGCTTTACGCTATCTAACCTCGTTTTTTTTCTTTCTTTATTTTGCAGTTCTCTCCTCAGCTCTCCCTCTCCAGCAACACCTCCAGCAGCTGATTGCAGCACTGTCAGCTACACCTTGTTGCTGCACTCAGCACTCAGGTTTCCCAATCAGAGAGCAGCCAAGCCCGTTTTTTTTTTTTCTTTTTTTTTCTTTTTTAGAAAGAGCTTTACTCTGTATCTAACCCCGTGCTGTACCTGTCCTGGGAGTGTTTGATGGGGACAGTGTCGAGGGACATTTACTCTGTATCTAATCCCGTGCTGTACCTGTCCTGGGAGTGTTTGATGGGACAGTGTAGAGGGAGCTTTACTCTGTATCTAACCCCATGCTGTACCTGTCCTGGGAGTGTTTGATGGGGTCAGTGTAGAGGGAGCTTTACTCTGTATCTAACCCCGTGCTGTACCTGTCCTGGGAGTGTTTGATGGGGACAGTGTAGAGGGAGCTTTACTCTGTAACTAACCTCGTGCTGTACCTGTCCTGGGCGTGTTTGATGGGGACAGTGTAGAGGGACATTTACTCTGTATCTAACCCCGTGCTGTACCTGTCCTGGGAGTGTTTGATGGGGACAGTGTAGAGGGACATTTACTCTGTATCTAACCCCGCGCTGTACCTGTCCTGGGAGTGTTTGATGGGGACCGTGTAGAGGGACATTTACTCTGTATCTAACCCCCGTCCTGTACCTGTCCTGGGAGTGTTTGATGGGGACAGTGTAGAGGGAGCTTTACTCTGTATCTAACCCCCGTCCTGTACCTGTCCTGGGAGTGTTTGATGGGGACAGTGTAGAGGGAGCTTTACTCTGTATCTAACCCCCGTCCTGTACCTGTCCTGGGAGTGTTTGATGCGGACAGTGTAGAGGGAGCTTTACTCTGTATCTAACCCCGTTTTTTTTTTTTTTTCTTTTTTTTGTAGAGGGAGCTTTACTCTGTATCTAACCCTCGTACTGTACCTGTCCTGGGAGTGTTTGATGGTGACAGTGTAGAGGGACATTTACTCTGTATCTAACCCCGTTTTTTTTTTATCTAATCCCTGTTTTTTTTTTCACAGAGGAGCCAATCCCCGTTTTTTTTTTTTTCCACAAGGTGACCTTTATACCCCAGGCCCCTTTTATATTTTTCACATCGAGGGGGCCTTTATCCCTCAGGCCCCCTTTATGTACATATTTACAGTTCCCCCGTGCTGTACCTGTCCTGGGAGTGTTTGATGGTGACAGTGTAGATGGAGCTGGCATGAGATGATTGATGTGTGAAATGTTCTGTGGGTCAGCACTGATTCAGTTCCTGTTGATCACACACCCTGTCGACCAATCTGGGATCGACTGAGATAATCCTGAGGACAGGCACTACCCTAAGCAGTCAATCTTTCAAGATTTTCTAAACCTCAAACAGCGTACCTGGGGCAGACATTGAAACCGTTCTTCCTCCTTTCAGTCACAGAAACAATTCAGCAGAAAGAACTGGATGGGCCCTGGAAGAGAGGAGTGCCCGATGAATTGATATCTGGCAAAAACACTCTTAGAATTCTTCCTACCCATCATATGGTGAAAGACATGTACTGCAACAGCAAACAGACAAACAGCAGAAATATCAGATATGGTGCAGCTCGAAGCAATATCTCACTTCCTTAAATAAGAGACACTAACTGAACTATAGAGGTCAGTTTGTGCTGACTGTGTAGCATGTACACCCCCCCCATCAAACTGTAGCGACACAGGAATCCCCCATCAAACTGTAGCGACACAGGATCCCCCCCCATCAAACTGTAGCGACACAGGATTCCCCCATCAAACTGTAGCGACACAGGATCCCCCCATCAAACTGTAGCGACACAGGATCCCCCCATCAAACTGTACCGACACAGGATCCCCCATCAAACTGTCGCGACACAGGATTCCCCCATCAAACTGTACCGACACAGGATCCCCCCCATCAAACGTAGCGACACAGGATTCCCCCATCAAACTGTAGCGACACAGGATTTCCCCCATCAAACTGTAGCGACACAGGATCCCCCCATCAAACTGTAGCGACACAGGATTCCCCCATCAAACTGTAGCGACACAGGATTCCCCCATCAAACTGTACCGACACAGGATTCCCCCATCAAACTGTAGCGACACAGGATCCCCCCCATCAAACGTAGCGACACAGGATTCCCCCATCAAACTGTAGCGACACAGGATTCCCCCATCAAACTGTACCGACACAGGATTCCCCCCATCAAACTGTAGCGACACAGGATTCCCCCATCAAACTGTAGCGACACAGGATTCCCCCATCAAACTGTAGCGACATAGGATCCCCCATCAAACTGTACCGACACAGGATTCCCCCATCAAACTGTACCGACACAGGATTCCCCCATCAAACTGTAGCGACACAGGATTCCCCCATCAAACTGTACCGACACAGGATTCCCCCCATCAAACTGTAGCGACACAGGATTCCCCCATCAAACTGTAGCGACACAGGATTCCCCCATCAAACTGTAGCGACATAGGATCCCCCATCAAACTGTACCGACACAGGATTCCCCCATCAAACTGTACCGACACAGGATCCCCCATCAAACTGTACCGACACAGGATCCCCCATCAAACTGTAGCGACACAGGATTCCCCCCCATCAAACTGTACCGACACAGGATCCCCCATCAAACTGTACCGACATAGGATCCCCCATCAAACTGTACCGACACAGGATTCCCCCATCAAACTGTAGCGACATAGGATCCCCTATCAAACGTAGCGACACAGGATCCCCCATCAAACTGTACCGACACAGGATCCCCCATCAAACTGTACCGACACAGGATCCCCCATCAAACTGTACCGACACAGGATCCCCCCCATCAAACGTAGCGACACAGGATCCCCCATCAAACTGTCGCGACACAGGATTTCCCCATCAAACTGTACCGACACAGGATCCCCCATCAAACTGTACCGACACAGGATTCCCCCATCAAACTGTACCGACACAGGATCCCCCATCAAACTGTACCGACACAGGATCCCCCATCAAACTGTAGCGACACAGGATTCCCCCCCATCAAACTGTACCGACACAGGATCCCCCATCAAACTGTACCGACATAGGATCCCCCATCAAACTGTACCGACACAGGATTCCCCCATCAAACTGTAGCGACATAGGATCCCCTATCAAACGTAGCGACACAGGATCCCCCATCAAACTGTACCGACACAGGATCCCCCATCAAACTGTACCGACACAGGATCCCCCATCAAACTGTACCGACACAGGATCCCCCCCATCAAACGTAGCGACACAGGATCCCCCATCAAACTGTCGCGACACAGGATTTCCCCATCAAACTGTAGCGACACAGGATTCCCCCATCAAACTGTAGCGACACAGGATCCCCCATCAAACTGTACTGACACAGGATTTCCCCATCAAACTGTAGCGACACAGGATCCCTATCAAACGTAGCGACACAGGATCCCCCATCAAACTGTCGCGACACAGGATTTCCCCATCAAACTGTAGCGACACAGGATTCCCCCATCAAACTGTAGCGACACAGGATTCCCCCCATCAAACTGTAGCGACACAGGATTCCCCCATCAAACTGTAGCGACACAGGATTCCCCCATCAAACTGTACCGACACAGGATCCCCCATCAAACTGTACCGACACAGGATTCCCCCATCAAACTGTAGCGACACAGGATTCCCCCCATCAAACTGTAGCGACATAGGATCCCCCATCAAACTGTACTGACACAGGATCCCCCATCAAACTGTAGCGACACAGGATCCCCCATCAAACTGTACTGACACAGGATCCCCCATCAAACTGTACCGACACAGGATTCCCCCATCAAACTGTACCGACACAGGATCCCCCATCAAACTGTAGCGACACAGGATCCCCCCATCAAACTGTACCGACACAGGATCCCCCATCAAACTGTACCGACACAGGATCCCTATCAAACGTAGCGACACAGGATCCCCCATCAAACGTAGCGACACAGGATCCCCCATCAAACTGTACTGACACAGGATCCCCCATCAAACTGTAGCGACACAGGATCCCCCATCAAACTGTACTGACACAGGATCCCCCATCAAACTGTACCGACACAGGATTCCCCCATCAAACTGTAGCGACACAGGATCCCCCATCAAACTGTAGCGACATAGGATCCCCCATCAAACTGTAGCGACACAGGATTCCCCCCATCAAACTGTAGCGACACAGGATTCCCCCCATCAAACTGTAGCGACACAGGATCCCCCATCAAACTGTACCGACACAGGATCCCCCATCAAACTGTAGCGACACAGGATTCCCCCATCAAACTGTACCGACACAGGATCCCCCATCAAACTGTACTGACACAGGATTTCCCCATCAAACTGTAGCGACACAGGATCCCCCATCAAACTGTACCGACACAGGATTCCCCCATCAAACTGTAGCGACACAGGATCCCCCATCAAACTGTAGCGACACAGGATTCCCCCCATCAAACTGTAGCGACACAGGATTCCCCCCATCAAACTGTAGCGACACAGGATTCCCCCCATCAAACTGTAGCGACACAGGATTCCCCCCATCAAACTGTAGCGACACAGGATCCCCCATCAAACTGTACCGACACAGGATTTCCCCATCAAACTGTAGCGACACAGGATTCCCCCATCAAACTGTACCGACACAGGATCCCCCATCAAACTGTAGCGACACAGGATCCCCCATCAAACTGTACCGACACAGGATCCCCCATCAAACTGTAGCGACACAGGATTCCCCCCATCAAACTGTAGCGACACAGGATTCCCCCCATCAAACTGTAGCGACACAGGATCCCCCATCAAACTGTACCGACACAGGATCCCCCATCAAACTGTAGCGACACAGGATTCCCCCATCAAACTGTACCGACACAGGATCCCCCATCAAACTGTACTGACACAGGATTCCCCCATCAAACTGTAGCGACACAGGATTCCCCCATCAAACTGTACCGACACAGGATCCCCCATCAAACTGTACCGACACAGGATCCCCCATCAAACTGTAGCGACACAGGATTCCCCCATCAAACTGTACCGACACAGGATCCCCCATCAAACTGTAGCGACATAGGATCCCCCATCAAACTGTAGCGACACAGGATCCCCCCATCAAACTGTACCGACACAGGATTTCCCCATCAAACTGTAGCGACACAGGATCCCTATCAAACGTAGCGACACAGGATCCCCCATCAAACTGTACTGACACAGGATTCCCCATCAAACTGTAGCGACACAGGATCCCCCATCAAACTGTAGCGACATAGGATCCCCCATCAAACTGTAGCGACACAGGATCCCTATCAAACGTAGCGACACAGGATCCCCCATCAAACTGTACTGACACAGGATTTCCCATCAAACTGTAGCGACACAGGATCCCTATCAAACGTAGCGACACAGGATCCCCCATCAAACTGTACTGACACAGGATTTCCCCATCAAACTGTAGCGACACAGGATCCCTATCAAACGTAGCGACACAGGATCCCCCATCAAACTGTACTGACACAGGATCCCCCATCAAACTGTAGCGACATAGGATCCCCCATCAAACTGTACCGACACAGGTTCCCCCATCAAACTGTAGCGACACAGGATCCCCCATCAAACTGTACTGACACAGGATCCCCCATCAAACTGTAGCGACACAGGATCCCCCATCAAACTGTACTGACACAGGATCCCCCATCAAACTGTACCGACACAGGATTCCCCCATCAAACTGTAGCGACACAGGATCCCCCATCAAACTGTAGCGACATAGGATCCCCCATCAAACTGTAGCGACACAGGATTCCCCCCATCAAACTGTAGCGACACAGGATTCCCCCCATCAAACTGTAGCGACACAGGATCCCCCATCAAACTGTACCGACACAGGATCCCCCATCAAACTGTAGCGACACAGGATTCCCCCATCAAACTGTACCGACACAGGATCCCCCATCAAACTGTACTGACACAGGATTCCCCCATCAAACTGTAGCGACACAGGATTCCCCCATCAAACTGTAGCGACACAGGATTCCCCCATCAAACTGTACCGACACAGGATCCCCCATCAAACTGTAGCGACATAGGATCCCCCATCAAACTGTACCGACACAGGATTTCCCCATCAAACTGTAGCGACACAGGATCCCTATCAAACGTAGCGACACAGGATCCCCCATCAAACTGTACTGACACAGGATTCCCCATCAAACTGTAGCGACACAGGATCCCCCATCAAACTGTACCGACACAGGATCCCCCATCAAACTGTACCGACACAGGATCCCCCATCAAACTGTACTGACACAGGATTCCCCCATCAAACTGTAGCGACACAGGATTCCCCCATCAAACTGTACTGACACAGGATCCCCCATCAAACTGTAGCGACACAGGATTCCCCCATCAAACTGTACTGACACAGGATCCCCCATCAAACTGTACCGACACAGGATCCCCCATCAAACTGTACTGACACAGGATTCCCCCATCAAACTGTAGCGACACAGGATTCCCCCATCAAACTGTACTGACACAGGATCCCCCATCAAACTGTAGCGACACAGGATCCCCCATCAAACTGTAGCGACACAGGATCCCTATCAAACGTAGCGACACAGGATCCCCCATCAAACTGTACTGACACAGGATTCCCCATCAAACTGTAGCGACACAGGATCCCTATCAAACGTAGCAACACAGGATCCCCCATCAAACTGTACTGACACAGGATTTCCCCATCAAACTGTAGCGACACAGGATCCCTATCAAACGTAGCGACACAGGATCCCCCATCAAACTGTACTGACACAGGATCCCCCATCAAACTGTACCGACACAGGATTTCCCCATCAAACTGTAGCGACACAGGATCCCTATCAAACGTAGCGACACAGGATCCCCCATCAAACTGTACCGACACAGGATCCCCCATCAAACTGTACCGACACAGGATTCCCCCCATCAAACTGTAGCGACACAGGATCCCCCATCAAACTGTACTGACACAGGATTCCCCATCAAACTGTACCGACACAGGATTCCCCCCATCAAACTGTACCGACACAGGATCCCCCATCAAACTGTAGCGACACAGGATCCCCCATCAAACTGTAGCGACACAGGATTTCCCCATCAAACTGTAGCGACACAGATTCCCCCATCAAACTGTACCGACACAGGATTTCCCCATCAAACTGTACCGACACAGGATCCCTATCAAACGTAGCGACACAGGATCCCCCATCAAACTGTACCGACACAGGATTCCCCATCAAACTGTAGCGACACAGGATCCCCCATCAAACTGTACCGACACAGGATCCCCCATCAAACTGTAGCGACACAGGATTTCCCCATCAAACTGTAGCGACACAGGATCCCCCATCAAACTGTACCGACACAGGATCCCCCATCAAACTGTAGCGACACAGGATTTCCCCATCAAACTGTAGCGACACAGGATCCCCCATCAAACTGTACCGACACAGGATTTCCCCATCAAACTGTACCGACACAGGATCCCTATCAAACGTAGCGACACAGGATCCCCCATCAAACTGTACCGACACAGGATCCCCCATCAAACTGTAGCGACATAGGATCCCCCATCAAACTGTACCGACACAGGATTTCCCCATCAAACTGTACCGACACAGGATCCCTATCAAACGTACCGACACAGGATCCCCCATCAAACTGTAGCGACATAGGATCCCCCATCAAACTGTACCGACACAGGATTTCCCCATCAAACTGTACCGACACAGGATCCCTATCAAACGTAGCGACACAGGATCCCCCATCAAACTGTACCGACACAGGATCCCTATCAAACTGTAGCGACACAGGATCCCCCATCAAACTGTACCGACACAGGATCCCCCATCAAACTGTACCGACACAGGATCCCTATCAAACTGTAGCGACACAGGATCCCTATCAAACTCTGCCAACAACGGATGCCATATCAGTTGTGCAAGTTGTGTTCATCGTTAAGGTTCTCCGAAGAACCAAGGTGACCCACAGGATATACTGACCCAAGTATAATTTGACAGCTATGGAGATACTGGGTTCGGTGACCCAAAGCTTGGTGACAGTGTTGGGGTTTAAGGACCCCTGTTCGCGATGGAGAGGGTTTAGGGATGGAATTCCAGAATTCCGGGCCCCAGGCAGCTGAAGGCACGGCCCCCAAAGGTGGAGCGATGGGAATGGGGGGATGTCAGAATTGGCGGAGGGCAGAGATCCGAGGCTTTTGGGGCCGGAGGAGAGCACCCAGATCGGGATTGGGGATGGTGGGATTTGAAAACAAGGAGGAGAAATTTTAAAATTCAGGCATTGTCAGACTGGGAGCTAGTGCTGTCCAACAAGAGGAGCAGGTGATGGGTGAATGGGAAGTTGGTGTAAGTGAGGACAGGGACAGCAGAGTTTCGATGAGCTGAAGTTTACAGACAGTTCACCATAGGAATAGTGTCGCGCTGAAATTTCGAGACGCTCCCTGAGCCTGAAATTCGGAGATGATCCCTTGGGCTGGCTGGTTTTAATTGATTGCATATGAGGTTGTGAGCACTGATGCCACAGGAAATGGAAACACAAAGGGCTTCTTTCAAAACAGCCTGATTCTGTTATACGGTCTGAGTATGTTTTTCCAGGTTGCTTTGATACTGCTGCTTCAGGCAAACGTCTGATCATTTATGTCCATTTCTCTCCTGCAGGCACCGACTCCAGCTGGCGTTCAGTTACATAGTCAGTAATAGTCCACCAACATCTCACTGCACCGACTCTCCTTCAAGAACATAGCCGGGACAATCGGTGTTCAGATCTGTCTCTGCTCCATTCTAATCTCCATTTTATAAAAGGCACTGAAGAAGCAAAAAAGATTAACTAGAATGATACCAGAACTGCGAGATTACACCTAATGAGAAAAGACCAAACAGGCCAAGGCTCGTCTCTTTATAGTAGAGAGAGTTGACCTGATTGAGGTCCTTAAAACCATGGAGGGGTTCAGTGGGGCAAGTGCAGTGAAGACATTTTCACTTGTTGGGGGGAGGGTGGGGGGGGGGAGACCAGAACTAGGGGGCCATCCATATAAGGCAGTCACTGATAAATCCAATCGGGAATTCAGGAGAAACTTCTTTCCCCCAGAGAGTGGTGAGAATGTGGGACTCGCTCCCACAGGGAGTGGTTGAGAGTGAATCGTGTCGACACATTTTAAGGGGAGTATGGATAAACACGTGAGGGAGAAAGGAATAGAAGGTTATGCTGATGGGGTGAGACGAAGTAGAGGGTGGGAGGAGGCTGGTGTGGCGCATAAACACCAGCGCGGAGCAGATGGGCCGAATGGCCTGTTTCTGTGCCGTAATTACTACTTAATATTTTGTAATGCTCACACACATCGACCCAGCAGGGTTCGCTGAATGGGCTATCAGGAGAAGGGCCCCTGGCTGATTCCCCTCCCCTACTCCCCTAACCCTATGCTGAGATCAACTAACCAAGATCAACACTGAGCTCTCCTGGTCTCCATGGGCCAGAGTGACAGTGAGGTGGACGTTACCCACCAGTTAAGCAGAGGAACAAGTGCATCCAAAAACAATCAGAAGTTTGTGCGATGCTGTCGGAACTAGAGTGAGGTTTAGCCGAGTTTAGTGAGAAATATGAGGCAAAGACTGAGACAGCGTGACGTCGAACAAAATGGAGTCTTCTTTATTGTGTTTTCACTTTCACTTTCTCTTTCAGTGCCCTCTGCTGGCTGCTGTGTGCATGGTAGGCTCAAGTGAACAACATGTACAATGCAATTCTCAAAAACACTACAATATTTCAGTTCAAGCCCGACTCCAGAAACCTAAGGACCGTTCAAGGCTGACGCTCCCAGTGTGGTACTGAGGGAGAGCTGCACTGTCGGAAGTACTGTCTTTCCGATGAGACATTAAACTGAGGGCCCCGTCTGCCCATTCAGGTGAGGATGTAAAAGATTCTTTGCTGCACAATTTCAAAGGAGAGCTGGAGGGGAGTTCTGCCCCCGTTGTCCTGGGGCTAATAGTTATCAACCAGCATCACTAAAACAGATTGGTCATTGCTGTTTGTGGGAGCTTGCTGTGCACAAATTGGATGCTGTGTTTCCTACAGTAGAACAGTGACTGCACTTCGATTTTCTGACCAGAACGGAGATGATTGGCTAATTTTCCCCTGTCAGTTTCGGCTGGGGACTGCAGTGCTGCAAGTGCCTGGTGTTTGACTTTGTGAGCAGCATTTGTATTCTACAACTATCCTCCACTGACTGCATTTTTCTGCAGAAATCACCATGCTTTTATTGGGAGCAGTTGCTTCGGTCAGGCATTCTGTTCGCTGCAGTTCGTAGAGTCGCTGTTTTAAATAGACTCTGTGGACTGTTTGCTGTAGTGCGCTGCAGGCTTTGAAAAGCAAGGAGGGAGGATGTGACTGTTCTCGTGCAGATGGCTCAGGAAGTTTCCAGGGCCTGTGTTGAGCTGCGGGAATCTCACCCGGGGCTGCGTCTGGGCTGCCACCATTGGCCTCAGCACCCTCATCCCAACACCCTGACGCTCCAGAGAGGGGCAAGTAATAAGCCTGAGGCTCCCATTCCTGTTTCAGAAGGAGACCGGCTTTAGTGGGTAGCATTTGCACCTTGAGTCAAAAGGCCATGGAGGGGCGGGGGGGTCGAGCCCCACTCCAGAGACTTGAGCCTATAATCCAGGCCGACGCTCCTTAGCGCCAGTGCTGAGGGGGTGCTGCACTGTCGGAGGCGCCATCTTTCGGACGAGATGTGGAACTGAGGCCCTGTCTAACTGAGAGGTGGGAGACAGCGAGCAGTGGTTACCTTACATATAGAATTACAGTGCAGAAACAAGCCATTCGGCCCATCTAACAGTAGCCAGTGTTTATACTCCACATGAGCCTCCTCCCATTCCGTCTACCTCACCTCAGCGCATCTTTCTATTCCCTTTTCTCTCTTGTACTCGTCTGGCTTCCTTTAGAAAGCATCTAAGCTATTTGCATCAATCACTTTGTACGCACTCCAAAGTGGCCAGTGATGTTCCCGAGGGATCTATACCTGGCCCTCAACTCTTCCATACATTTATAAGTGTCTTGGATGAAGGAATAGAGGACCATAATTTGCTGACGACAGTAATAATGTAGATGACAGCAGAAAGTTGCAAAGGCACATTGAGAGATTAATGAGTGGGCAGGTCAGGGGCAGATGCAGTTCAGTGTGAGTACGTACGAAATCGTCCACTTTGGACTTCAGAAGGATAGATCAGAATAATTTGCAAATGCTGAGGAGTTGGAACCCATGGTAGAGCAAAGAGGTTTAAAGATCACAAGGGACAAGATATAATTCAATTTGTTAATGGAATGTTGGCCTTTATCTCGAGGGAGCAGGAGTACAAAGGGGGTGGAAGTTATGCTTCAGTTGTATAAATCTCTGGTTGGACCCCATCTGGAGTATCTGTGTTCAGTTCTGCACCCCGCACCTCAGGGTGGTGATATTGGTCTTGGAGAGGGTGCAGTGCAGAATGATCCCCGGGGCTGAAAGGGTTAAATTACGAGGACAGGTTACACAGACTAGACTTCCCTTGAGCGTAGAGGATTAAGGGGGTGATCCAATCGAGGTGTTTAAGATGATTAAAGGATTCGATCGTGTCGATAGAGAGAAACTATTTCACTGGTGAGTGGTGGGGGGGGGGGGGGGGAGCCCAGAACAAAAACTTCAAAAACTTGCATTAATATAGCGCCTTTAGTGTAATAAAAACAGGAGCCATTATTGAACAAAATATGACGCTGAGCTACATAAGGAGAGATTAGGACAGGTGATCGAAAGCTCGGTCAAAGAGCTATGTTTTAAGGAGGGTTTTAAAGGGGAGAGAGACGGAGAGGTTTAGGGAGGGAATTCCAGAGCTCGGGGCCCCAGGCAGCTGAAGGCACGGCCGCCAATGGTGGAGCGATGGGAATCGGGGGTGGGGGATGCTCAAGAGGCCGGAATTGGAGGAGCAGCAGAGATCTCGGAGGGTTATAAGGCTGGAGGTGGGTCACAGAGATGGGGAGGGGTGGGGGTTGGATGGCACCCTTTTCAACCCACCCTTCAGCTGCTGGCTCAATGGGCACCCCGCCAGCTTGCCACCAAGTTGCCTGTAATGGCCGCCAGACAGACAAGCGAGGAGGTAGCGCCTTCCTTCGACACCATGAGTTAGAGAGGGCGGAGATTAATAACACCACTTCTCGCTTCCCTCTTGTCCAACCAGTTTCCCAATTCTCAGCTTCCAGCTGCAAAAGAAAATCCCCGGCCTTTGTCTCTGTTGTCAAGAGCACGGCCCATTTCTTTTCCAGAAAGTTGCAATTAAGAGCGGCTAGGTGTGGCCGTGGCCTCAAATGCAAACAGCTGCTTCCTTGAAAGAACAGCATGATTTTATTTTTTCCAGAGATCAGTTGAAACCACAGCCTCGTATTTTAACAGGAGACACATCCACACTTGGCACTCGTACCAGTCTGTGACTTGCATTTAGATAGCACCTCAAACGCAGTTAAAACATCTCCAAGGAGCTTCACAGGAGCGTTATCAGACAAAGGAATGAATACCAAGCCAATGAGGGAGACATGAGGATGGGGAAGCAATCGTTTTGCTTTTATTGAGCCCCAGAAGGGAGTAGAAACATAAAGACGGACTGACCTTTAATATAGCGCCTTTCACAACCACAGCACGTGACGCACTTTGAAAGCGTAGCCACTGTTGTATTGCAGGAAGACAGTTTGCATTCAACAAGTTACCACAAACAGCAATTTGATGATTATCTGTTATTGAGATTTCTGATTGAGGGATGAATATTGGCCTCAGGATCCGGGGAGAGTGCCACCTCAGCCCCTGCTCGTTCTTTGAAATAGTGCCCATGCAGCGGACAGGGCCAGTCTAACAGCTCATCCAAAATAAAGCACTTCTGACGGGGCAGCACTCCCTCAGCACTGGCACCGGTGGGGGGTCACCTTCCTTGAATTTTGGGGGTCAAGCCTCTGGAGTGGGTCTTGAACCCTGGACTCAGAGTGCAACGCACCGAGCCAGGGCTGAATACTCAGGACACCAGCGAGGCCTAGGGAGGGAAGTCCAGAGCTTAGAGCCTGTGGCGGGGGGGGATTTATCCGGGCGATGGGGATTTCGGCCACTGGCTGAAGAGACGACGAGAGCCCCGCATCGCCTCCTCTGGTCAAGGCCCACCACGTTATGTGCCAATTAAGTGGACACCAGCGGGCCTTCCCCGGGAGTAAGGCCCCCCCCCCCCCCCCAGGTGACGGACGTGCCGCCCGCTGCGAGTGGCTAGCCAATCAGAGGCTGGCAGCTCTTTGACTGAGCAGCATGCCCGCGGGTAATTCTCTGCCATGGAGTCACAAGTTTCCAACTTGCAGTTGAAGTCTTCAGCGTTGTCCAAGTGCAGGCCTGGAAGCCTTGCTGCTCGCTCCATAGTAAGAGAAATTGTAAGGCCAATTATGTTACTTCAAATCGGGCCTCACACTCGGGTGGGTGTGAGATTGAAACAACCCCAAATTCTGCCTCTAGCCGCTTCCCCTCTTGTGCTACATCTCAGCCAAAGCAGATGTCTAGGCCGAGATTAGAGCACATGGGACCGAGGAGGATCACTTATGAAGGGGAGTTAAAAGTCCCTTGGCCACTGCTTTCCGATATTCAATTGTCGAGTGTCTGACCTGCAAGAAATGGAGCCATGCGTCACCTCAAAGAGCGATTCCCTTCCTGGGTGGGTTCGATTCCCTCAACACACAGGTCGATACCACGTGAAAACGTGGCCATTCTTCTGTGGCTGAAAGAATGCTTACCTCGGGTTTGGATATGCCAGGCTCAAAGATGGCCGTGCCCCAGTACTTGGGTATGCCAAGAACAAAGATGGCCGTGCCCCAGTACTTGGGTATGCCAGGAACAAAGATGGCCATGCCCCAGTACTTGGGTATGCCAGGAATAATCATGGATGTGCCCCAGTACTTGGGTATGCCAGGAACAAAGATGGACGTGCTCCAGTACTTGGGTATGCCAGGAACAAAGATGGCCATGCCCCAGTACTTGGGTATGCCAGGAATAATTATGGATGTGCCCCAATACTTGGGTATGCCCGGAACAAAGATGGACGTGCTCCAGTACTTGGGTATGCCAGGAACAAAGATGGCCATGCCCCAGTACTGAGGAATGCCAGGAACAAAGATGGCCTTGCACTGGTACTTGGATGCAACAGCCAAGGTGGGCATTCACTGATCGTTAGAAAGCAGAGACAGAAAGGTGGCAATACCATGGCACTTGGGTACTCAGAGTGCCTGGTGCCAATGAATTTTTAAAATTCATTCATGCCATGTGGGTATTTCTGGCTAGGCCAGCATTTGTTGCCCATCCCAAATTGCCCTCGAGATGCTGATGGTGAGCTGCCTCCTTGAACCACTGCAGTCCATGTGGGGTAGGTACACCCACAGTGCTGTTAGGAAGGGAATTCCATGATTTTAACCCAGCGACAGTGAAGGAACGGCGATATAGTTCCAAGTCAGGATGGAGTGCAACTTGCAGGTGGTGGTGTTCCCATGCATTTGCTGCCCCTGGACTTCTAGGTGGGAGAGGTCGTGGGTTTGGAAGGTGCTGTCAAAGGAGCCTTGGTGAGTTGCTGCAGTGCATCTTGTAGATGGTACACACTGCTGCCACTGTGCGTCGGTGGTGGAGGGAGTGAATGTTTGTAGATGGGGTGCCAATCAAGCGGACTGCTTTGTCCTGGATGGTGTCGAGCTTCTGGAGTGTTGTTGGAGCTGCACCCATCCAGGCAAGTGGAGAGTATTCCATCACACTCCTGACTTGTGCCTTGTAGATGTTGGACAGGCTTTGGGGAGTCAGGAGGTGAGTTACCTGCCGCAGGATTCCTAGCCTCTGACCTGCTCTTGTAGCCACGGTATTTATATGGCTACTCCAGTTCAGTTTCTGGTCAATGGTAACCCCCAGGATGTTGATAGTGGGGGATTCAGTGATGGTAATGCCACTGAACGTCAAGGGGAGATGGTTAGATTCTCTCTTGTTGGAGGTGATCATTGCCTGGCACTTAAGTGGCGAATAACATTCGTGCCACACATCAGCCCAAGCCTACATTTCTACACGGACTGTTTTAGTATCTGAGGAATCGTAAATGGTGCTGAACATTGTGCAATCATCAGTGAACATCCCACTTCTGACCTTATGATTGAAGGAAGGTCATTGATGAAGCAGCTGAAGATGGTTGGGCCTAGGACACTACCCTGAGGAACTCCTGCAGTGATGTCCTGGAGCTCAGATGATTGACCTCCAACAGACACAACCAACTTCCTTTGCGTTAGGTGTGACTCCAACCTGCGGAGAGTTTTCCCCCGATTCCAGTTTTGCTCGGGCTCCTTGATGCCATACTCGGTCAAATGCTGCCTTGATGTCAAGGGCAGTCACTCTCACCTCACCTCCTGAATTCAGCTTTTTTGTCCATGTTTGAACCAAGGCTGTAATGAGGTCAGGAGCTGAGTGGCCCTGGCGGAACCCAAACTGAGCGTCACTGAGCAGGTTATTGCTAACAAGTGCCGCTTGATGGCACTGTTGATGACACCTTCCCTCACTTTACTGATGATTGAGAGTAGACTGATGGGGCGGTAATTGGCCGGGTTGGACTTGTCCTGCTTTTTGTGAACAGGACATACCTGGGCAATTTTCCACATTGCTGAGTAAATGCCAGTGTTGTAGCTGTACTGGAACAGCTTGGCTAGGGGTGCGGGAAGTTCTGGAGCACAGGTCTTCACTACTGTTGCCGGAATATTGTCAGTCCCCATAGCTTTTGCAGTATCCAGTGCCTTCAGTCGTTTCTTGATATCACGCGGAGTGAATCGAATTGGCTGAAGTCTGGCATCTGTGATGCTGGGGAAGGACGAGATGGATCATCAACTCGGCACTTCTGGCTGAAGATTGTTGCAAATGCTTCAGCCTTATCTTTCGCACTGATGTGCTGGGCTCCCCCATCATTGAGGATGGGGATATTTGTGGAGCCACCTCCTCCAGTTAGTTGTTTAATTGTCCGTCACCATTCAGAACTGCATGTAGCAGGACTTCGATCTGATCCATTGGTTGTGGCCTGATGTTGTGAAACTTCATGGGGTCTGGAACCGCTGTTGAGGACTCCCAGGGCAACTCTCTGCTGACTGTTTTCCACTTGGCCGCTACCTCTGGTGAGTCTGTCCTGCCCATGGGATATTGTCTGTAAGGTATGATTCCATGAACATGACTGTGTCAGGCTGCTGCTTGCCTCTTCTATGAGACAACTCTCTCCCAACTTTGGCACAAGCCCCCAGATGTTAGTAAGGGAGGACTTTGTAGGGTCGCCAGGGCTGGGTTTGCCGTTGTCGTTTCCAGTGCCTAGGTCGATGCCGGGTGGTCCTGTTTCATTCCTTATTGACTTTGTAGGGGTTTGATACAAGTGAGCGGCCATTTCAGAGTCAACCACATTGCTGTGGGTCTGGAGTCATATGTAGGCCAGACCAGGTAAGGACGGCAGATTTCCTTCCCTAAAGGACGTTAGTGAACCAGATGGGGTTTTTTTTTTTACAACCATCAAGAATGGTTTCATGGTCATCATTAGACTAGCTTTTAACTCCAGATTTATTAATTGAATTCAAATTCCACTTTCTGATGGGATTCGAACCCATGTCCCCAGAGCCATTCCCTGGGTCTCTGGGTTTACTAGTCCAGTGACAATACCACGACACCACTATCTCCCTTGTGCCGTTGAGCAAGAAGAAACAGCAGAATGTCTAGGCCTCAGGAAAATTGGCAGCAAAGGTTTGGACATGCTGACCCACCAGTCAATGTTCTGTCCCCCATCGTGTTTTGCGAGGTTGGTGTAGGGGGAGGGGTTATCCTGTTGGAAGGGACCAAGTCTCCAAAATTGGATTACGTTCAGAGTGGCAAGGAGTGACCGGTCCCTGGCCAGGAGGCTAGCACCCAGTACACAGATATACCTCAAACACGCTACCTTGACCACGCGTGAAATCCAACTGAATCAACATTGAGAACCCTGTCAGTCATGATCGCAGGCAGGGCCCCGACACAGTAAGACCCGCGTTCGTATAGCACCTGTCACGACCTCAGGACGTCCCAAAGCGCTCTACACCCCAGTGAAGCACTTTTTGACATGGCAGCCAATTTGCGCACAGCAAGATCCCACAGACGACAACAGCGACCAGGTAATTCATGTTTAGTGGTGAGGTTGATTGAGGGGTATATATTAGCCCCCAGGACACTGGGGAGAACTCCTGCCTCCACCCACTCACCTTGCTCACAATGCTGCCCGAGGGATCTTTTTCCACACGCCTGAGAGCAGTCGGGGTCCTCGGTTTAAAGTCTCATCTGAAAGATGGCGCCTCCGACAGTGCAGCACTTCCTCAGTACTGGCTGTGGAAGTGTCAGCGTTTAAACATGTCCTCGAGGCTCTGGCTTGGGGCTTGATTCCACCATGACTTGCTTGCTCGAGAAAGAGAGAGAGAGAGAGAGACTCTCTGAGCCAGTGCTAACATGCTTTAAACCCTAACACTGCAGCATTTGCCTGCAGCTTGTGGAGAGGAATCGAGTGACGGAGAGGGGGCCCTTCTCCTCAGGAGCTCTGAAACTCTCTCTTAGTTTGTTTGTTTTACCATTCACGTTCTCTCAACAGGGGCAAACTCGGAGTTCAAAGCAAACGCTGCCCAGTGATTTACACCCCTCCCCCCCCCCCCCCCACCCCCTCTACACCCTCTCCCCACTGCTCCTTACCTGCTAATCATCAGCTCCGACCCTCGGCTAGTCGGTCCAACGTCCCTAAACAGTAAGATATAATTCTTTTGTTCTCAGGATTTCCTCCTAAGCTCCAGGGGCTGGACTAAGTGACGAGCTCATCAGGTTCCTGACTGTGGGCGGGTTTGTATTTTTCAGCCTCTTTCCTCCTCCATTCTTTGCCCTCTCCTCCCCTCCATCCTAGCCCAACGCCCGCCTTAGCTGCCCTCGGTCTGTGCACTGGGCTGAGATGGGTGGAGTCCCCCGCGCACCCCACCCCACTTTCATGCCAGACAACTCGGACTCGTTTGCCAAGTTCGGTGCCTTCCCAAACTCTTGTTGTCTTGCTGCCGTTGCCATAGGAATGCAAAAAAAGAGGACTGCCAAAGCAGCTGGACACTGGAGAGAGCGAGACTGGAAACTATGCAAATGGTGTTTTAACAGGAGCCTCTGGCAACATCACGGGAGAGATCCAGTTCGCATTTGACCCTCTTCTTCATTAACCCCTTTTCTGCAGATCTCTTTTGCACAGATCTCTTGAACTCTCCACCAGCCACCACAACCCTCAGATCTCTGCTGCTCCTCCAATTCTGCCCTCTTTCCCCATCCCCCCCGATTCCCATCGCTCCACCATTGGCGGCCGTGCCTTCAGCTGCCTGGGGCCCCGAGCTCTGGAATTCCCTCCCTAAACCCCCTCCGCCTCTCTCTCTCTCCTCCTTTAAGACCCTCCTTAAAAACCGACCTCTCTGACCCAGCTTTTGGTCGGTCGCCTGCCCCTAATATCTCCCTGTGTGGCTCAGTGACAAATTTTGTTCCGTAGTTGCTTCTGTGAAGAGCTGTGGAATCTTTCACTATGCCAAGGGTGCTCTAAAAATGTTGTTGTTTGTATCACTGACAGACTGGTTTGTACACTTTGTCCTTTATCTCTTCTTCTTGTTTTATGTGGGAGGTGAAGGCTGTTTTTATTCAAATTACGTGATTGTGCATTGAGAGTCAGCTGCAGCTTAGTGGGTTGCTCTCTTGGCCGGGAGTTGCAACCTTATGCGGTTTCAGTCCCACTCCAGTGACTTTGACTACAAAAATCTGGCCTGTGCTCCCAGTGCAGTACTGAGGGAGTGCAGCACTGCCGGGTGTGGGTTAAACTGCGGCTGTCCCTGATGGGTCCCATGACCACTATGTGGAGGAAGGGTAGAAAGGAGTCCCTCCCAGTGTCCTGGGGGCCAATATTTATTCCTCAACCAACATCACTAAAACAGATCAACTGGTAATCACATTGCTGCCTGTGGGATCTTGCTGTGCGCAAATTGTCTGCTGCGTTTCCTACATTATGGGCTTGTGAAAACCCTAACATAAATGCAGGTCTCTTCCAATGTCCCACTCTGTGGTTTTCTGTATTTATTCCCTATCTTCCCCTCATTCTTTCAGCCCACGCATTCCTCTGTGAATAACCGCAGGACATTTTGGTTTGAACAAAACAAATTGTGTTGGTGTGATGCAAGTCACTCCATTTGCTATTTTCTCTTTCACCCTACCTCCCAAGGTAGATTGCATTCTGCATGCATGATACAAGTAATTTATTTATTTGTTGGTTTACTCTTCCACCTCTGCACACTTTTTTCTTTTTTCTTTTCTTATTCTCTCATGGGAGGTGGGCATCGCTGGCAAGGCCAGCATTTGTTGCCCGTCCCCAATTGCCCCTCTGACAACTGAGTGTCTTGCGAGGCCATTTCACAGGGCAGTTAAGAGTCAACCGCATCGCTGTAGGCCAGACCGGGTCAGGACGGCAGATTTCCTTCCCTCAAGGACATTCGTGAACCAGATGTGTGTGTGTGTGTTTTTTTTTAAAACAATCAATATTAGTTTCATGGCGCCATTACTGAGACTAGATTTCAATTCCAATTTTTAATTAATTGAATTTTTATTGAAAAGTTAAAATTTCATCAGCTGCCATGGTGGGATTTGAGCGTATCGCCCCAGGACATTAAACACAAAAATTACTAGTTTAGTGACATTACCATCTCCCCCTTACCCTACCCTGTCGGGCAAATTTGTTTGTAAAATTTCCTTTTATTATTGGTTTGTTCTCTCCCCCCACCTCCCCCCCCCCCCCGCCCTCCTCCCCCTTCAAGACCTCATTTATTTTCAGTTATTTAAGTTATGGGAAAATGGCGCACTGACACGGAACACAAAAGTCCGAGTGTATCAGGCCTGTGTCCTCAGTACCTTGCTCTACGGCAGCGAGGCCTGGACAACGTATGCCAGCCAAGAGCGACGTCTCAATTCATTCCATCTTCGCTGCCTTCGGAGAATACTTGGCATCAGGTGGCAGGACTATATCTCCAACACAGAAGTCCTTGAAGCGGCCAACACCCCCAGCTTATACACACTACTGAGTCAGCGGCGCTTGAGATGGCTTGGCCATGTGAGCCGCATGGAAGATGGCAGGATCCCCAAAGACACATTGTACAGCGAGCTCGCCACTGGTATCAGACCCACCGGCCGTCCATGTCTCCGTTATAAAGACGTCTGCAAACGCGACATGAAATCATGTGACATTGATCACAAGTCGTGGGAGTCAGTTGCCAGCATTCGCCAGAGCTGGCGGGCAGCCATAAAGACAGGGCTAAATTGTGGCGAGTTGAAGAGACTTAGTAGTTGGCAGGAAAAAAGACAGAGGCGCAAGGGGAGAGCCAACTGTGCAACAGCCCCAACAAACAAATTTCTCTGCAGCACCTGTGGAAGAGTCTGTCACTCCAGAATTGGCCTTTATAGCCACTCCAGGCGCTGCTTCACAAACCACTGACCACCTCCAGGCGCGTATCCATTGTCTCTCGAGATAAGGAGGCCCAAAAGAAAAAAAAGAAAAGAACTTAAAGATTGTAAAGGATATTTCCCCCACTTGCTGAGTCTTTGTCCCTGATGGTCTTTGACTGGGTGCTGGGGTTGAGCACACCAGTTCCACATACATGTGACTGGGCCTAACCTGTGGTGCCACACACGTGACCGGGCCTAATCTGTGATTCCACACACGTGTGCGACCAGGCCGAATCCCTGACTCCACACATGTTTGACCAGGCCTAGGCTGAGATTCCACACACGTGTGCGACCAGGCCGAATCCCTGACGCCACACATGTTTGACCAGGCCTAAGCTGAGATTCCACTCACGTGTGAGTGAGCCTGGTCAAACAGGGGAGCCCAAAGAGCTGTTTTGTTTTGTCCAGTTTTACACTGAGTGCGGATAAGGCATAACCATTCATTAACAGATGAATTCATCATGTGTTCTAAACACATTTGATTCAGGAAATTATACTAATTCAGGCCCATTATCTCTTTTTGTCTTGTATTATTCCTGTACTTTAGTTTCTTCGCAGTGGGGCCCTGTCATGGGATCAGTCCCAGTGTATTAGTTTGCTCTCTGTCGCCATCATGTGGCTCTCCGGGGCTTATCAGAGAGGTGATTTCGAATTGTATTCAATCCCTGTGGGTAAGCATAGTGACCAGTCTGTCTGCAGCAATATTCCTCAAACAGCAGGATGAATAATCAGTTCCTATGTAATTAATCTTTGGCGTTCATTAGCTTTCTGTATGTGAGTGTCACTGGCCAGGCCAGCATTTATTGCCCATCCCTAATTGCCCTTGAGAAGGCGGTGGTGAGCTGCCTTCTTGAACCGCTGCAGTCCATGTGGGGTAGATACACCCACAATGCTGTTAGGAAGGGAGTTCCAGGATTTTGACCCAGTGACAGTGAAGGAACGGCCGATATAGTTCCAAGTCTGGATGGTGTGTGACTTGGAGGGGAACTTGCAGCTGGTGGTGTTCCCATGTATTTGCTGCCCTTGTCCTTCTAGTGGGTAGAGGTCGTGTTCCAGTTTGGAATGTTCTGATGAAGAAACCTTGGTGCGTTGCTGCGGTGCATCTTGTAGATGGTACACACTGCTGCCAATGTGCGTCGGTGGTGGAGGGAGTGAATGTTTGTGGATGGGGTGCCAATCAAGCGGGCTGCTCAGTCCTGGATGGTGTCGAGCTTCTTGAGTGTTGTTGGAGCTGCACCCCATCCAGGCAAGTGGAGAGTACTCCATCACACTCCTGACTTGTGCCTTGTAGATGGTGGACAGGCTTTGGGGAGTCAGGAGGTGAGTTACTTGCCGCAGGATTCCTAGCCTCTGACCTGCTCTTGCAGCCACGGTATTGCCTGATATAAATCATTGCCTGATAGATGGCTATCATTAACTATCCTGTCCTTGCCGCTATAGATCTACAATTCTCTAACTTTATCAGACAGGGCTGTCATTTTTCAAGGCTTGAGTGAAAAACGGAAACGTCTCTGACTGAATTTGGTGCTGACCTGGCAAAGAGCAGTCAAGACCTTTCTCTGACTTATGAGGTCCCGAGTAGCTCCTCCAATGCTGGCCTCCTGCATATCCCCGATTTCCGTCACTCCACCAAATAACTTGGAACGCGTTTAAGTTCTGTCACCTCCAGGCTCGACGACGGGCCCTGATTCTGAACACCCTCAAGTGCTCAACTCCGCCTTCCGGAATCCGAGGGTCCCGCCTGCCTTCTCGTCTAGTTCCAATAGATCCCGCCATCACTATCGGAAGAAGAGCCGGGGGGGGTGGGGGTGGGAGTTCGCCCCCGTGTCCTGGGGCCAATATTTATCCCTAAAACATTATCTGATCATTATCACGTTGCTGTTTGTGGGATCTTGCTGTGCGCAATTTGCTTGACGCGTTTACTACGTTACAACAGTGACTACACTCCAAAAGTACTTCATTGGCTGTGAAGCACTTTTGGACATCCTGAGGTGTTGAAAGGTGCTATAGAAATGCAAGCCTTTCCTCCTTTTCCTCCTAATTTCTTGCTCTCTTTCCCGCTCTCTCTCTCTCTCTCTGATGTCATCTGGCAGCAACAACGTGCATTAATCTAGCGCCTTGAGCACAATAACATCCCAAGGCGCTTCAAATTTTGACACCGGGCCATATGAGGAGATGTTAGGGACTGGTGACCAAAAGCTCGGTCAAAGACGGAGGTTTTAAGGAGCGTCAGAAAAGAGGAGGAGGAGGAGAGAGAGAGAGAGGCGGAGAGGTTTAGGGAGGGAATTCCAGAGCTTGGGGCCCCAGGCAGCTGAAGGCACGGCCGCCAATGGCGGAGCGATGGGAATCGAGGGGTGGGGGGGTGGTCAAGAGGCCGGACCTGGAGGAGCAGCAGAGATCCCGGAGGGTTGTGGGGCTGGAGGAGAGAGGAGTGAGGCCCTGGAGGAGAATTTTAAAACTGAAATGTAGGCAAAAACAGCAGGAAAGGCCCCTAAACTTGGCAGGGTGAATAGGGTGAGGCGGTAAATATGGCCTTGGCAACATTGCCCACATCAGAGAATAAGTGAAGAGCAGCCAATCAGCAAGGCCGAGTCTCGTCATGCTTGGTTACGGCTCGCTTTGCTCGCTGTCAGCCTCTAGTGGTGGGATGTTGGTAACTGCACCAATTTGCCAGAAGCACTTGCACCTATTATTTTTTCACTTCCTCCCCCTGACTTCCCCCCCCCCCCCC
Source organism: Heterodontus francisci (assembly GCF_036365525.1). Lineage (NCBI taxonomy): Eukaryota > Metazoa > Chordata > Chondrichthyes > Heterodontiformes > Heterodontidae > Heterodontus > Heterodontus francisci. The sequence goes on along the minus strand of NC_090418.1, from coordinate 10,270,864 downwards.
CCCCCCCCACCTCCAACCGCCCATACCGTTCTCTGTCAAGCTCAGGCATGATAATTACCTCAGTTTGAAACTGGCGTGTCCACTCGGAGGGTCCAAGGTTCGAAGCCCCCCCGATCATTTCCATTTTGCATGACCTTGGCCGTTGTGTCCAGCACCATGTGACATGGGGGTCGCCGCCGATGAACAGGAGACACAGGCTGAGGCCGCCTTCTGCTCGTAAAATGATGTAGCGCTGAAGGAGGCCCTTCAGCCCCTCGTGCCTGTGCCAGCTCTTTGAAAGAGCTATCCAATTGATCTCACTCCCCATCCCCCACCCCCACCGCTGCCCTTTTCCCCCACAGCCCTGCGAATTTTTCCCCTTCCAGTATTTCTCCCGATTCCCCCTTTTTTGAAAGTTACTATTGAATCTACTTCCACTGCCCTTTCAGGCAGCGCGTTCCAGATCACAACAACTCACTGCATTCTCCTCATCTCCCCCCCCCCCCCGGGTCTTTTACCAATTATCTTAAATCTGTGTCCCTCTGGTTACCGACCCTCCTGCCACTGGAAACAGTTTCTCCTCATTTACTCTACAAAACCCTTCATAACTTTGAACGCCTCGATTAAATCTCCCGTTAACACAGGAACATCGGATCAGGAGTAGGCCATTCAGCCCATCGAGCCTGCTCCACCATTCAATTAGATCATGGCTGATCATCTACCTCAATGGCACTTTCCCCCACGATCCCCATATCCCTTGATGTCATGAGTATCCAAATATTTATCCATTCCTGTCTTGAATATACTCAATGATTGAGCTTCCACAGCTCTCTGGGGTAGAGAATTCCACAGATTCACCACCCTCTGAGTGAAGAAATTCCTCCTCACCTCAGTCAGAAATGGCCTGCCCCTTATTCTGACACTGTGTCCCCTGGTTCTAGACTCACCAGCGGGGGGAGAACACCCTATCGGCATCCATCCTGTAAGAATTTTGTAGGTTTCAATGAGATCATCTCTCGTTCTTTGAAACTCGAGAGAACACAGGCCCAGTCTCCCCAATCTCTCCTCATAAGACAATCTCTCCATTCCAGGGATTAATCTGGTGAACCTCCGTTGCACTCCCTTCCTTATATCCTTCCTTAGATGAGGAGAACAAAATTGTACGCAATACTCCAGGTGCGGACTCACCAAGGGCCTACACTTCTTTACTCCTCTCCTCAAAACCCCTTGCAATGAAAGCCAACATACCATTTGCCTTTGTAACCTTCCTTCACCCTCTCTGCCCTAAGGAGAACAATCCTAGTTTCTCCAGTCTCTCCACATCACTGAAGTCCCTCATCCCTGATACCATTCCAGTAAATCTCCTCCGCACCGTCTCCAAGGCTTTAACATCCTTCCTAAAGTGCGGAGCCTAGAATTAGACACAATACTGGGGCCTAACTAGTGATGTGTAAATGTTTAGCATGACTTCCTTGCTTTTCTACTCCATGGCTCGACTTGGTATGCATCTTTACCAGCTTTCTCAACTTGTCCTGCCACCTTCAGAGATTTGAGTGCACATATCCCGAAGTCTCCTTATTCCTGCACCCCCTTTAACATTATACCTTTTAGTTCCCATTGGCTCTCCTCATTCTGCCTACCTCAATTATCACTTCATATTTCTCAGCTTTAAGTGGTATCTAACATCTATCCGGCTGTTCTAGCAGGATGTCAGCAGTGGCTCAGTTGATTAATGCACTTATCTCTAGATTATGTGGTTGTGGGTTCAAGACGTACACCAGTCTGTTAGGTGTTCTTTTAAAAAAATAAAATAAAATCTAGGCTGATGTGCCAATGTAGTACTGAGGGAGTGCCATACTGTCAGAGGTGCTGTCTTTCTGAAGAGGTGTTAACCCAAGGCCCCCTCCATTGCTGCTATTTCGTAGGGGAGTTCTCCCTGGTGTTGACTTTTATCCCTCAAAGGCTGTTTGTGGGAGCTTGCTGTGCACAAATTGGCTGCTGGGTTTCCTGCAGTTAGTATGCTTCATTGGCTTTGAAATGCTTTTATTGGTAGCTTCACCCCTTCTTAATGATCAGAGTGGCTCCAATATGGTACAGTGGCACCTCAACAGGTTCGATACGAGGGTCAGCATCTTCTGTGCCTGCCCTGCAGCTACAGAAAATAATCAAACACGCTAACGGACTGGGGAGAGGCAAGATATACTTAATGACGCGGGTTTAAAGAGTGTGCAGGAACAGAGGGACCTGGGGGTGCATGTGCATCGATCTTTGAAGGTGGCGGGACATATCGACAGAGTGGTTAGTAAAGCCTATGGGATCTTGGGCTTTATAAATAGAGGCATTGAGGACAAAAGCAGAGAAGTTATGCTGAACCTTTATAAAGCTCTGGTTAGGCCACAACTAGAATATAATGTCCAGTTCCGGTCACCACACTGTGAGGGTCCTTGAGAGGGTGCGGAGGAGATTTACCAGAATGGTTCCAGGGATGAGGGATTTTAGTTACAAGGTTAGGTTGGAAAAGCTGGATTTGTTCTCCTTAGAACAAAGGAGATTGAGGGGAGATTTAATAGAAGTGTAGAAGATTATGACGGGTGCAGATCAGTTAGACAAGGAAAAACTGTTCCTATTAACAAATGGTACAAGGACTAGGGGAGACAGATTGAAAGTTTTGTGCAAAAGATGCAGGGGGAATGTGTGGAAGCACTTTTTTACGCACCTGGAACTCTCTGCCCACGAGGTGGAAGTGGAGAGGATCAAAGAATTCCAGAGAATAGGTCTACAGTTTTTTTAATATAGTAGGTAGTGGGGTTTTTTTTGAGGGAATCAAAATATATCCCGAGTGTAAATAATCTAATTTTTGGGTAATTTAAGGTGATAAATTAAGGGTAAGTCATGGCAGGGCAGCTCGGCAGTGTGGAGTGCTCCTCCTGTGCAATGTGAGAAGTCAGGGACACTTCCAGTGTACTGGGCGAACACACATGCAGGAAATGTCTCCAGCTGCAGCTACTTGAAATCCGCGTTTCGGATCTGGAGCGGCGGCTGGAGACAATGTGGATATCCGCGAGTCTGAGATCATTGTAGATAGCATGTACAGGGAGGTGGTCACACTGCAGGTAGAGATTGCTCAGACAGAAAGGGAATGGGTGACTGCCAGGCAGAGTAGAAGAACTAGGCAGGTAGTGCAGGAGTCCCCTGGGTCCATCTCCCTTTCTAGCAGATTTTCCAATTTGGATACTGTTGGGGGAGATCGCTTCTCAGTGGAATGCAGCAAGAGCCAAGCCTCTGGCACCATGGGTGGCTCAGCTGCACAGGAGGGGAGGAAAAGGAGTGGAAGAGCTATAGTGATAGAATCCCCTATCGTAAGGGGTACAGAGAGGCATTCCTGTGGCCGCAAATGAGACTCCAGGATGGTATGTTGCCTCCCTGGTGCTGGGGTCAAGGATGTCTCGGAGCGGCTGCAGGACATTCTGAAGGGGAAGGGTGACAGTCAGAGATCGCGGTACACATTGGTACCAACAACATAGGTAGAAAGAGGAATGAGGTCCTGCAACAAGAATTTAGGAAGCTCGGTAACAGGTTAAAAAGCAGGATCTCAAAGATTGTAATCTCTGGATTACACCCGGTGCCACATGCTAGTGAGTATAGGAATAGGAAGATCGAGCAGATGAATACGTGGCTGAGGAGATGGTGCAGGAGGGAGGGCTTTAGTTTCCTGGATCACTGGGTCTGTTTCTGGCAAAGATGGGACCTGTACGAGTTGGACGGGTTGCACCTGAACCGGAATGGGACCAACATCCTTGCTGGGAGGTTTGCCAGTGCTGTTGGGGGGGATTTAAACTAATTTGGCAGGGGGGTGGGATACAGAGTGGAGTTACAGTAGGGGGTGATACACAGTCAAATATAGAAGAGAAACTGAGTCAGTCTGGAAGGCAAAGGAAATACAGACCTGTTAAGGCACAAGTGAAAAATGCTAGACTGCATCTATTTTAATGCAAGGAGTGTTACTAGTAAGGCAGATGAATTGAGGGCATTGATTAGCACATGGGATTATGATATTATTGCTATCACAGAGTTGAGGGAGGGACAGGACTGGCAACTCAATATTCCAGGGTCGAGAATCTTCAGGCGTGACAGGGGAGGGGGTAAAAGAGGAGGTGGTATTGCACTGTTGATCAAGGAGTCAATTACTGCAGTAAGGAGGGATGATATCTCAGAAGGTTCCTCAAATGAGGCCATATGGGTAGAACTTAAAAATAAAAAGGGGGCAATCACTTGGCTGGGAGTGTACTACAGGCCTCCAAACAGTCAGGGAGAGATAGAGGAGCAGATATGCAGACAAATCTCAGAGAGGTGTAAAAATAATAGGGTAATAATAGTAGGGGATTTCAACTTCCCCAATATCAACTGGGATAGTCTTAGTGCCAAAGGCTTAATGGGGACGGAATTCTTAAAATGCATACAGGAGAGATTTTTGAGCCAGTACGTAGAAAGTCCTACAAGAGAAGGGGCAGTACTGGACCTAATCCTAGGGAATGAAACCGGACAAGTGGTAGAAGTGTCAGTGGGGGAGCATTTCGGTGATAGTGACCATAACTCTGTAAGATTTAAGGTAGTTCTGGAAAAGGACAAAGATGGACCGGAAATAAAGATACTGAATTGGGGGAAGGCCGATTTCAATATGATAAAACAGGATCTGGCCAAAGTGGAGTGGGAGCAGCTACTTGTAGGAAAGTCTACATCAGACCAGTGGGAGTCATTCAAAAAGGAAATAGTGAGAGTTCAGTGCCAACATGTACCCGTTAAGGTGAAGGGTAGGACCAACAAGCCCAGGGAACCCTGGATGTCAAGGGATATAGAGATCAAGTGTCAAGGGATCAGGAGAAAAAAAAGGAGGCTTATGGCAGATTCAGAGCGCTGAAAACCGCAGAGGCCCTAGAGGAGTATAGGAAGTGTAGGGGGGTACTTAAAGTAATTAGGAGAGCAAAGAGGGAACATGAAAAAAACACTGGTAGGCAAGATAAAGGAAAATCATAAGGTGTTTAATAAGTATATTAAGGGCAAGAGGATAAGCAGGGAAACAGTAGGGCCCATTAGGGACCAAAGTGGCAATCCGTGTGGAGCTGGAGGACATAGGTGAGGTTTTAAATGATTACTTTTCACCTGTGTTCACTATGGAGAAGGACGATGTAGGTGTAGAGATCAGGGAGGGGGATTGCGATATACTTGAACATATTAGCATTGAAAGGGAGGAAGTATTAGCTGTTTTAGCAGGCTTAAAAGTAGATAAATCCCCAGGCTCAGATGAGATGTATCCCAGGCTGTTATGTGAGGCAAGGGAGGAGATAGCAGGGGCTCTGACACAAATTTTCAAATCCTCTCTGGCCACAGGAGAGGTACCAGAGGACTGAAGGACAGTGAATGTGGTACCATTATTCAAGAAGGGTAGCAAGGATAAACCAGGTAATTACAGGCCGGTGAGTCTAACATCAGTGGTTGGGAAACTATTGGAAAAACTTCCACTTGGAAAGGCAGGGATTAATCAGGGATAGTCAGCAGGGCTTTGTCAGAGGAAGATCGTGTCTAACTTGATAGAATTTTTCGAGGAGGTGACTAGATGTGTAGATGAGGGTAAAGCAGTTGATGTAGTCTACATGGACGTCAGTAAGGCTTTTGATAAGGTCCCGCATGGGAGATTGGTTAAGAAGGTAAGAACCCATGGGATCCAGGGCAATTTTGTAAATTGGATCCAAAATTGGCTTAGTGGCAGGAGGCAAAGGGTGATGGTCAAGGGTTGTTTTTACGAGTGGAAGCCTGTGACCAGTGGTGTACCACAGGGATCAGTGCTGGGACCCTTGCTGTTTGTAGTGTACATTAATGATTTAGACGTGAATATAGGAGGTATGATCAGTAAGTTCGCAGATGACATGAAAATTGGTGGTGTCGTAAATAGTGAGGAGGAAAGCCTTAGATTACAGGATGATATAGATGGGCTGGTAAGATGGGCGGAGCAGTGGCAAATGGAATTTAATCCTGAGAAGTGTGATGTGATGCATTTTGGGAGGACTAACAAGGCAAGAGAATATACAATGGATGGTAGGACCCTAGAAAGTACAGAGGGTCAGAGGGACCTTGGTGTACTTGTCCATAGATCACTGAAGGCAGCAGCACAGGTAGATAAGGTAGTTAGGAAGGCATATGGGATACTTGCCTTTATTAGCCGAGGTATAGAATATAAGAGCAGGGAGGTTATGATGGAGCTGTATAAAACGCTAGTTAGGCCACAGCTGGAGTACTGTGTACAGTTCTGGGCACCACACTATAGGAAGGATGTGATTGCACTGGAGTGAGTGCAGAGGAGATTCACCAGGATGTTGCCTGGGCTGGAGCATTTCAGCTATGAAGAGAGACTGAAAAGGCTAGGGTTGTTTTCCTTGGAGCAGAGAAGGCTGAGGGGGGACCTGATTGAGGTATACAAAATTATGAGGGGCATAGATGGGGTAGATAGGAAGAAACTTTTTCCCTTAGCAGAGGGGTCAATAACCAGGAGGCATAGATTTATGGTAAGGGGCAGGAGGGGATTTGAGGAAAAATATTTTCACCCAGAGGGTGGTTGGAATCTGGAACGCACTGCCTGGAGGGCTGGTAGAGGCAGGAACCCTCAACATTTAAGAAGTATTTAGATGAGCACTTGAAACGCCATAGCATACAAGGCTACGGGCCAAGTGCTGGAAAATGGAATTAGAATAGATAGGTGCTTGATGGGTGGCACAGACACGATGGGCTGAAGGGCCTGTTTCTGTGCTGTATACCTCTAAGTTGGACGGTCACCTGAGAGAAGTAGACTTGCAGGGCTACGGGGATCGAACGGGGGAGTGGGACTGACTGCATATCTCCGTGGAGAGCCGGCATGGACCTGATGGGCAGAATGGCCTCCCTCTGTGCTATATATAACTCTATGGAATGCTGACCTTTATATCTCGGACTAGAATACAAGGGGGTAGAAGTCATGCTTCAGCTACACAGTGGCCCTGGTTAGACCACATCTGGAGTTACTGTGAACAGTTCTGGGCACCACACCTTAGGAAGGATATACTGTCCTTGGAGGGAGTGCAGTGTAGATTTACCAAAATGATACTTGGACTTCAAGGGTTAAATTACGAGGAGAGATTGCACAAACTAGGGTTGTATTCCGTGGAATTTAGAACATTAAGGGGTGATTTGATCAAAGTTTTCAAGATATTATGGGGAACAGATGTGGTAGAGAGAGAGAAACTACTCCCGCTAGGTGGGGAGTCTAGGACGAGGGGGCACAGTCTAAAAATTAGAGCCAGACCTTTCAGGAGTGAAATTGGGAAACATTCTACACACAAAGGGCGGTAGAAGTTTGGAACTCTCTTCCACAAATGGTAACTGATGCTGGATCAATTGTTAATTTTAAATCTGAGATTGATAGATTTTTGTTAACCAAAGGTATTAAGGGATATGGGGCAAAGGTGGGTGTATGGAGTTATGTCGCAGATCAGCCGTGATCTCATTGAATGCTAGAACAAGCTCGAGGGGCTGAATGGCCTCCTCCTGTTCCAATGTTCTGTGTTTCTTAACAATAGCTTACAGTACAGACTGAGAATTGTGTCACTTGCGCCACGCTGGGGAGATTTTCTGTTCACTTGACAAGAGCCTTGAAGGAAACTTCCACTCACGCTGGGGGGGTATGTCCATTTGTCAGCTCGTGGCTCCATCCCGCCCGGGGTTTCCTCTGCTCGATCCCAGATCCTCCTCTCACGCGGCCGCTTCTGCCTGCTTCTCTGCCAGGTTCAGCCCTTGCTCCCGTCCTTGGCTCTACAGCCTCGTCCTTGGCTCTGCAGCCTGGTCCTTTTTGAGGCAGGGAGTAGGCCTACTGGAGTCTTTCCAAAGACTAGGGTGAACAATGAGGCCTTGAGTATTTTATAGGAGTGTCAGCCACTTCTTACCTCTAACCTTTCAGGACAGCTGTGGGAGGTTGGGTCGAGTGGTCCTCAAGATGTCAGCTTTGTGACAATAAAAAAGAGGCGTTTTCCTTCTTATCTCTTTCTGCTTCTTCCAGGGCTCTAATCAGTGAATTTGCTCTATCTTACATTCCTGGTCTGTTATTTCAGATTTCTGCTTGACCCCAGCCTGAGAATTCCATAAAATGCTGTTGTCCACAGAGACAGACCCTTATCTCATGCCCGATCTGTTGGTGTGATTGCCATTGCTGCTGTGTTAACAAGTTTGCACTTTTTGTCAATTATATTGATGGTGGAGTGCTTCCTTTACTTAACAGCTTTGCAAAGCTTGATACTTTTCTTCCGCTATATTATGCAGGTTCATGATTTATACACCGTTGTCGATTAATGCAAAAAGGGGATTAAAAACAGTAAAAGTTACATATTGAAAAATATACCTGTTGTAATTAATCCAGGCACAAGTGAAGTTAGGCCAATACATCCCATCTGTTGATGGTCACCGAACTGACATTTGGTTAAAAGAATCGTGACCCATAATACACGTCCCGTACTGATTCAACACGTGACGGAGTGGTCTTTCAATTGGCAAGGTCTCGAGATCATGAAAAATTCTCCAGAAGTACAATTTTTTTCTTTGCTCTGTGCAAGATATATAACAATCATTTCCTGTTCACACACTCACTTCTCCCTGTCACAATTGTTGGCCATCTGTGTCCGTCAACAGCTCCCATGGTAAATTTCTCTATCAACATTTCCCATTAGATTTTGCTATGTCAAAAAGAAGGACTCGATGAGAAGGATGAACCACCCGCGGTTAACAAAGACGGTCAAGGAGACTATCCAATCAGAAACTAAGGCATACAAAGCAACAAAAACTAATGGTAGGCCAGAAGATTGGGAATTTTTTAGGATGACTAAAAAGTTAATAAAGAGGGAGAAAATTGATTATGGAAGTAAATTGGCAAGAAATATAAAAAACAAACAGCAAGAGCTTCTACAGGTATATAAAAAGAAAGAGAGTAGCTAAAGTGAGCGTGGGACCCTTGGAGGATGCGACTGGAGAATTGAGAACGGGGAACAGGGAAATGGTAGATAATTTAAACCAATATTTTGCACCGGTCTTCACGGTGGAGGACACTATAAACATCCCACAGATATCAGATAAGCAAGGAGCTAATGGGAGGAAAGATCTTGTAACAGTCTCGATCACGAGGGACAAAGTATTTGACAAACTAATAGGACTAAAGGCAGGCAAGTCGCCAGGACCTGATGGCCTGCATCCAAGGGTTTTAAAGGATGTGGCTGCAGAGATAGTGGAGGCATTGGTCGAAATATTCCAGAGCTCACTGGATTCCAGGAGGATCCCAGCAGATTGGGAAAACACAAATGTGATGCCCCTGTTCAAGAAGGGAGGGAGACAAAAAGCAGGAAACTATAGGCCAGTCAGCCTAACATCAGTCGTTGGGAAAATGCTAGAGTCCATTATTAAGGAAGACATAGCAGGACATTTAGAAAAGCTTAACGCAATCAAACAGAGTTAACATGGTTTTGTGAAAGAGAAATCGTGTTTGACAAATTTGCTAGAGTTCTTTGAGGATATAACAAGCAGAGCTGATAAAGGGGAACCGGTAGATGTAGTGTATTTAGATTTCCAGAAGGTATTCGATAAGGTGCCACATAAAAGATTATTGCACAAGATAGGAGCTCACTGTATTGGGAGTAATGTATTAGCGTGGATTAAGGATTGGTTAACACACAGAGGAGAGAGAGTCGGGATTAATGGGTCTTTTTCAGGTTGGAAAGACATAACTAGTAGAGTGTCACAAGGATCAGTCCTAGGGCCTCAATTATTTACTATCTATATTAATGACTTGGAGGAGGGGGCAGAGTGTAATATATCCAAATTTGCTGCTGAAACAATAATAGGTGGGTGTGTATGTTGTGATGAGGACATAAGGAATCTGCAAGGGGATATAGATAGATTGAGTGAGTGGGTAAAAGCTTAGCAGATGGAGTTTAATGTAGGACAGTGTGAAGTCATGCACTTTGGTAGGAAGAATGAAAAGGGAGACTATTATTTAAATGGAGAGAGACTCCAAAAAAGTGCAGCACAGAGGGATCTGGGTTTTCTTGTACATGAAACACAAAAAGTTAGCATGCAGGTGCAGCAAGTAATTAAGAAGGCAAATGGAATTTTGGCCTTTATTGCTAGGGGGTTGGAGTTTAAAAATAGGGAAGTCTTGTTACAACTGTACAGGGTGTTGGTGAGGCCGCACCTGGAGTACTGTGTACAGTTTTGGTCCCCGTATTTAAGAAAGGATATACTGGCATTGGAGGCAGTTCAAAAGAGATTCACTAGGCTGATTCCTGGGATGAAGGGGTTGACTTATCAAGAACGGCTAAACAGGTTAGGCCTTTATTCATTAGAGTTTAGAAGAATGAGGGGCGATCTTATTGAAACGGACAAGATTCTGAGGGGGCTTGGCAGGGTAGATGTTGAGAAGATATTTCCACTAGTGGGAGAATCTTGAACTCGGGGCCATAATTACGGAATAAGGGGACACTCATTTAAAACTGAGATGCGAAGGAATTTCCTCTCTGAGGGTGGTGAATGTCTGGAGTTCTCTACCCCAGAGAGTTGTGGAGGCTAGATCACTGAAAGTATTTAAAGAGGAGGTAGATAGATTTTTGAAATGTTGGGGAGTTGAGGGCTATGATGAGCTGGCACGAAAGAGGAGTTGAGGTCTGGGGCAGATCAGCCATGATTTTATTGAATGGCAGAGCAGGCTTGAGGGGCTGAATGGCCTACCCCTGCTCCTATTTCTTATATTCTTGCGTCAACTGTCACACTGCACTGTCAAGATCTAGCCACTGGGTGGCTCTGCAAAGCCAGTTTCCAAAGTCTCTCTTCCCAACTCAGTCATCACCTTGTATACTAAGAAAAAGAACTATATTAAAGCAATTGTTTGTTATGCAATGGCACAGAACATTCATCAGTGACCCTCCAAATTGTTCAGGACAAGGATGGATGTTGCTTAGGTGGTTTCTTTGGAAGGGCATTTTCAGCAGTGCCTCGGTGGGTAGCACTTGCACTTTCCGAGTTACAAAGTTCTGGGTTCAAGTCCCATTCCGGGAACTTAAGCACAAAAATCAATGCTGACACTCCAATGCAGTAGTGAGGGTGTGCTGCACTGGTGGGGGTGCTGTCTTTGGTGTGAGAACTCAAACCAAGGGCCCCATCTGCCCTCTCCAGTGGGTGTAAAAGATCCTATGGTACTATTTTAATTAAGAGTAGGGCAGTTAACCCTACAGTCCTGGACAATATTTGTCCCTGAATAAGCATTACAAAAACAGGTTAGCTGGTCATTATCACATTGTTGTTTGTGGGAGCTTGCTATGTGTAAATTGGCTGCCATGTTTCCTACACTTCAAAAGTACTTCATTGGCTGTAAAGCACTGTGAGACATCTGTTGGTAGTGAAAGGTGCTATATAAATGCAAGTCTTTCTTGTTTTCAAACAACGATTTGTATTTATATAGCAGCTGCTATATAGGCACGGCTGCCAATGGTGGAGCGATGGGAATTTGGGGATGATCAAGTGGCCCCCTCTTGCAGGGGTGATGTTATATTAAAGGTTGGCGGGGGGAGGGAATTTCAGATGCTGGGTTATATTAGGGGTGGAGGGGGTATTTCAGGGGTGGGGTATATTAAAGGGTGGGGGGGGGGTCTCAGAGGATGGGTTATATTTGGGAGTGGGGGGGATTTGCAGGGGGTAGCATTTATTAGGGTGGTTATATTAGCCGGCGGAGGGGTTGTAAGGTTGGGGTGTATTTGGGGTGGACAAATGACAGGGGCTGGGTTATATTTGGGGTCCGGGTATATTAGGAGGTGGGGGTGGCAGGGGGTTGGGTATATTTGGGGTGGTGTGTTTTTGGGAGTGGGGAATTTCAAGGGGTGCAGTATATTTGGCAGTGGGGGAGGGGTGTTTTAGGGGTGGGTGTACATTTGGGGTGGTGGTCTATTTTTTCTGGTGGGTTTTATTTGGTATGGGATATATTTGGGGTGGGAGTATTTTGGGGTATATTTGGAGTGGGAGTATATTGAAGCAGGAGTATTTTGGGGTATATTTGGGCTGGGGTATATTTGGAGTGGGAGTATTTTGGGGTATATTTGGGGCGGGGTACATTTAGGGTGGGAGTATTTTGGGGTATATTTGGGGCGGAGTACATTTGGGGTGGGAGTATTTGGGGGTATATTTGGAGTGGGAGTATTTTGGGGTATATTTGGGGTGGGAATATTTTGGGGTATATTTGGGGTGGGGTACATTTGGGGTGGGAGTATTTTGGGGTATATTTGGAGTGGGAGTATTTAGGGGTATATTTGGGGCGGAGTACATTTAGGGTGGGAGTATTTTGGGGTATATTTGAGGCGGAGTACATTTGGGGTGGGAGTATTTTGGGGTATATTTGGGGTGGGAATATTTTGGGGTATATTTGGGGTGGGAGTATTTTGGGGTATATTTGGAGTGGGAGTATTTGGGGGTATATTTGGAGTGGGAGTATTTTAGGGTATATTTGGGGTGGGAGTATTTTGTGGTATATTTGGGGCGGGGTACATTTGGGGTGGGAGTATTTTGGGGTATATTTGGGGTGGTAGTATTTTGGGGTATATTTGGGGTGGGAGTATTTGGGGGTACATTTGGGGTGGGAGTATTTTGGGGTATATTTGGAGTGGGAGTATTTGGGGGTATATTTAGGGCGGGGTACACTTAGGGTGGGAGTATTTTGGGGTATATTTGGAGTGGGAGTATTTGGGGGTATATTTGGAGTGGGAGTATTTTGGGGTATATTTGGGGTGGGAATATTTTGGGGTATATTTGGGGTGGGGTATATTTGGGGTGGGAGTATTTTGGGGTATATTTGGAGTGGGAATATTTGGGGGTATATTTGGAGTGGGAGTATTTTAGGGTATATTTGGGGTGGGAGTATTTTGGGGTATATTTGGGGCGGGGTACATTTGGGGTGGGAGTATTTTGGGGTATATTTGGGGTGGTAGTATTTTGGGGTATATTTGGGGTGGGAGTATTTTGGGGTATATTTGGGGTGGGGTATATTGGAGCAGGAGTATTTTGGGGTATATTTGGAGTGGGGTACATTTGGAGTAGGAGTATTTTGGGGTATATTTGGGGTGGGGTATATTTGGGGTGGGAGTATTTTGGGGTATATTTGGGGTGGGGTATATTGGAGCAGGAGTATTTTGGGGTATATTTGGCGTGGGGTATATTTGGAGTGGGGTATATTGGAGCAGGAGTGTTTTGGGGTATATTTGGGGTGGGGCATATTTGGAGTGGGGTACATTTGGAGTGGGAGTATTTTGGGGTATATTTGGGGTGGGGCATATTTGGAGTGGGAGTATTTTGGGGTATATTTGGAGTGGGAGTATTTTGGGGCATATTTGGAGTGGGAGTATTTTGGGGTATATTTGGAGTGGGAGTATTTTGGGGTATATTTGGAGTGGGAGTATTTTTGGGTACATTTGGAGTGGGAGTATTTTGGGGTGGGAGTATTTTGGCGTATATTTGGAGTGGGGTATATTTGGGGTGGGAGTATTTTGGGGTATATTTGGAGTGGGGTATATTTGGGGTGGGAGTATTTTGGGGTATATTTGGGGTGGGAGTATTTTGGGGTATATTTGGAGTGGGAGTATTTTGGGGTATATTTGGAGTGGGAGTATTTTGTGGTACATTTGGGGTGGGGTATATTTGGGGTGGGAGTATTTTGGCGTATATTTGGAGTGGGGTATATTTGGGGTGGGAGTATTTTGGGGTATATTTGGAGTGGAAGTATTTTGGGGTAATAAAAACAAGAAATGCTGGAATCACTCAGCAGGTCTGGCAGCATCTGTGGAAAGAGAAGCAGAGTTAACGTTTCAGGTCAGTGACCTTTCATCGGAACTGACAAATATTGGAAAAGTCACAGGTTATACGCAAGTGAGGCGGGGGTGGGGCAACAGATAACAAAGGAGGTCCAGAATGGACCAGGCCACATAGCTGACCAAAAGGTCACGGAGCAAAGGCAAACAATAGAAAGCAATGAAGGTGAAGAAGGTAAAAGAGACAAACGAAAATCCCGTCGGAGAGAAGAGCAGTATTTTAGGGTATATTTGGGGTGGGGTACATTTGGAGAGGGAGTATTTTGGGGTATATTTGGGGTGGGAGTATTTTGGGGTATATTTGGGGTGGGGTACATTTGGAGAGGAAGTATTTTGGGGTATATTTGGGGTGGGAGTATTTTGGGGTATATTTGGGGTGGGAGTATTTTGGGGTATATTTGGGGTGGGGTACATTTGGAGAGGGAGTATTTTGGGGTATGTTTGGGGTGGGAGTATTTTGGGGTATATTTAGGGTGGGGTACATTTGGAGAGGGAGTATTTTGGGGTGGGAGTATTTTGGGGTATATTTGGGGTGGGAGTATTTTGGGGTATATTTGGGGTGGGAGTATTTTGGGGTATATTTGGGGTGGGAGTATTTTGGGGTATATTTGGGGTGGGGTACATTTGGAGAGGGAGTATTTTGGGGTATGTTTGGGGTGGGAGTATTTTGGGGTATATTTGGGGTGGGAGTATTTTGGGGTATATTTGGGGTGGGAGTATTTTGGGGTATATTTGGGGTGGGAGTATTTTGGGGTATATTTGGGGTGGGGTACATTTGGAGAGGGAGTATTTTGGGGTATATTTGGGGTGGGGTACATTTGGAGAGGGTGTATTTTGGGGTATATTTGGGGTGGGAGTATTTTGGGGTATATTTGGGGTGGGAGTATTTTGGGGTATATTGGGGCTATTTTTGCGGTGGAGGATATTTCAATACGTCACCAATCACCACTTTTCAGATGAGATTATTTCCGGACATGCGCAGGTTCAACACAAGGCGAGCCCCGTGATGGTGGCCAATCAGAGCGCTTGTTCTACGAATAGTGGAGCCGTCTAACCGACACGATGTAAGCTCGTGTCTGATTGGCTGTTCGCTGCAGGATGCTCGACTTGAATTGCACTGGCAGGTGGAACCTCCTGCGGAAATGTCAATCAAGAAGTGGGGGTGGTTGGCCAATCAACTTCTTCCGGCGGCGCGACTGGTCACCGCCCCTTACGATTTAACCAATCGCAGCTACCTTTGGTGATGATTGACCGGCACGCTGGGCGGAGTCAAGGGGCGAGCTGTGAAAGGGGGCGGGTCCTGAATGACAGCGGGAAGAACCAATGAAAAGTGAAGGTTCTTATGAGTGGCGGCGGCGGGAACCAATAGACCTGGGTACAGGGTTGATTGACGTCGGATTTAGCCAACGAACGTCGGCTGCTGTGAGGGAGGCGGCATGAGGGCCTTTGGTTGAACCAATGGGCGTTGACGGGGCGGGGAAGGCGGGATTTCCCTCCCGCTGGTGGAAAGTTGTCAACAGCGGGCGAGGGAGGAAGGTCTTTAACGGTGGAGGGGAAGCGGCGCGGCCAAGGGAGGCCGGGGTAGGGGGGTGGGGGGAGAGAAACAGACCGCAGGAAAGCCCGAGGAGGGCTCGGGCCTGCAGGTGAGCCTCATCTTTTACAATCCGGGGGCCTGACATTATTTGTTGGGGGGGCGGGGGGGTAGAGGTGGTGTGTGGAGCGTCAGCCGCTGAAGGTGTGAGGCAGCCCGGGGGGGGGAGGCAGCAGGAAACTCCGAGGCCTGAGGCCTTGCCTTGGGAAGGGAGGGGGTGTGTTAGGGAGGGGGGGGGGAAGTTGGAGGGAAGAAGCCCCAGGCTTCAAAAAGTTTCGAGCAAAGTGTGCAACTGAAGCTACTTAACCAGAAACTACTTTAAAATAATTCAAATGGATTAATTAAAATTATGTAGAGCCAACAAAGTTTGGAACTGAAGCTGTTTCACCAAAATTTAACCTGAACATCACCTATTGTACCTAAATTTCACCTGAATTTAAAGTGTGGCGCTTACATTTCACCTGAATTTAACCTGTTTAACTTGAAATTTGTTAACATTAATCATTCCACTTGGATTGTTCATTATTTAGAACCATCAAAGTTTGGAACTGTAGTTACTGTGATAACTGAACAGCGTTAGAATCACACTTTAACTTTTATTCCCTTTGAATTCCAATTTAAGAGTTGAGAGGGGACATTCCTTAACGTGGGAGAGGTTGGAAGAGCTGGGATCGTTCTTCGAGCTGGGAAGGTCATTGGGATTTAATTGCGAAGTACAAAATTATGAGGGGTTTAGATTAAATATTGGATAGACTTGCACTTATATAGTGCCCCAGGGTGTCCCAAAGCACTTTGTGGCCAGCGATTTAATTGAAGTCATGCTTTATGTCTTATTTTTCGTGCGGTGTATTATGCAAAGGAGCTCATCCTTTTCTCTCTTTCACTTACAGGTTCTGTGACTCTTCACTTCTTGCGGAAAAAAAAAGACACAGAAGCTGCGAGTTTTCAGCTGGCGCTTGCAAACTGCTCCCATGGCACCTTACCCCCGCTGGAGGACTGTTGGCTGATCTGTGCCGGGCACTGCTCGCGCCTTCTCGTAGCAATCCTTGGGTTTGCAGGATGGTCGTGGACAGTGAAACCGGGGCCTCGTAACCGGGGTGTCCCTCGCTCCCTCTCCCTTCCTGTACTGTTTGCTTTTGGATCGGGGGAGAGCCGTTTGAGAATTAACCGCCTGGAAGATGTGGGAACTGAGGAATTGAGTTGCCGGGGTTGACGTCACAGGGCGCCGTAGACGACTTTGTTGTTGTAACGAGGGGAAGTCCGCAGACATGATCGGGAAGAAGAAGAGTGGTTTTCAGATCACCAGTGTCACCTCGGATTACGATGGCGGCAGCGGTGAAGGATTAAAGGAGACTCTGAATGGAGAGGCGGAGATTGGCGGTCCCTTTGCGACCCCCCTTGTTAACGGGGGACCCAGTTACGGGCCTGGGGGTCACCCTCCTGTGCCCAGTCCTGCTGACCTGGCGGGCACCGGGAAGGATGGCCCGGCTGCTGATCGGACTAAGCTGTCCTCCGCGATGGAGGCGGTGAGCGCACCAGCCGGAGGGGAAGAAGTCCCCCCTCGCGGCGCTGGGTTGGCGTGTGATGCCAGTGCCGGCCCCGTTGAACCGCCGGGGCAGCCCAGGGCCGTGCAAGAGGCGCTGGCGGCCGACGGAGCCGCTTTGGCGCCTCAGCCCAATGATGCTGCACCGCCCGGGATTTCCCCCGGCGCCAAGACGCCTCTGAAGACCCCCTGCCCGCCCACGCCCGCCAGCGGCTCGCATCACCCCGGAGGCTCGTGCAGCTCTCGGTTCCGCGTGGTGAAGCTCGACCACGGCTTGGGCGAGCCTTACCGCCGGGGCCGCTGGACCTGCGTGGATTTGTACGACAAGGACCTGGACAGCCACGTGCTAGCCAAAGTCTTGGACGGTGCCAGGCACGTGAACTCGCTGGACTCGCACCTGGAGATCAGCAGTTTTGCCCACAAGGCCATCAACCAGCTACGGCCCAAGTTACACGTGCCCAAGAGCCAAGGGTCGCCGCCAATTCCGTGCCAGGGGGATGCGGCGAGAGGGAAGGCCGCGGCTGCCGGCGGCACCTTGAACATGCTCATCCAGGCGGCCAAGACTTTGAGCTTGGAGGGGCCGGCCCTTGCCGCCTCCGAGCACCAGCAACACCCCTGCCAGCCGGGCACCCCAGCCCCTGCCAGCCCTCCGTGGGCCACTCCCCATCTCCCAGCCGGCAGGGGTAACGTCGGCGCTGCTGCCAGCGTGCCCAGCGTCAGCGTGACTGTGATGCCCAAGGAGACCCTTGTTTCCAAGAGCGACAGCAGCCTGCTGACTGCGACGGCGAAGGAGGAACCGAAGGCCGGCCCAGTGCAGCTGCAAGGAGCCAAGGCTGCCGCCGGGGAGCAGTCCGTTTCGAAGCAGCGAACGACAAATGTGAGCCAGCCCTCCTCCGGAGAACAGGGAGGAGTAAGAAAGGCAAGTTGGCCACGCGTCCGTGTATATCTGACCGGGTGCAAATCTCTTGAATTTAAGGCTCCTCGTAGCCAACGCGCAAGTCAGAGCATTAACTAAGCTGTCCCTGCGGGGGAGCATTCCCCACGCAGACTGCCGCGGTTCAGGAAGGCGACCCACTGTCGCCTCCAGGGCAGCTCCTGACGGGTACTGAGTGCCAGCCTTGCCATGGACACCCACATCCTGGGAATGGATATATTTTAAAAACAAAAGCAGAGCCAAGTTGCAAACACAATGAGAGTGAGTGTACGTGAGGCGTTGGAAGCATGCAAAGTTAGCCTCCCTGCCATTGGTTGATCTGGCCATCACCGGCCACAGTGTTTAGCCAGGCAGTGACTTTGCTGCTTTGAGTTATCCCCTGTTCTGTAGCGAGACTTTGCATTTCTCTAGCCCCTTTTGCCACCTCCGGATGTCCCAAAGCGCTTCAGAGCTAGTGGCGTACTCGATCTCTGGAGGAGTTGTCACGTGAGGAATGACGGCGGCCGTTTTCTGCGCGCAGATAGGTCATGACCTTGAGGGATAAATATTGGCCAAGACGCAGAGGAGAACTCTGCAACTGTGAGAAATAACGGAGTGGGATCGTTCACCTCTACCTGAGAGGGCAGCCCCTGGGCCACTTTGTAACTGGTCAGT
The DNA here is from genome assembly GCF_036365525.1 of Heterodontus francisci. Lineage (NCBI taxonomy): Eukaryota > Metazoa > Chordata > Chondrichthyes > Heterodontiformes > Heterodontidae > Heterodontus > Heterodontus francisci. The sequence goes on along the minus strand of NC_090418.1, from coordinate 10,252,247 downwards.
GTTGCCTGGGGAGGTGAGATATGTCCTAAGGTGTTCCAGCTTGCTAAGTCTTGGCCAGGTCACACCAGAGAGAACTCCCTGCTCCTCTTCCAGTCGTGGGCTCCTTCACGTCCACCGGAGATGGCAGTGGGGTCGGGGGGGAATGGGCCCTTGGTTTAATGTCTTATCCGAAAGGCGGCCCCCGCTCACTACGGCTCTGTCGGACTGGTTTATTGCCTCTGATCACCAGGGTTACTGACTGGTGCCAGTCTCCATTTGCTGCTGTGAGAGTGGGGTGGGGGGGGTGGGTGGGTGGAATATGACTGGTATACCCCTGTGTCCCCAGTCCTCCCACCAAATGGCTGCTCGCTCGGTGCCTGTATGTTTGACAAGACTGTTTCAGGTGACCCAGTGCCCCTTCTCAGTGAACCCCATGGGTGTATTGCAGCCTGTTAAATCACTCTCAGGCCTCTGCTTGTGTCTGTTCAAAATGTTTACATTGGCATCGTGCCAAAGGTTTCTGCACAGTGGAGCAGAATGGGCTCTTAGTGCCCTTTTGGAGGTGGGACGTAAGGACGATTGGAAGAAGCAGTGTACTGTGTTGTAATAAAATCCAAGTGAGATGGTGTTAACATTCGAGACTGTCGAGTCTTTTTCCCCTATTGCCTTTCCTTCTCTACTCAATCCCTTCCATTGACCCTGAAGCTTTCCCTATATTGTAGCTGCAGTTACCATGCTCCCTCTGAAACTACAGCATGGTACAGCACAGGAGGAGGCCATTCAACCCATCGTGCCGGTGCCAGCTCTTTGAAAGAGCTATCCAATTAGTCCCATTCACTCCCCACAGCCCTGTACATTTTTCCTTTTCCAGTATTTACTCAATTCCCCTTTTGAAAGTTACTATTGAACCTGTTTCCACCGCCCTTTCAGACAGTGCGTTCCAGATCACGACAGCTCACTGATTTAAAAAAAAAAATTCTCATCTCCCCCTCCTCTTTCCTTTGCCAAATCACTTAAATCTGTGCCCCGCTAGTTACCGACCCTCCTGCCAGTGGAAACAGTTTCTCCTTATTTACTCTATCAAAGCCCCTCATTTTGGACGCCTCGATTTAAATCTCCCATTAACCTTCTCTGCTCCAAGGAGAATAACCCCAGGTTCTCCAGTCACTCCACATTAATTGAAGTCCCTCATCCCTGGTACCATTCTAGCAAATCTCCTCCACACCCTCTCCAAGCCCTTGACATCCTTCTTAAAGTGTGGTGCCCAGTATGATGGATGCACTACTCCAGGGGGGGGGCCTAATAAAGGTATAGCATAACTTCCTTGCTTTAGTGATCCAGTTGTGACCTGTTTGTCAGTGCTCATTGTAAAGTAGCTCTTCTCTCTCTCACCCTAGTTTTCTGAGCCTCGATCCACATCCACTTCGCCAGCCCCCTTAGCCCAGGACAGCAGCCCTTCCAGGAAGACCCGTGCCTCGGAACCCGTTGCCGCCAGCTCGCTCCACTTTGTCTCGCCCATGCAGACCCTCGCCAAGTCCATGCTGTCAGTCGGAACGCACCAGGACGGAGATGATGACAGGTACTGGATGGGAGGGGAGGCGGGGCGGGAGATGGAACGCTCCCCGAGCCGGGAAGCGATCGAAAGCGTCATTCTCTGCACGTGCTCTCTACGGGGTTGCCCGAGCTCTGAATGATCCTGGTTGCAGGAGTTTGGGGAAACCTTTGTGCCCCGTTTTCAGTTGCGTCAAGACTTCGCTCCCTCGAGGCAGATGTTTGGCCACTTAAATTGAGGCATTTAACCGGCTGCTAACGAGCCATTTCCCTGGGAAACTTTGTTGGTGGATGTTGGTGCGAGAAGGTCTAATCTATCCTTGGTCAGGAGATGGTCAGATGGAAGGCCCTGCTGTTGATAGCATTCCCCTTGATATGCAGAGACTCAGTATGTGTGCGCGAGTGTCGTTCTGGTGCCCATTGCGGCTGTAGGCAGTCTTTTCATGCTTTTAAGTCCTTGGGCACGTTTAAATCCACTGCAGGGGCGTCTTTTAGAGAAAGTTCATTTGTACCTGTTTGGTAGAAACTTGCTTCCAGGGGGGCATACTTAGCTGATGAGCTCAGCGGCTAATTTGTAACGGTGTCTGTGTTCGCAGGAGCCTCCCCCGCCCGTGTATAAGCTGCTGGAGGCTGTGTGTTGGGTCCCAAAGCATTTTTAACGCCAGTGAAGTGTGTTTTGAAGGTGTAGCTACTGATGTGACACGGCAGCCATTTTGCACACAGCTAGATTCCCCAAACAGCTATGAGATCCAATGAACAGGCCATCTGTTTTAGTGGGTTGAAGGATAAATACTGGCCCCTGCTCCCCTTTGACATAGTGGCCACAGGGTCGTTTGCACCCCCCCCCTCGAGAGAGAGAGAGAGAGAGAGAGAGGCAGAAGGAGCCTCGTTTTAACGTGCCATCCGCGAGACGTGCCTCTGCGACGGTGCAGTGCTTCTTTGGTTCTGCACCGTGAGTGTCAGCCTGGATTATCGGCTCAAGTCTCCGGATTGGGAATTGAACCAGTGACCTTCTGACTCGGAGGCGCGAGTGTTAGCAGTGAGCCCAAGGCCTTTGTACTGCATCGGGGAGGGGCAGGGGTGGTGCATGGAAAAGCAAGCGTGGTACAGCCTGGGGGTTATGCCAAGCTAGTGATATCTTGCTGCTTCTGGTTTCACAAAAGGGGCAGGCTCCGTTCTCTCGTGTGTGTAAACAAGATAGTGAATGAGCTTGTGACTAACTAGCCTGACGTGTGTCGTGCGTCCTATCGCATAGCTTGAGTAATGTGTTGCAATTTCAGATCACTGACGATCGTAATTAACTGCAGCAGCAACAATTTGCATTTCTCTAGCGCCTTTAACATAGTAAACGCTCGAGCTGCTTTACAGTGTTATCAAACAAGATTTGACGCATAAGGAGACTTTTAGGGCAGGTGACTGCAAGCTTGCTTAATAATAAAGGTTTTAAGGAGAGCTGGAGAGGGTTGCGGCCCAGGCAGCTAAAGGCACAGCAGCCAGTGGTGGTGTGATGGACATCGGGGATGCGCAAGAGGCCAGAATTGGAGGAATGCAGAGATCTTGGGTCATAAAATCATAGAGTACAGAAGGAGGCTATTCAGTCCATCGTGTCTGCACCGACCCACAAGGAGCCATCCAACCATATCCCAATTTCCAGCTCTTGGTCCGTAGCCTTGTAGGTTAAGACACTTTAGGTGCATATCCAATGAGGGTTTCTGCCTCTACCACTATTTCAGGCTGTGAGTTCCAGATCCCCACCACCCTCTGGTGGGAAATAGTTTCCTCTTGAATCTCCTCTAAACCTTTGACCCTAAATCTATGCCCCAATGGGAATAGGGGCTTCCTATCCATTCTATCCAGACACACTTCAATCAGGTCTCCCCTCGGCCTCCTCTGTTCCAAAGAAAACAACCCTAGCCGATCCAATCTTTCTTCCGATCCAAAATTCTCCAGCTCAAGCAACGTTGTTAAGGGCTGGGGGAGGTTTCAGAGTTAGGGAGGGGGTGAGGCCACGATCTGGCACCCCCAGAATGTTCCGCAGAAGAAGAACGGTTTTCCTTTGGGTGGTTGCTGTCTTTTGAAAGTTCGGACCTGATCGGCGGGAGTGGGCGAGTGCTTACAGGTGGTGGGGTGGGGAATCCCGCGATGCATGCAAAAGTTGGTGAATCCGCAGCAACAGGGAGGGAGGGCTGTCAGGATTTGAGGAGAAGTTTTGAAAAGAGTTGTTTGAGAACAAACAAATAAGGTGATCTGGACAGTAACACAAAGGGAAAACCGGTTCAGACTCTCAAAAGGCAAATTTAGGCGTGATCAATGCAAGCATTCACGCAGAGCGAGTGTGTCTTGGCGTTGACTTCTGGGTAGGGCTGTGATAGGATAAGGTCAGAAGAAGTTTGAGAGACAGTCAGGTGCTGGGATTGGACTTTGTATGTTTGTGCAGGGTCAGAGGGGCTGAATACCGCCCATGCTGATACTTATCGTTACTAGGATGGCCCGGTTACTAAGGCCCCAGGTTTTCTGATTGTAGTCAGAGAGTCAAGGCCTGCTGGTCTGTGCTGTCCTGCTGGTATGGCCCACGTGGATTCTGGGATGCTCGCTCGTTAGACCTGCAGACGTAAGACATTCCCCCATGCATCAGGACTCGGCGAGCTACAGGCGGGATCGCTCTGACTCCAGTGCTACAGCATCCCTACAGTCGGGAATGGTTACTGGCTTGTGTTTAAGCCGCTGGCTGGTTTGGGCTCGTGCAAGAAGTTTATATAGATTTTAGATAAGAATTTTATCAGCACGCTTTGGGTCACCCTAGCCACAGATTCTCCAAACTTTATCCATTTAAATAGTATAACTGTAGGAAGTGTTACTCAGAGGAAAGACTTGCATTTATGTAGCACCCTTCACGACCTCAGGATGTCCCAAAGTGTTTTACAGCCAGTGAATTACTTTCGAAGTCTGCCCACTGTTAGGTTAGTGTCAAGTACTGACCATTTCCATACGTTCTAGCAGCGACTACATTTTGAACAGGTGGTTCGCTGGCTGGTGAAGCGCTTTGGGGGCGTCCTGAGGAGGAGCAAGGTGCTATAGAAATGCAAGGTTCTTTTCTAAGCTTGCTCGATGGCACCCGCTCCCCCTCCCCCCCCACCCATCTCCCCGCCCCCGACCTCTTGAGTTTTGAGGCGCAACGGCTGTCTGTTCCTGAGAGCCCATTCCCCCGTGCTTTGAGGACAGTGGCTGCTGATGCTGTGGATCAACCCTGGGGCGTGTACCTACTCTGCAGATAGCTGCAGTTGCACGGGGATGTCCCCAGTCACTAGGGTGTTTCAGCCTTCGCCACCAGTGAGGCAGATATCTCTGCAATCCACGTGGATCACACTAATTGCTTATCTGCTGCGTGCACACCTTCCCCCCCCCCCCCCCCCCCCCCCACCCCACCCTAGTCTAGGAATAGTTTTCCCCTGCTGCAAGCAAATACCTCTGTTCCTTTTGTCAGGCTGCGAATTAGTCTTGGAGCTCTGTACACCTTGTAGCAATTGACCTGATTGACTCCAATGCGAGGAGAGATTCCAATCTCAGGGTCCCATCAAAGGTGTGTCGTCAGACCTTTTGCAGAGAATGGGCTGAGAGGAAAAAAAAAACACAAACACCAGGGTGGGATCGTTTGCCAATTCTATGGACCCTTTTATGTTGGTGTCTGGTTGTGAGCAGCTGACCTCTGGAGTTCCTGAGCTCGGGCTCAGTGTTTGGATCCCGATATCGCTTTTCATCTCGGCAAAGTGTGGGTGTCAGCTGTGGCTCTGTTGACAGCACACGTGCCTCTGAGTCACAAGGTTCCGGGTTCAAGTCCCACTCCAGGGCATGAAGCACAAAAAGCTGTTTGTGGGAGCTTGCTGTGCGCAGATTGGTTTCCAAAATGACAACAGTGGCTACATTCTAAAGTACTTAATTGTCTGGACGTCCGGCGGTCATGAAAAGGGCACAAGAAATGCAAGTCCTTTCGGAAGGAACCCCCTTCTTAAACATCGGCACCGCTCTGCTTTTGTAAGAAGTTCCTTAAAACTTAGCTCTTTGACCAAGCTTTGGTCAAATTGTGCTTGGTAACATGCCTGTGAAGTATCTTGGGGATGTTTTACTACGTTAAAGACGCCAAATAAATACAAGTTGTTGTTAATGAGCTGATTGCTGTATTGTATATGGCTGTACTGGCGTCTTGTGCTGTACTGTGGGTGTAGAGAGTTATGGAGCTTACATTGGGGCTTGTACAGTATGTTAGTGCACTTAATATTGATTTATTGCACTCAGCTGATTTTATTTGTATTTAAAAGCACTTGTCACGCGCACCGGCCCTCCCGTTCTCTGAAAGTAGCACACCTATTCTCTGAAGGGAGCCCTCTCTCTCTCAAACCAACAGAGGGAAAGGTAGCTTGTATTTATAAAGCAAAAAGAAATCCCACTTCACTTCAAAGGAGCACGAGGAAAAACCCAACACTCAGCTAAAGGAGTGATCGAGGTGGGCTATGTGGGAAGGGTGCCTGCAAACTTGGTCCAAGAAACGGGTGTGTGCGAGTTGGGAGGGAAGTGGTTGAAAAGACAGGAAGATGAATAAAAGACAAGAGGATTCGGAAGAACAGAAAGTTTTGTGCTATACTGTAAATTCGCAACCCCATGCATCTTTTTTGTAAGAGTAAGAATCATTGATGTTTTTATGTAGAATCTGTGGCACAGAAAACCAACTGCTGCATGCTGGCATTCATGTGCCACGTGAGCCGCCTCCCACTCAACTTTATCTCACCCGATCAGCATACCCTTCTGTGTCTTTCTCCCCCTATCTAGCTACGCTTAAATGCATCTATTTGCCTCACCGCTCCCTGTGGTAGCGAGTTCCACATTCTCCCCATTCTCTGGGTAAAGAAGTTTCTCCTGAATTGCCTATTGGATTTATTAGTCACCATTTGTATCTCTGGTCCCTAGTTTTTGGTCTTGCCCACAAGTGGGAACATCATCTACCCTATCAAACCTCTTCATCATTCTAAAGACCTCTATCAGGTCATCCTCTCAGCCTTCTCTTTCCTAGAGAAAAGAGCCCTGCCTGTTCAGTCGCTTCTGACGGAATACCTCTCTGTTCTGGTGTCCTCCTTGTGAATCTGTTTTATTTTTGTCGTAAGGATACTGGAACTTGGCGGAGTTCTCTGTGAGATCGAACCGAGGCTTGGTGATGGGTGGCTTCCGAGAAGATTTTCAAAGGCGATTGAAAAAGTAGAGTGCCTGGGAGGATCGTGGAGAAAAGGGGTTGAGATGAGGGTGGGGGTGTTGGAGTGGGGAGGTTTAACTGACAAAACCTGTGCCTGGAGGTATCCTAGTGCTGTACTTAGGGAAGCAGGATGTAGTGTCAGTGTGAGTGATGACTCCAAATTCAAAGAAAGAAGAGGCACAACCCCCTTTCACAAGCTGGGCAGCACTGTCACTGCCACACATTACATCGAATGTACAGCACAGAAACGGGCCATTCGGCCCATCTGATCCGTGCTGGTGTTTAAGCTCCACGCGAGCCTCCTGCCACCCGTACTTCATCTCACCCTATCAGCATAGCCTTCTGTTCCTTTCTCCCTCGTGTTTGTCCAGCTTCCATTTAAATATATCTACACTATTCACCTCAACCACTCCCTGTGGGAGCGAGTTCCACATTCTCACCACTCCCTGGGTGAAGCTCTTGCTCCTGAATTCAGCACACAGCATGTTAATCCCGCAACCAAGTGGCGAGCAGTGTGGCGCAGCTCCGTTTGAGTCTTGTCTCCACGCTGCCGTCTGCCCTTCCCCGGGGAAGGTGAGCTCTGCCTTGATGTACCGCCTCGAGGGATTGTGGTGGGGCGAAGATTGCGAAGGCGGGAGACAGAAACGTCTGCCGAAATTGGTTACCCTCCTTGCCAGGCATGGTACCTGTGAAGAGGTTTTACGGAGCCTTCAAGCAGGACCTCTCCCAAGCTTCAAGCACTGTGTGTACTTTCTGCGTCTTGTGATCATGAGGTCATTATGTTCCAAGTTAGAAACTGAGCCCCAAGCACGGTGACCTTGCTGTCGAGGATTAGCTGATTAAAATATCTCCTCTGCAGTGTCGCGAGCCAGTGTTTCATTTGGATCTTGTACTGGCATTAACGTGTGGATACTCAGGGTAGAGAAAGTAGCTTTTCACACAGGTGAAGGGTCTGGGCTGTAACTCTTTCCCCTCCAGTGTTTCACCTCTTTTATTTCTCTCGCCCCTCAAGGTTGGACAGAGTGTGTCTATAATCCCCAAATAATAAGAGTTTAAGTTCCAGAAGTCCCACCCTCCGGCCTCCTCACTCTTGCAGTGACATTAAAGGTGAGCCTGTTCAAGTTAATGACTCTAGGGCATGGCGGGGGTGGTATTGGGGCAGGGTGACTGACGGTGGGGCATGCCATTGGTGGTAGAGGGGAGGAGTTGAGGTGACTGATCGATGGCTGGTTTCGCATACGGGGTCACAAACTCCTTGGGGAGGAGCTGTCTTTTTTTTTTTAACATTGGTAGACAAGCTCCTCTTCGATTTCATTTCATTCGTCAGATTTCTCCGGGTGTCCTCCCGTGCCAGGCGCGAGCGACTGTCAACGCCTGAACCCCCCCACCCTCAGCTGTTCGACCGGGTGAGGATCACAGCCATGCCTAATCCTGGCCTTTCCCCAACAGCTAGATTGGTGGATGGAATCTCCTTCAGGATAGCTGGATCAAAGGGCCAGCGATTACTGTGCAGTGACTGGAAGCACTTTACCCCTCTTGCTTCCTCTACCTAATTCCCAGAAGCAAACATTGGTGTCCTTGCTCTGTGTACACACATGGAGTTAGCGATAACCTCAGCACTGCTTATAACTGGGGTGTGTGTCCAGAAGCTGCTGTGGAGCCTCTGGGATATGCATGCCGTTGGCCCCTGTTAGACTATGTCCAAAAACTGACCCCTGGAGTTTTTTGCAAGCTCTGCAAGGTGCAGGGTTAGCAGAAATCTTTCAGGTCGCACGTGCTTGGCATCCTACACCTGTGCGCAGTTTCTTTCATGAGTTACTTTTGGCCCCATGTTTTGTGTTTAATTGCAGAGGGTGGGCATCTCCCCTGAGGGTACTCTGCCCCCTTGTTAGCAGAAGGAGGTAAGCCCAGCCCAATGCCGTTTGCAATCACGCAGCTGGGCATGTGGCAGAGAAGAGGCGCATTGAGTCCGCAGTGGCACCTCATACAATGGAAAGCTCAACTGAGGAACTGCGGATTCGGTCACTGTGGTTCCCCTGTCTTCAGATGCTACTCTTTCTACACACCACGATTGCACGCTGTGGGGAAAGCCGAGAAAAGGGGAAGGACAGCGGAGGGTGGGTTTGAGCAAGAGCATTTCATTGCAAATCGAAGGTCAGCGCAGGATTGAGACAGGCAGCTGGGTCCAAGCACCAGTCTGCTGGAGTGGTAAACAGCAGGGTTAATCCCTCCAACCCTTGCTACCCCTCTCTCTTGTTACCTACTTCTCAGCATTAACAGCACAATGTCAGACAGAGCCCAGATAAATCCATCAGTTAGCCAATAGATAAAGCAAGTTGTGCATTTATACATTTATATAGAGCCTTTCACAACCGTGGGTGCTTTACAGCCACTGACGTACTTTTTTTTTGAAGAGTAGTCAGTGTTGTAATGTAGCCAACGTGCGCACAGCAAGATCCCACAAACAACGAAGGAGATTCATGACCAGATCACCTGTCTTTTAGTGATGGTGTTTCAGGAATAAATATTGACCAGGATATGGGGGGGGGGTGGGGAGAAATCTCTGGGATCATTTAGGCTCCCTTGACAGGGCAGGCGGGGCCTTGGTTTAATGTCTCATCCCAAAGCTAGCACCTCCGGCAGTGTGACGACGTGTGACTTGGTGTTCCCGTGATCCGGCGACTCACGTCTTTCGCCAGCAGTGGGATTGGGAAGACACTGTGGGAGTAAAATTCTAATGGGGTCAAACCAGTAATGCAACAGTCCAGGCTCCCTGGGTTAGATTTCCAAGTCCCACAGGTTGTAGCTGGTGATTGATTCGCTTAAAGTGCCTTCAAAATGTCTGCCAAGTAGGACAACAGTGGGGGCACACTGGAGTGGCCGGGTAATAAGTTATTTTCAATCAGCGCGCGTCATTATGACGGGCACAGTGCCTCATTTCGGTGCCGCCCTCATCTTGAATCAGTTTGTGAACTAGCAGGAAATCTTACTCTCCTGTCATCGACCTGAGCTGAAGTGGGCTCGTGGGGAAACTGGCCACCCAGTTTCGAAAGTGCAAAGGTTGAAACGTTTAACCTCGGACCATGTATGAGGGTGGCCTTTACTGCACTCATATGGTTACATGAAGAACAATACTGGTTCTAAGCTTGTGCAAGATGGTAGAGAGAGCAAACGCACTTGTTAGGTGAGAGCAGTGATTCTTGCAACATAGCACGGCGTGTTGATAGGGTGAGTTACAGTAAGGCAGGGGAGGGGGGGAGGCTCACGTGGAACATAAACACCAGCATGCAGCCATTGGGCCAAATGGCCAGTTTCTGTGCTGTGCGTCGCAGATCGACTGCGTCATGCGGGTTTTACTCATCTTCACTCCACTCACAAGTTCCTTTGGAACTGTTAGAAAGACGTGCATTTATATAGCAGTTTTCGCAACCACAGGCCATCTGCAAGCGCTTTACAGTCAATAAAGTACTTTTTGAAGTGTAGTCGCTGTTAGAAACACAGCAGCCAATTTGCACACAGCAAGATCCCACAAACAGCAAGGTGGTAGTGACCGGATAATCTGTTTCTGTGATATTGATTCATTGGCCAGGATACCAGGGAAGAACTCCCCGGCTCCTCTTTTTAACATAGTGGCCGTGGGGTCTTTTTATGTCCTCCCGAGAGGGCAGACGGGACCTCGGGTTTAATGTCTCCTCCGAGAGACGGCGCCTCTGACAATGTGGTGCTCTCTCAGTGCTGCACTGGAGCGTCAGCCTTGATTTTTACGCTCAAGTCCCTGGAGTGGGACTTGAATCGTTGGTACGAAACGATGCCGTTCTGCCCATCGAACCCGTGGTTGCCCTTCGAAGGAGCTGTCAAATCATTTCCGATTTCCCCTGCCCCTTTTGCCCCACGCACCCTTTTGAAAAGATTTCCTTTCATCGGATATCTTATCTGCTTCCATTTTAAAAGTTATTCTGGATCCTGCTGCTCCATCCCCTACTGTTTCTGGTTGGATAGCTCGTGTTCTAACAACACTTTGTTTATTCTGTTTAAAAAATATTCTGATGTCTCCTTTCTTTTGGCAATGACCTTAAATTGATGCCCTCTAGTTACAGATCAGTGGAAAAAGTTTTCCCGGTTTAACTTATTGAAATCTCTCAGAAGTTCCAACTCGTTATTGTTGTCGGTCAGCTCGAATGAGGTAAAATGTCAGAGTGCCTCCCCCTCACGAAACAGGACGATGCACTTCATTGAGAACAAAGGCTAATTTTAAAAATGTATGAGTGGAAGATGTGAGTTGCTGGGTCATTAGACTTACACTGTGTGTTTGCAGTGTGTCACACACTGAATGTGATGTCCCTCTCTGTAAACTGTACACCAAGGCCAGGTTTGGCGAATTCTTCCGTCTGCTAAGATATGTATCAGGTTTACCTCAGCATGGTCTCTTGAAGGGATTTTCACGGCTCCCATTTTGTCAATTAGTCATGATGGAAGGACTTCGAGTTAGGAACGTAGGGAGCAGAGGAGGCCATTCAGCCCCTTGAGCCTGTTCTGCCCCATTGTTCGATCATGACTGATCTGTCTCGTAATTCCAGCCACCCACCTTGGCTCTGTAACCTTTAATACCCGTGCCCAACAAATTTTTTTTTATCAATCTCTGTTTATACATTTTTCAATTGACTCGTCCCCCACTCCACCAGAGGAAATAGTTGTTCCTTATCTGACCTGTCAATTCTTTTAGTCATCTTAAACACCTCGATTAGATCACCCCTTAATCTATATTCGAGGGAAACAAGCCTAGTCTGTGCAACTGGTCCTCGTAATTTAACCCCTTTCACCCCAGTATCATTCTGGTGAATGTACTGCTCTTACTCCCAAGGCCAGTATAACCCGTGGCAGCCCTTTGAAACGAACAGATTTATCTGGTCGTTTATTTCATCGCTGTTTGTGGGATCTTGCTGTGCGCAATTTGGCCATCACGTTTCCCGCATCACAGCAGTGATGCCACTTCAGAAAAGCATTCCATTGGCTATGAAGCCCTTTGGGATATCCTGAGGTGCTGAAAAACGACAAAGGAATGCAAGTCCTTTTCACCGCCATGGTCGTTTGGATTGATGTCGCGCCTGTGCACCAGCTCAACCCGCTGACCATCTTGCCGTTGGTTTGGCGCACGAATTTTAATCTCCTTCAATCCGTGTTTAAAGACAATAAGCTGTTGATCGCCACTATCATTGTGAAAGCCGTTGAATGCATAATGAGCTCAGCCTCAAAAGCATTTGAGGCTTGAGATGATTTCCTTGCGGTAGGATTATCTGAATCCTAATTAAGACCATGCTGCCAAAATCCAATTTTACACCGTCTTCCCCCCTCCTGTGCATGTCTCCATCCTTGTTTTCAAATCCATGGCCTGTCCCCACTGTCTCCCTCCCCTGCCTCGCCCCCCCCGCTCTCCCTTCCCCACCACCACCACCACCAACCTATCTGTGTAACTTCCTCCCACTTTACAATCAGGATTTCTGTGCTACTCCGATTATGTCCGTTTGCGCATTCCCAGTTTTCATTGCTTCGCCATTGGCGGCCCTGAATTCATTTTCTAGGCCTCGCGTTCTGGAATTCCCTCCGCAAATCTTTTCACTTCTCTCTCTCTCCTCACCTTTCTCTCTCTCTCTCTCCTCACCTTTCTCTCTCTCTCTCTCCTCACCTTTCTCTCTCTCTCTCCTCACCTTTCTCTCTCTCTCTCCTCACCTTTCTCTCTCTCTCTCCTCACCTTTCTCTCTCTCTCTCCTCACCTTTCTCTCTCTCTCTCTTCACCTTTCTCTCTCTCTCTCCTCACCTTTCTCTCTCTCTCTCCTCACCTTTCTCTCTCTCTCTCCTCACCTTTCTCTCTCTCTCTCCTCACCTTTCTCTCTCTCTCTCCTCACCTTTCTCTCTCTCTCTCCTCACCTTTCTCTCTCTCTCTCCTCACCTTTCTCTCTCTCTCTCTCCCTTCACCTTTCTCTCTCTCTCCCTTCACCTTTCTCTCTCTCTCTCTCTCCCTTCACCTTTCTCTCTCTCTCTCTCCCTTCACCTTTCTCTCTCTCTCTCTCTCTCCCTTCACCTTTCTCTCTCTCTCTCTCCCTTCACCTTTCTCTCTCTCTCTCTCTCCCTTCACCTTTCTCTCTCTCTCTCTCCCTTCACCTTTCTCTCTCTCTCTCTCTCCCTTCACCTTTCTCTCTCTCTCTCTCTCCCTTCACCTTTCTCTCTCTCTCTCTCCCTTCACCTTTCTCTCTCTCTCTCTCCCTTCACCTTTCTCTCTCTCTCTCCCTTCACCTTTCTCTCTCTCTCTCTCCCTTCACCTTTCTCTCTCTCTCTCTCCCTTCACCTTTCTCTCTCTCTCTCTCCCTTCACCTTTCTCTCTCTCTCTCTCCCTTCACCTTTCTCTCTCTCTCTCTCCCTTCACCTTTCTCTCTCTCTCTCTCCCTTCACCTTTCTCTCTCTCTCTCTCCCTTCACCTTTCTCTCTCTCTCTCTCCCTTCACCTTTCTCTCTCTCTCTCTCCCTTCACCTTTCTCTCTCTCTCTCTCCCTTCACCTTTCTCTCTCTCTCTCTCCCTTCACCTTTCTCTCTCTCTCTCTCCCTTCACCTTTCTCTCTCTCTCTCTCCCTTCACCTTTCTCTCTCTCTCTCTCCCTTCACCTTTCTCTCTCTCTCTCTCCCTTCACCTTTCTCTCTCTCTCTCTCCCTTCACCTTTCTCTCTCTCTCTCTCCCTTCACCTTTCTCTCTCTCTCTCTCCCTTCACCTTTCTCTCTCTCTCTCTCTCTCCCTTCACCTTTCTCTCTCTCTCTCTCTCTCCCTTCACCTTTCTCTCTCTCTCTCTCTCTCCCTTCACCTTTCTCTCTCTCTCTCTCTCTCCCTTCACCTTTCTCTCTCTCTCTCTCTCTCTCCCTTCACCTTTCTCTCTCTCTCTCTCTCTCTCCTTCACCTTTCTCTCTCTCTCTCTCTCTCTCTCTCCTTCACCTTTCTCTCTCTCTCTCTCTCTCTCTCTCTCCTTCACCTTTCTCTCTCTCTCTCTCTCTCTCTCTCTCCTTCACCTTTCTCTCTCTCTCTCTCTCTCTCTCTCTCTCCTTCACCTTTCTCTCTCTCTCTCTCTCTCTCTCCTCACCCCTTAAACTGCTTTTTGACCAACCATTTGGTCACCAATATCTCCATATGTAGCTAATGGTTAAATTATGTCTATAGATTTACTGAATGGCTTCAGGGATGAGGTACTTCAGTGACCTGGATAGACTGGGGAAGCTGGGATAGTTCTCATTAGAGCAGATCAGAGGAGATTTGCCAGAGGGGTTTAAAATCATGAAGGATTTCGATAGAGTAAATGAAGAGAAACCATTTCCAACGGCTGAAGTGTTGATAATCGGAGGGCACGGATTTAAGGTGATTGGCAAAAGAACCAGAGGCGACATGAGGAAAAACTCTTTTTGTGCAACGAGATGTTAGGATTTGGAATTCACTGCCTGATTGGTGGATGCAGATTCAATAGTATCTTCAAAAGAGAAGTGGAGAAATACTTAAAGGAGAAAAAAAGGGGATAGAGCAGGAGAGTGGGACTAACCGGATTGCTCTTCAGAAGGGTCAGAACAGAGTCAATGGGCCAAATGGCCTTCTCTTCTGCTGTATGATACCATAACCCTCCTGTGAAGCGCTTTGGGCCATTTTATGAAATTAAAGGTGTGCTATGATAGGTTATTCTAAATTTGGGATACAGCGGGTCCTAAAATGAAAATAGTAAATACTGGCAAACACTTGACGGGTCAAGCAGCATCTGTGGAGTGAGAAAGGAAGCTCACATTTCAGCTCGACCATCTTTTATCAGAACTGGGTTGAGTCTCCCTCAGAAACAGGTTTCTTTCAGTAAAATCCAATTAATGACTGTTCATTTGCCAGCAAAACATTTGACAAGAGGCTCATTCTCGGTTCAGGGTGACTGTGACTCTAGGTGGAGCTTGTTCCCATGCGTTGATGTCTTGCTGTTTGTGTCGGTTTAGTTTCGCAGGACTGTAGCCAAATGGACGTTGGTTGGCCATTTGCGCCCTTTCCTAATTTTTGTTTTCCTCCTGTTGAGATGGAGGAATTTCTGCAGTTGTGGGGCGGGGGTTGCGATAGTTAGAGGGGAGTGTGGACAACAAAGATTGCCTTTCAAAGCAGATTTAGCAAGAGGGGAACTGTTTGCTTTTCCACTCTCCAACATTTGGACTTCTGTTTTCTTGCTAATCACTGAATGTAGTATTCCAGTGCTCTCCTGGCCAGCCTCCAACCTTCCACCTTCTATGACCTTGAGCCCGTCCAGAACTCTGCTGCCTGTATGCTAACGCACCCATCACCTCCCCCACACCGTGCTTGCTGGCGGACATTGGTCTCCCAGTATGGCAGCACCTCCATTTAAAAATTCTCATTCTTGTTTTTCAAATCTGTCTAAGGCCTCGTACCCTCCCTATCTCTGCTGTCTCCTTCATCCCTACAATCCTCCTCCAATACTGGCTGCCTGCACATCCCCAACTTCCATACAAGATCCTGGGGGGGTGGGGTTTTGGTAAGGTGGATGTGGAAAGGATGTTTCTCCTTGTGAGAGAATCTCGAATTAGGGGGCCACTGTTTAAAAATAAGGGGTCGCCCATTTAAGACAGAGATGAGAAATTTTTTCTCGGGGTTGTGAGTCTTTGGAATTCTCTTCCTCAAAAGGCGGTGGAAGCAGAGTCTTTGAATACTTTGAAGGCAGAGGTAGATAGATTCTTGATGAGCAAGGGGATTGGCGGGAATGTGGAGTTGAGATGACAATCACATCAGCCATGATCTTGTTGAATGGCAGAACAGGCTCGAGGGGCCGAGTGGCCGACTCCTGCTCCTAATTCGTATGTTTGTATGTATGCTTGTATGTTCGTCACTCCACATTTGGCACCTTGCCTGACCTCAAGATGTTCCAAGGCGCTTCACAGCCAGTCGTGTTGTCACTGTTCTCGGGTCAGGATTTGCTCAGCGAGTTGACACAAATAAACAGCTAGGTTCCAACATTGCAGTAGGTTGGGTACTCCGCTTTGGGATGTCCTGAGATCGTGAAAGGTGTTTCTTTTGCATCTCAATTCCTGCACACACAGTCTCGTTAAGTTGTACTGTTTAATGGTTTAAGTTTGGTGAATCTGTGGCTAGGGTGACCCAAAGCTCGCTGTTAACATTCTTATCTAAAATCTATATAAGTTTCTTGTACGAGCCCAAACCGGCCAGCAGCTTAATCACAAGCCAGTAACCATTCCCAACCGTCTGGATGCTGTAGCACCAGATCCCTGCGCTGAACCAGGAGCGATCCCGCCTATAGATCCCGGAGTCCTGGTGCATGGGAAATGTCCTATGGCAGCAGCCATGCCGGTCTAGTGAGCAAGCAGCCGAGAATCCACGTGGGCCAGACCAGTGGAGCAGCACAGGCCAGCAGGCCTTGACTCCCAGATTGGAATGAGTGGACTGCTCTCACACTCAGAAGACCTGGGCCTCAGTGACACCACCGCCCTAGTAACAAGATAGATATCAGTGGGGGAGAGGCCATTCAGCCAGTCTGACCTTACCAACCTACAACGTCCCATCCCAGCACCTGATTGTGTCTCAAGCTACTCCTGAGATTAATCCTTTTACAGCCTTGCCCAAAAATCAACTCCCACTCATGGTCACTCTGCCTGAAGCCTTGCTTTAATAATGAAAGACTTGCATTTATATAGCACCTTTCACGACTTTTTGAACTGTCTTTACTGTTGTGATGTGTGAAACGCGGCAGCCAATTTGCACACAGCAAGCTCCCACAAACAGCAGTGTGATGAGGACCAGATCATCTGTTCCTGTGAGGTTGGTTGAAGGGATAAATATTGGCCAGGACACCAGGGAGAACTCCCCATGCTCTTCTTCAAAAATGTGCCGAGGGATCTTTTATGTCCACGTGTTTAAAAAAAAAACTTTTCCTGAGTTCGGCCGGCAAAGACACGATGGGCCAAGTGGCCTCTTTCTGTGCCGTAAACCTTCTATGATTCTAATCCTGCCAGCTCGTCAGGTTGCTGTAGATCTCCACGTTCAGTGACACCCTCCAGCCCCTGTAGACCCTTGCCCTCTTCCACCACCGCACCCCCCCCCCCCCCCCCACCTCCACCTCCCCATTCACACGCTCCCTGCGATCCCATCCGAACTTTCAAAAGACAGTATCAGTCACCTGAAGGAAATCATGCTTCGAATTGCGCCAGGCTGTTGGGGCTTATACTGTTTGTTTACAAAATCCACTGGCCCCTCTCCACCATCTCCATAGCCTTCTCCCATCACTCTTAAGATCCCTGTGCTCCTCAATTCCGTCTTCTTGAGCATCCCTGATTTCTATTGCTCCACCATTGGCAGGCATGCCTTTAGCCCGAAGCTCTGGAATTCCCTCCTGAAGCGCTCCACCTCTCTACCTTTCCTCCTTTAAGATGCTCAAAATCTACTTCACCTGTCCAAATGCCTCCTTACGTGGCTAGGTGTTAAATGTCGCTTGATAACGCTCCCGTCAAGCACCTTGGGGCGTTTTTTAACTACGTTAAAGGCACTATGTCATTGCAGGGTATTTTTATAATCTCGAGAGTACAATCTAGGCCTGCAGTGCCTTGTGGAGGGCCAGGGAGCCACCTGTGCAGTGTAGGGGGGGCTGGAAGCGAGTGCACATGTATTGAAGATGTACTGCAACGTCTGCTGCTGGGTATTGCCAGTTGGCACTGAGTCACAGTGGGTGCTGCCTTACCAGCTGATTCTACCCTTATGTAGGCTGGGCAGATGGCAAGTGTTCAGAACAGCAATGCACTTCCAGGTACTTCACTGAGATATAGCGGCCAGACAGGTCCCACGTTTAAGCCTTGGTTGGTGCTAGTTTACATGGTGCCAGCTGGGATGGTGGTAAGGACACTGACTGGGTAGAAAGTGTGTAAGCAGATGCCTTGTGGCAGCAGGACAGGCTTGAAGGTGAGTCCTACTGCAGTTGAATAGGTGGCATGGTGTGCCCACGGAGATACAGGAGAGTAGGTAGCATCCTTGAACCAGAGAATAAAATAGATGGAGAGAGGGCATGTTTGGATGGGTGAGTGGCATTGCGTTCCTTCCGAAATCGTGCCACTCACAGCTTTGAAAGGAAACTCGTGGCGGGCTGTCACCACGCTAATAATGCTGAGTAGGTTTGTGCTTTTGATCTAAACTCACTTGAAGTGTGGTAAGCACATAGCATGAAAAGTTAATCTGTCCTTCCTAACTGGGGTTCTGTCTCGCAATATTGAACATTAGTATAAAGCATTACTGATGGCATTACATGCACTGCTGGGTTTTGGAAGTGTCACGGGGGGTTAAAGTATATTGGCTTAAGCCCATTGTCTCCTGCCGTGTATCATGCCAGTAGGCTAAATGGCCACAGTGTTAAAGCTGCGTTGTGATAATTGTGCCTATCTGCTCACTGTGTTGAGCCTTGCACAACTAAAATTGAGCCGCCCGGGCCTCAAGCCCTTTTTATATTGCCGTTCAGTTCGCTCGGACTGCAGGAGAGTGAGGTCCATGTTTCCAGCATTCCTCACTCGCAGGGCACAAGCCGGTCCCCTTACTCGCACTGGGTCTCTGAAATATCGGCCCACAAGTCTGGCTTCAGGACCTGGGAGCTGAGGTTAGCCATGCACGTGCAGAATCTACTCTCCCGCTGTGCAAAGTCCTCGTACGTCAGTGAGTGAAGCCCCATTGCTGTGTTATACTGATCTGTTGACTCAGTTGTGACTCAGTGACTCCCTTTTGCTGTGCTCCCTAACTCTCCAGGCATATGCCTGGTCCAGTTGTCCAAACTGAACCTTAATAATCTACATATGTAAAAAGTTGGGTTTTTTTTTAAAAAAAAAAGAGAGCCATGAGAAAATATAGGAACAGGCCATTCAGCCCCTTGAGCCTGCTCCCTCGGATCGTGGCTGATCTGGATCTTAAGCAGCGAGGAAACGGAAATTTATAAAGCGCCTTTTGCGACCGTAGGACATCCCAGAGCGCTCTGCAGCTGTTGCAATGCAGGGAAACAGAGCAGGCAATGTGCGCACAGCAAGATCCCACAAAAGACAACGAAGGTGGTTGAGGGATAAATATTGACCAAGAAGCTGGATCCTTTAGGAAATAGTGCTGGGGGTTCTTTACTGCCCTCCTGAGAGGGCAGCCGGGGACGTGGGTCTAATGTCTCATCCGACAGTGCAGCACTCTCTCAGCCTGGATGTTGTGCTCGTCTGTCTGGAGTGAGTCTTGAACCCACAACCTTCTGCCTGGGAGGTCAGAGTGCAGTCACTGAACTGCAGTCGACTCATTTTATTTTTTAATAAGCACTGCTGCAGAAAAGGCCTGTAACACTTCCAGTTTCCTGGTGCTCTCTGGCTTTGTTTCAGATTTGTGGTTTTATTGCAAATCTCTTTGAAAAGCCTACTGAGGGAGTGTGGGTATGCTGTACGTTTGGTTACTTGTGTACACCTGACTGCACTTCCATTTAAATTGCATAATCAGTTTCTCTGGGGAATCCGGTTTTGGATTTGTGCTGGATCACTGGATGTTCGCTGCTTTTGACCACATGATGGAGCTCAGTTGCTTTACATGGCATTGTATGTGGATCGGACACTTTGAAATACATCAACTCCCTCACTCCTGTCTGGTAAAGAATAGTTCGTCAAAAGAATATTGGAATTTTGTGCTCTTCAAGATGACGAATGTTATTACTGGAGAGAGACCGCTTAATATTTCAAAGACCCAATGTCTGTGTCAGACACTCCCAGGGCAGGTTCAGCACGACTTAGACAGAGTAAAGCTCCCTCTACACTGTCCCCCATCAAACACTCCCAGGACAGGTACAGCACGGGGGTTAGATACAGAGTAAAGCTCCCTCTACACTGTCCCCATCAAACACTCCCAGGACAGGTACAGCACGGGGTTAGATACAGAGTAAAGCTCCCTCGACACTGTCCCCATCAAACACTCCCAGGACAGGTACAGCACAGGGTTAGATAGAGTAAAGCTCCCTCTACACTGTCCCATCAAACACTCCCAGGACAGGTACAGCACGGGGGTTAGATACAGAGTAAAGCTCCCTCTACACTGTCCCCCATCAAACGCTCCCAGGACAGGTACAGCACGGGGTTAGATACAGAGTAAAGCTCCCTCTCCACTGTCCCCATCAAACACTCCCAGGACAGGTACAGCACGGGGGTTAGATACAGAGTAAAGCTCCCTTCAGACTACTCAACAATGTCCCTCAAGAGTACCTCCTGCTGGGCTAGTGTGGCACTTTTTTTCCATATTCCACTGCAGCCGTCATGTGATTCTCTATTCGGTGCTGAATAAGTGACCAATTTGAGCCATTGCCCCTTGTCCAGTTGGACAAATTCCAAAGTTGTTCAGCAGTGGACCCCTGCAGCCAACAGAGCTTTTCATCCTATCAAGCTGGACTGGATTTGATCCCAAATCTTGGGTGAAAAGCCACTCACTCTTTGCCCCCTCTTCCTCTTCACTCCCCATTTTAATGGTGGAGTAAACGGACTTGCCCTGTTCCTGTTGTCCAGCCTTACCTTGCACCAGGCAAGCAAGGTAGTAATAAACGTATTATAAAAGTGCAGCTTTCAGCAAATGTTCAGCTCCCATGTGTTTATACTTTTAATACTGAGGTGGGACACTGTGCTTTCATTTCACTGAGGTCTTTCTTGAATCGAAGCCTGCTCACAGATGGTTGACGTCAGAAGCTGACTTTGGACTTGCATTACAGCACGATGGTATCTTGCATTAAATGGCTCACTGTCCAGTCTGTTCACCACACGAACTGAGCTTTCACTAATTCACAGTGAGCAGCAAGTGAAACTTTAGCAGGGTAGGTGAAGTGGAATTTCCTCCCGCTGAGGTGGGGGAGGGAGTATAAAGGAGTGTGTGAGGGGGTGAGGAGAATGAGTGAAGGGGCTAGGAGAGTCACAGTGAGGGGAATGAGTGAAGGGGCGAGGGGAATGAGTGAAGGGGCGAGGAGAGTCACAGTGAGGGAATGAGTGAAGGGGCGAGGGGAATGAGTGAAGGGGCGGGGAGATACTCGGTGAGGGGAATGAGTGAAGGGGCGGGGAGATACTCGGTGAGGGGAATGAGTGAAGGGGCGGGGAGATACTCGGTGAGGGGAATGAGTGAAGGGGCGAGGAGAGTCACAGTGAGGGGAATGAGTGAAGGGGCGAGGAGAGTCACAGTGAGGGGAATGTGAAGGGGCGAGGAGAGTCTCGGTGAGGGGAATGAGTGAAGGGGCAAGGAGAGTCACGGTGAGGGGAATGAGTGAAGGGGCGGGGAGAGTCACAGTGAGGGGAATGAGTGAAGGGGCAGGGAGAGTCACGGTGAGGGGAATGAGTGAAGGGGCAGGGAGAGTCGGTGAGGGGAATGAATGATGTGGCCAGGAGAGTCTCGGTGAGGGGAAGGGGTGAGGAGAGTCTCGGTGAGGGGAATGAGTGAATGGGCGGGGAGAGTCGCGGTGAGGGGAGTGAGTGAAGGGGCGGGGAGAGTCGCGGTGAGGGGAGTGAGTGAAGGGGCGGGGAGAGTCACGGTGAGGGGAATGAGTGAAGGGGCGGGGAGAGTCACGGTGAGGGGAATGAGTGAAGGGGCGGGGAGACTCGGTGAAGGGAATGAGTGAAGGGGCGAGGAGTTGCAGTGAGGGGAGTGAGTGAAGGGGCGGGGAGAGTCGCGGTGAGGGGAGTGAGTGAAGGGGCGAGGAGTGTCTCGGTGAGGGGAGTGAGTGAAGGGGCGAGGAGTGTCTCGGTGAGGGGAGTGAGTGAAGGGGCGGGGAGAGTCGCGGTGAGGGGAGTGAGTGAAGGGGCGGGGAGAGTCGCGGTGAGGGGAGTGAGTGAAGGGGCAGGGAGAGTTGCGGTGAGGGGAGTGAGTGAAGGGGCGGGGAGAGTCGCGGTGAGGGGAGTGAGTGAAGGGGCGGGGAGAGTCGTGGTGAGGGGAGTGAGTGAAGGGGCAGGGAGAGTCGCGGTGAGGGGAGTGAGTGAAGGGGCGGGGAGAGTCGTGGTGAGGGGAGTGTGAAGGGGCGGAGAGAGTCGCGGTGAGGGGAATGAGTGAAGGGGCGGGGAGAATCTCAGTGAGGGGAATGAGTGAAGGGGCGAGGAGTGTCTCGGAGAGGGGAACGAGTGAAGGGGCGAGGAGAATCTCGCTGAAGGGGGCGGGGTCTCGGTCACATTGAAATGTGTGAAGGACGATGGCAGTTCCACAGTTTCCAAGCAGCAGCTTTCGTAACTTGGAAGTGTTGCGTGTCTGTCCGTGGTGAATTGTTTTCTGAGATTGTTATGGGGCCAGCACTGAAGGTGCAGTGGCACAGGTCAGAATTGCTGTCTCTGTGGGTGCTGAGCAGGAGCAACACAACAGTACGTCTCTGTGCTGTCTGAGAGTAAAACCTGAACCACAGGAGCACACTGGGTCTTGTGTGATGATCGCCTTTGAAATCAATTGTAGATCTAACTGTGGCTCCTTTTCCCCTTCGGCTGGCAGAATGAATTTATTTTCTACCCATGACTAAATGCAGGTGTCCTTTCAGGTCTTGGACCCAGTGTTTCGAACAGTCACGCAACCATAGGTTCAGTTGGCATTTAGTGTACATCTCTGTTGAAAAATGCAGTCTTTGTGATGCTCCTACGCCTGTTCCTGTAACATTGTGGAAGTGGGCAGAATAAACCGGCTGGAATTCAAAAACAAAGACCCCCATGTCCTCGCAAACATTACGTTAGTGTCTGCAACATTTAAGAAATTCCGGAACATTCTATTCCCATGGCTGTGTAGCATTAATATTCCTGTTCGTATAAGAACAAAAACAATTTTCTCAGTGGCGGAAGCTTACCAGTTTTAACCCTCTGAATGAATAATCTCCACAAAACTAAAACTGACATTTCTGTATATTGCACAGTGAGTAACCCTTGCTCTGCTGAATCACAGAATTGTTACATTGCAGAAGGAGGCCATTCGGCCCATCGTGTCTGCACTGACTCTCCGAAAGGGCAGTTCCCTCAGTCCAATTCCCCTGCCTTCTCCCCATAACACTGCACATTCTTCCTTTTTATTTAACTCTCTAATTCCCTTTTGAATGCTTCAATTGAACCTGCCTCCATTCTCAGCAGCATATCCAGACCTTAACCACTCGCTGCGTGAAAAAGATTTTCCTCATGTCACTTTTGCTTCTCTTACCAAATACTTTAAATCTGTGCCCCTCTCGTTCTCGATCCTTTCACAAGTGGGAACAGTTTCTCTCTCTCTCTCTGCACTCTGTCCAGACCCCTCATAATTTTGAATACCTCTATCAAATCACATCTCTGCCTTCTCTTCTCCAGGGAAAACAGTCCTAACTTCTCCAATCTATCTTCAACTGAAATTCCTCATCCCTGGGACCATTCTCGTGAATCTTTTCTGTACTCTCTCCAATGCCTTCACGTCTTTCCTAAAGTGCAGTGCCCAGAAACTGGACGCAGTATTCCAGCTGAGGCCGATCTAGTGTCTTATACAAGTTCAACATAACATCCTTGCTCTTGTACTCTATGCTCCCATTAATAAAGCCCAGGATACTGTAGGCTTTATTAACTGCTCTCTCAACCATTCCTGCCACTTTCAATGACTTATGCACATATACACCGAGGTTCCTCTGCTCCTGCACCCCCTTTAGAATTGTACTCTTTATTCTGTTTGTCTCTCCATGTTCTTCCTACCAAAATGAATCACTTCACATTTCTCTGCATTGAACTTCATCTGCCACCTGTCTGCCCATTCCACCAAATATCAATCTCCTTTTGAAGTTCTACACTATCCTCCTCACAGCTCACAATGCTTCCAAGTTTCGTATCATCTGCAAACTTTGAAATTGTGCCCTGTATACCAAGGTCTAGGTCATTAATATATATCAGGAAAAGCAAGGGTCCCAACACTGATCCCTGTGGAACTCCACTATAAACCTTCCTCCAGCCCGAAATTCATCCATTAAACACTTCTTTTTGCTTCCTGTCACTCAGCCAATTTCATATCCATGTTGCTATCGTCCCTTTTATTCCATGAGCTACAAGTTTGCTCACAAGTCTGTTGTGTGGCACTGTATCAAACACCTTTTGAAAGTCCATGTACACCACATCAACAGCATTGCCCTCATCAACCCTCTCCGGTAACCACCTCAAAAAACTCAAGCAAGTTAGTTAAACATGATTTTCCTTTAAGAAATCCATGCTGACTTTCCTTAATTAACTCTCATTTGTCCACGTGACTATTGATTTTTGTCCCAAATTATTTTTCTAGATGTTTTTCCCACCACTGAGGTTAAACTGACTGGCCAATAGTTGCTGGGCTTATCTTTACACCCTTTCTTGAGCAAGGGTGTAACGTTTGCAATAAACAGTGATTGTCATTTACACAGTGAGTAACCCTTACCCTGCTTAATAAACAGTGACTCTGTACAGTTCCACATTGAGTAACCCTTACCCTACTGAATAAACAGTGACTCTGTACAGTTACACAGTGAGTAACCCTTACCCTACTGAATAAACAGTGACTCTGTACAGTTCCACATTGAGTAACCCTTACCCTGCTGAATAAACAGTGACTCTGTACAGTTACACAGTGAGTAACCCTTACCCTACTGAATAAACAGTGACTCTGTACAGTTCCACATTGAATAACCCTTCCCCTGCTGAATAAACAGTGACTCTGTACAGTTCCACATTGAGTAACCTTTACCCTGCTGAATAAACAGTGACTCTGTACAGTTCCACATTGAGTAACCCTTACCCTGCTGAATAAACAGTGACTCTGTACAGTTACACAGTGAGTAACCCTTACCCTACTGAATAAACAGTGACTCTGTACAGTTACACAGTGAGTGACCCTTACCCTACTGAATAAACAGTGACTCTGTACAGTTCCACATTGAGTAACCCTTACCCCTACTGAATAAACAGTGACTCTCTACAGTTACACAGTGTAACCCCTTACCCTCCTGAATAAACCAAGCTGTAAATAGTTAGTTGCTAAAACATTGAAACAGCAGCTTCCATAAGGGAGACTGATATTCAGCTGTAGCCCCCCTCTAACTACCTTCTGAAACAAGCCAGATGACACATATAGCTCTCATTTCCTCCTTCCATCCCCCAAAGCTCCATCCCCTCATCCCCGGCATCTTGCAATTCTAAATAAGCTACCATCATGTGGTCTTAGAGCAAAGTATGTGGCTATCATATCCTTTCCGCTCCCTTGGATCAGAACGACTCCAGGGGTCCTGTAGGGCTCTGTCTACTTTGGGGAGGGCACCAGTAAATGGGGAATTGGGGGAGGGCACCAGTAAATGGGGGATTGGAAGGGGGGAGGGGGTTTGGGGGAGGGTCCAATAACTGGGAGGATTGGGGAGTGGCACCAGTAAATGGGGGGATTGGGGGAAGAGGACTTAAATGAGGAGGATGGGGGGGAGGGGCACCAGTAAGTAGGGGAGGATTGGGGAGCGGCACCAGTAAATGGGGCGAGTTGGGGAGGGGCACCAGTAAATGGGGCGAGTTGGGGAGGGGCACCAGTAAATGGGGCGAGTTGGGGGAGGGGCACTAGTAATGGGGGGATTGGGGGAGGGGCACCAGTAAATGGCAGGAATTGGGGGAAGAGGACAAGTAAATGAGAAGGATTGGGGGCGGGACACCATGAATGGGGGGTGTTGGGGGAGGATTGTTGGAGGGTACCAGTAAATGGATTCAGTGAGGAGTGTAGGAGAGCATGCCAGGAACAGCACCAGGCATACTTAATAATGAGGTGCCAACTTGGTGAAGCTACAACATAGGACTGACTACATGTTTGCTAAACAGCAGAAGCTTCTCACTGTAGACAGAGCTAAATGACCTCACAACCAACGCATCTGTTCAAAGCTCTGCAGTCCTGCCCTATCCAGTTGTGAATGGTGGTGGGCAATTAAACATCCCCATCCTCAATGATGGGGGAGCACAGCTCGTCAGTGCAAAAGACGAGACTGGAGCATTTGCAACCACCTTCAGCCAGAACTGCTGAGTGTTGAACCATCTTCGCTCTTTGTGAGATGCCCAGCAATGCAGATGCCAGTCTTCAACCAATTCGATTCACTCCACGTGATAGCAAGAAACAGCTGAGACACTGGATACAGCAAAGGCTATGGGCTCCAACAGCATTTTGACGGTCGTGCTGCATCCGTAACCAAGCTGTTCCAGTACAGCTACAACACTGATATGTACCCAGCAAAGTGGAAAATTGCCCAGATATGTCCCGTCCACAAAAAAGCATGACAAATTCAATCTGTCCAGTTACTGCCCCATCAATCCTATCAATCATCAAAGTGATGGAAAGTGTTATTGATAGTGGAACCAAACAGCACTTACCCAGCAACAATCAGCTCACCCGTGCTCAGTTTGGCTTTCACCAGGGCCACTCGCCTCCAAACTGTTACAGCCTTGGTTCAAACGTGGACAAAAGAGCTGAATTCCAGAGTTGAGGTGAGAGTGACTGCCATTAGCATGAAGGCAGCATTTGTGTGTGACATCAAGAAGGCGTAGTAAAATCGAATTCAGTGGGAATTGGGTGAAACACTCCACTGGTTGGAGTCATACTGAGTACAAAGGAAGATGTTTGTGGTTGTTTTTAGGTCAGTCATCTCAGTCCCTGGACATTGCTGTAGGATGTCCTTGGAGAGGTTCCTAGGACCAACCACCTCAGCTGCTTCATCAATGACCTTCCTTCCATCATTAGGTCATAAGTAGTCATGTTTGTTAAAGATTGCACACTTCTGTTTCCAGTTGTAACTCCTCAGATAATGAAGCAGTCTGTTGAAATGATCTGGTTCCTAA